>NC_068914.1:128849368-129152444 GCF_023091745.1 Budorcas taxicolor | reverse complement strand
TATACTCCTTGATCCAAAAAGTGTGTGTTTTATGGGGGGAGTGGTGGAGGTAGAATTCCAGCATCTTAACAACTGCAACTCCTGTTCCTTTTCAAACAACTCCTTCACAAGCAAAAATACCTATAAAGAAGAGTGATGCCTAAACAGAGAGAGGTTACTCAAAGTTTACCCAAACTTTTTGAAAAAAGCCAAGTTGGGCTACAAATCCTCGGAGACGTGGTTTGCCTCTGTCCTTTTTGGCTTTGACTATATGGAAAAGAACAAAAATTAGAAAAAGCATCATTCACTTTTAACACTTCTCCCAGATCCTTCCTTATCATCCAAAAATTTTTCAGCTTCACCCTTATGTCTGAGGAAGTGAGGATTCCAGGAATTCTGACTGTCTGGCTCCATGTACCAGGCTTCACAATTTCCAGGTAACTTATGTAATGTTACTGGGAGTAGCAGAGAGAAGCAAAACAACTGTGCAAAAAGCCTTGAGGGATTTTTGTATTTGGCTGGTTAAAATGTTCAGAATTATTTAAGAGTTGGAAAAGGAACAATAAACCACACCCTCCAAGAGCTCCAGTCTGAATTCCACCATTAGTTTATTGTTTTCCAATCCAAAATTTCAGTGTATTAATGAGAATAAAAGAAAACAGCACCCCTCAATATGGGGTGATATACTCTGAACCTGCCCAAAATATCAAACTTCTAAAACACAATTTGGTTAATGCACACCGACTGAGTTGATTACTTTACACCTCACTCTTCGTGGATATACAACTTCTACTGGCTTCTTCCCAAGGTAAAAAGCTCATCTCTCCACTATTTGTGGTTTTTAGAAGCGCCACTAAGCATGGAATTTGTTATGACACAGAGCTGTCCTAGACTTCATAACCGAGAAACCAAATGACCTCACCTATAATACAGTCCTTTAGCAGAGACACCAGGAATAGCACCATGAAGCCACAGCAACGTTTACTTATAAATATATATAAGCATAGGAATTATAGAACAAGGTATAATCAGAGCTAAAACCAGGGTATAGCTTCTCACACAGTTTTACAGTTAAATCAATTATAAAAGGAAACTAACAAGATGTATTTAGACCATTACTGTTTACCAAACATCTGTAATACCTCTCTCCAAAATATTATTATTTCTCAGCTGCCACAAGAAAAAAAAAGTGGAAGTATTCATTTGAATCTGTTTACTTTTTTAAAAACAAAGTTTCTCTGTTCTACCTTAATAACTACCAACAGACTCATTCTAAAGTTCCAGATAAAGTGGGCAAGGAGGTTCAGGAGTGGTTTGCAAGACTTAGAAGAACTTCAACAATAGCCTTCCAACAGTGACACTGTGGAGAGCCTCTGTCCTAACATTTGGGGGATCTGTTTATTGGGTCTTTTCGTCAAATGTCAGGCATGCTTAGTGTTTCAGAAGGATGATTTCAGTTAAGACTCATGACTGACTATTCAGGTAACTAATATCAATATTATTATCCATTTTACTGGTGCCATGGCCAGGTATGACATGGTGTTCAGTCATGCTCAATTTCTTGCAACCCCAGGCTCCTCGGTCCATGGAGTTTCCCAGGCAAGAATACTGGAGTGGGTTACTGGTGCGGATACAGCGGTTACCGGTGCAGATACAGAGGTTAAGGAACTTTCCAAAGATCCAGCAATGTGGTGACAGAGTTGGGACAATCCCAAATTCACACCTTTAGCCCTTTTGTTGTCCTGCCCCTATCTTATGAGCCTACACTCTTTCAACTTCTGAAAGTGAAAGTTGCTCAGTCGTGTCCAGCTGTTTGTGACGCCATGGACTATACAGTCCATGGAATTCTCAAGGCCAGAATATTGGAGTGGGTAGCCTTTCCCTTCTCCAGGGGATCTTCCCAACCCAGGGATCGAACACAGGTCTCCTGCATTGCGGGCAGATTCTTTCCAGCTGAGCCACAAGGGAAGCCCAAGAATACTGGAGTGGGTAGCCTATCCCTTCTCCAGGGGATCTTCCCGACCCAGGAATCAAACCAGAGTCTCCTGCATTGCAGGTGTATTCTTTACCAACTGAGCTAGGAGGGAAGCCCCCTTTGTACCTCTACCTTCCTCAAAATATCATGAGCACGGCCATGAGTGAGGAGGCATGTATGATCGTCATTCTCTCTGCTTCAGTAAAATATTACTTCCAAACACCTAAAAAATGATTTCTCAGAATCCTCCAAACTTCATTCAGTCAACATTTTGACCAATATTTAGTGACGGCCTCTTATTAATGACTAAAACTGACTAACACATAATTTCTACCCAAAGAGTTTATAATCTATTACTTTAAAAGCACTGTACAAGGACTTCCTTGGTGGTCCCATGGCTAAGACCCCATGCTCCTAATGCAGGGGACCCTGGTCATGGAACTGGATCCCACATGTCACAACTAAGAGTTCTCATGCTGCAACTAAGATGTGCTGTAGACAAATAAGTAAATACTTTTTAAAAAGGAAAAGCACCATACAAATAATTGAAATAAATGAATTACAATGAATCGGATGACTCCACTCTTCTGCCTAAATTTTTACCAAGAGCTTAGAATCAACACACATCGAACGTGCTTGTTCACAAATCCCTGCATGAACTGGCCTCTCCCCATGTCTCCAAGAGCATCTTACTGGGACCTCCTCTCTTAGTGTGCTGCACACACTCGACCTTCCTCTTCTGAGAGCTCACCAAGATTTCTCCTGCCTCAGGACTTTTGTGCCTTTCCCCTCTTCTCCCAGCTCTTCTAATCGCTAGCTCCTTCTTTGCATTCAAGTTACAGTCTAATGCCACTTTCTCAAAGAAGCTCACCCTGAACCACTCAACCTAATCTGGCTGTACTCTTCTCCCTCCCCAACTCCCTGAGTGTAACTATATCATCATGATCTAAACTGTATTCACAGAATGCATTACCAATATAAAATAAGTACTTTTAAGTTTTACTTTCTTGCTTACAGTCAATTTCCTCAACCAGAAGGGAAGCCTCATGAAACCAGCAAGCATGTTCTGGCACCTCCTGGATGGAAAAGGTTTCACAAAGTCAGCAGTAGGAGATGCAGACGTTAAGAGAGATGTGGCATCTCAGTGAAGGTGGGTTCTACAGACACTGCCAGAAAACGGAAAAGCATGAACAAATAAACCAGGAGAGCAATCTCAGGCCCATTCATGAAAGACAGAATAGTCCATCTATTTTGAATGCGTTGGCACATTTCCAAACACAGGAAAAGGAAACTGAGTTGACATCATGGAGGGTTTGCAGGGTCAGAAAGAAGAATTCTGTGGGTAGTAGGGAGATCAAACCAGTCAATCCTAAAGGAAATCAACCCTGAATATTATTGTAAGGACTGAGGCTGAAGCTGAAGCTCCAATACCTTGGCCACCTGATACATACAGCCGATTCATTGGAAAAGACCCTGATGCTGGGAAAGATTGAAGGCAGGAGGAGAAAGGGGCAACAGAGGGTGAAATGGTTGGATGGCATCACTGACCCAATGGACGTGAGTTTGAGCAAACTCTGGGAGATGGTGAAGGACAGAGAAGCCTGGCGTGCTGCAGTCCATGGGGTCACAAAGAGTCAGACATGTCTTAGTGACCAAACAACAACAACAAGAGGGCTACAGAAAGTTTCTTAGCTAGGAAGTAACACAAGCAAAGTGGATAGCGTTAGGAAGATCAAAGGCTGATTTACTAGCCCAGGCAGAGGACACTATTAACATTTTAAGTCACTCTGATAAAACACTAAAAAATCTCTGCCTTATTTTTTTAAAATAGAAAACTCTCAAGAGAGAACAGGAAGAGAAGAACTGTGAACTTAGTGCTGTTAACTATTGGAACAGAAAGTACAATGTTATGAAGTATAAAGTTGAACATAATGATGAAATTTGTTTCTCTAATATCTGCTCAAAAGCCTTTCGCAAAATAAACACAGATTTTATTATATCAAACCACCCAGAGTGACTCATCTCTTTGGAAATGCATCTCTGGCATCTTCTTTCCTTGGGCCTCAAATTCTTTCAGAAAATCAAGCAGATTAGTAGCCTGATGACAGGACAGAAGTCAGAACTCGAAATCCTAAATCCACTTCTGCCAGTGACTTGCTGTCTGACATGGAGCTTTATGTCATGTTTGTATTTATAAAAATATCTTTCTGTGGCAAATGTTTTATAAATTAGCTAATCCACTACTAGGAAGTAATATAAAATTTCAACATAACTGTATTAATACACTGCAATCAATATAAACTTCTAATGGAATCCCTTAAAAGTATTCTGGAATTATCTCATACTTATTTATTTCTCAATCGTGCAGGGAAAATAGACGTATTCACATTAACACATACATGGGAGACTGTGTATGTCTTACAAACAGTGGCTCTGTCTTAAAAACTCCCAGATAACAAAAATGGAAAAAACAAAGTTTTTTTTTCAAAAGACATGATGATGTAAACATAAGGAAGTTTAAAATAACACTTGTATAAACTGTTTGAATTGAAGAGAAAAAAACACACCCCAAAAGAGTTTTGTCAGAATAAAAAGAAAACAAATCCCAAATCCTGACAGCAACATAAAAGCCAAATTCTCCCCCTTCCTTTCATAATGGCTTTTCTATTGAGCTTCATTTTGACCTTTCATTACTTTCCCAACATTGAAGAATATTGCCTTTCAAAACTCTCCATTTCTCTGCCGGTTGTACTATTATCCCTTCTTCCATTGTTGAGAGTTCTTAGCTACCGTGGCTCCTATATGAAATGCACAACCTTTGGTTTCTGCCAAACAAATATAAACCAGCACATCTGCACACGTTCCACTTTAAATTCATACCCTGCATAAAAAGAAAGATAATCATAAAGCTATAAACATGCCAAGAAACAGAAAACAGGAAAGTTTGTTATCTATTTGCTAGAAGAGAAACAATCTATCTTGTAATCAATCTATAGCCAAGGCACCCTCCCTGCTCCACTGCAACAGGATGGAACACCAACAGCCTTAATTCATTAGTCAGAGCTGGGAGGGTGGACCAACTGCATGATCTGATTGATAAAGTTTCATTACAAATTAGCCCATCTCTTTGATGAAAACAAGAAAGGCAGAGACTGTACCATAATTTTATCCTCATAAATTAGTCAACCAGACAAACACTAAACAGAGCTTGCCACATGAGGGGCAAACTAATTTAATTAATTCATACACAGCACCTCATTAAGAGCAATTTTAGCACCAAGGTTGTGATCTTGTTGATTCTGCGTCATTTTCCACAAAGATGCCCACTTAGTTGTCAGGGACGAGGGGCCAGGACAGGGGCAGGATCTATGCCTTTGTGTACTTGGGAAGACCCAGTGCAGAGAATAATAACAGGAACAAGCTGTAAATTCCTACAACCCAAATCAGCACAGACAAGACTTTTTAACCTAAGTCTTCATTGTAATACACAGATTACATTTTGCTTTTGCTTTTTTTCCATGTTCCTTACTTCCAAGTGGTAGTGAAAAACAAATACGTTTCCTCACTGGCACAGTATAATTTATAGTCAGTATAGTAGACAGAAAAGAAGAAAGAAAACAGGTTTTTTTGTCAAAAGGAAAGATTATTACAAATGCTTCTAGGTCATCTTGGGAAAAGACACAGATGCAATGCTTTCCAATATCTTCACATCCTGAAAAGAATGCTGTAACTTCTATCGGCTCCCAAGACCTAATACTTGGAAATAGCCTTCTAACGTGCAGTTACACATGTCTAAATATTCTGATTTATTTATTTACTATTTCTTCCTTTTTATATATCCTCTTGAAAAGCACAACTCTTCAGAGGGGATAAAGGGATAGTTAGGGAGTTTGGGATTGACATGTACACACTACTACATTTAAAATGGATAACCAACAGGGACCTATCATATAGCACAAGGAACTCTGCTCATACTGTGTAACAAGCTAGATGGGGAAAGAATTTGAAAAATAATAAATACATGTATATGTAAAACTGAATCACTTTGCTGTATACTTGCAACTAACACAAGCTTGTTAATCAAGTATACTTCAACTTAAAGTAAAAAGTTTTCAAAAAGACAAAAAGTACAAGTCTTTTTCATAAATTCATAGGTCAAGAGTTTAATTTCCAAATACCATTAGTCAAAAAGACCAAAAGTACAGGCCTTTTTCATAAATTCACAGGACAAGATATTAGTTTTTAAATACAATTCAGTTCAGTTCAGTTCAGTCACTCAGTCGTGTCCAACTCTTTGCGACCCCATGAATCGCAGCACACCAGGCCTCCCTGTCCATCACCATCTCCCGGAGTTCACTCAGACTCACGTCCATCGAGTCAGTGATGCCATCCAGCCATCCTCTGTCGTTCCCTTCTCCCCCTGCCCCCAATCCCTCCCAGCATCAGAGTCTTTTCCAATGAGTCAACTCTTCGCATGAGGTGGCCAAAGTACTGGAGTTTCAGCTTTAGCATCATTCCTCCCAAAGAAATCTCAGGGCTGATCTCCTTCAGAATGGACTGGTTGGATCTCCTTGCAGGCCAAGGGACTCTTAACAGTCTTCTCCAACACCACAGTGCAAAAGCATCAGTTCTTCTGCACTCAGCCTTCTTCACAGTCCAACTCTCACATCCATACATGACCACAGGAAAAACCATAGCCTTGACTAGACAGACCTTAGACAGCAAAGTAATGTCTCTGCTTTTGAATATGCTATCTAGGTTGGTCATAACTTTTCTTCCAAGGAGTAAGCGTCTTTTAATTTCATGACTGCAGTGGTATTTAGCTACAAGCAAGGAGACACTTTGAGGGCTTCCCTGGTAGCTCGTCGGGCTGTAACACAAGGAGACTGGGTTTGATTCCTGGGTCAGGAATATCCCCTGGAGAAGGAAATGGTAACCCACTCCAGTGTTTTTGCTGGAGAATTCCATGGACACAGAAGCCTCAGGTGGCTCTAGTTCCTGGGGTCACAAAGATTCGGAAACAATGAATGACATACTTTTCAAGAAGACGCTTTGAAGTACTAGAGTCCATTGGGGTGGCAGGGAAAATATCAGACGAGGCTGGGACATCTTGTGGTGCCAGAAGATGAAATAGTGCTTAAAAAAAAAGGATAAGAGCACCTGAAAAGGACATAGGAATCAACTCTAAATGTTGCCAATGGCATTAAAAAAAAAAAAAGAGCAATGAAATGATAAAGACATTAGATCATAAGCCAAAAAGTAAAAATATAAACATACATGAGCTTCCAATGATGGTATTAAAGAAACTTATTGATGACAAACACAAATCACTGAATATGCAAATAAATAACTGAGGAGAAGGAACAGCTCTTCCTTACAGAAAAGTCCTAAATAATTCTAAAAGAAAAGAGGGAAATGCAAAATCAACAGTAGAACACTACAGTATTAATCGCTGCAAGTGAGATCTACCAATGAGTATTACAATCAGTGGGCAAAATTCAAGAAGAAACAAGGGATTTGAATAGTCTCATATTTCTCCCCCAAGGTGTTTATTAATTTAATGGGCAAATAGTAAATTTACAGTGAAGAAGCACAGCAGACATCATTTTAACCAAGTGATCAAGATTAACATAACAACGTAACAGTGGCATAAAACTGGAGAAGGAAATGGCAACCCACTCTAATATTCTTGCCTGGAAAATCCCATGGACAGAAGAGCCTGGCAGGCTACAGTCCATGGAGTTGCAAGAGTTGGACACAACTTAGCGAATAAACCACTACCAGTGGCATAAAACATGATGCATAAAACTCTTACGACACCCTGAGAAAAACATATTACTTCCATAGTATTCTCACCAAAAATACGTTATCTTCAATCTGATCATGGGCAATCAAACCCAAATCCAGAGACATTCAACAAAACAACTGACCAGTACTCAAAAAAGTTGTCAAGGTCACAAAAGAGAAGAAAAGACTTAAGAACTGTCACAGATTGGAAGAGACAAAGGAGATACAGTGCTAGGAACAAAGCCTAGGAAGCACTTAGCAAGCATGTATACGCTAATTCCATGCCTTTTCCAGGAAGGGTTTCTAATACGTTTCTAGGCTGCTGCTAAGTCACTTCAGTCGTGTCCGACTCTGCATGACCCCATAGATGGCAGCCCACCAGGCTCCCCCGTTTCTGGGGTTCTCCAGGCAAGAACACTGGAGTGGGTTGCCATTTCCTTCTCCAATGCATGAAAGTGAAAAGGGAAAGTGAAGTCACTCAGTCGTGTCCGACTCTTAGCAACCCCATGGACTGCATCCTACCAGGCTCCTCCATCCATGGGATTTTCCAGGCAAGAGTACTGGAGTGGGGTGCCATTGCCTTCTCCAGGGAGATAAAGTAGCTAAATGTAATATGGGATTCTGGTTTGGGTCCTAGATCAGAAAAATTACATTAGTGGGAAAACTAGCGAAATTAGAATAAAGCCTGTATTTAGTAATAATATTGTATCAATGCTGATTTCCTGGGTTTAAACACTGAACTATGGTTCTGGAGGTTGTTAATATTAGTAGAAGCTACATGAAGAATGCTAAGTAAACTCTGTATTATTTCTGCAACTTTTTCTAAGTCTAAAATCATTTCCAAGAAAATTTTTAATCCAGGTCAAAAGTAACAGAAGGTAGAGTGAGGCATTCTACAATGACAGCTCATCATAGAACTGCCAGAGTCTACACAGGCATCAAGACTAAATAGTCATAGTGTGCTTCTCAGATTAGAAATTCAAGGTTTTTTCCAATGAAATTATAGGGAAATATGCAGCAAATGTTTCCCTTTCTTCAGCATGAGGGCTGTTTCCCCATGGCTCTCTTTCATAGCCGTCTTTTTTAATTTAATTAATAGTTCAGTTAATTTGGCCTTTTTATAGTCTAATCTTCTTAGAGAACTATCCTGATCACAAGTGTAAAATTTAATAATTTCAACATCGGGGCTCCCCTGGCGGCTCAGAGTTAAGAAATACACCTACCAATGCAGGACACAAGGGTTCAGCTCCTGATCTGGGAAGACCCCACATGCCATGAAGCAGCTAGGCCCGTGGCCACAACTACTGAGCCAGTGCTCTAGAACACAGAAGCTGCAACTACTGAGCCCATGTGCCACGAATACTGCGCACCTGCGTGCCTAGAACCTGTGCTTTGCAACGAGAGAGGCCACCACAATGAGAAGCCCATGCACCTCAATTAGAGAGTAGTCCCCGCTCACTACAACTAGAAAAAAGCCTGCACAGCAATGAAGTTCCAGGACAGTCATAAATAAATAAAATTACTTTTTAAAATAGTGATTAAATGGTGTTAAAAAATAATTCCAACACTTTTGTCTTTAAACTATGAATTTATCAGACTCCAGACCATGTGAACAGTTCCACTGTGCTTATTCTTACAAGACTGTGTTTAGTCTTCTAAATATGGGCTCCAGAACAAACTTTAGGGTCTTGAAAACAATGTCTTCTGTACATACATGTGGACATTTAAAGTTCTTTAAGTCACAGGTCACGGAAAAGGCTTTGCAATTAAACCTATACCTAATTTACAGATATATGTTGAAGAGTAAAAGTAGTTAACAAAATATGCAAATATAACCACTTTAAGAAGAACTAATAATATCCCACAAAGATACAAGCATGTCACAGTCTCTTTCATGACAAAGTTAAAGTATAGGCACCTTATTTTCAAAACACTTACCATGTTTCCAAAATGGATGTTAAATACAAAAATAGTAGAGAGCTAAATAAGCAAATAGTACACATAAACATTCAAATAGAACACAGCCTTCCTTTTTTCTGCTCATGATAGCTAATGGTAAGAACTCTGACTCTAGCTTTCTCTTTTTTAAACAAAACTTGATCTCATTTGAGTTTGTATCTACCTGGGTGAGCGGATTATTTTAAAAGCCAAGCAAACTGAGCCTCAAGCTAATCCAAACAAGGTGCAATGACAGTATTTCCAACCACCGTGGCCATCCTTTTTTTTTTTTTTTCATGTTGCATCTGAGATAAGATGACATGCATGTGAGAAAAAAAAAAGATCAAAACTATTTAAAACATTACCTCTCAATCCTGGGGTCTGCAAATTGTACAGAGACAGGAGGTAATATAGACAAGAAGAGACTAAAAAACCAGAGTCTTTGTGGGAGACGTTAGGATTTACCTGTAGCACTAGTAAAACAGTTCTGAGATCTGGTCATGTTTGCAAATTTATGCCTAAATCTTGGAAAAGACAATAAAGCTTCATTGTGCCCTGTTTGTTGCTGTTGATTTTTTTCTTTTGAAGCTTCAGAAACAATGGCTTCAGTCTGCTAAATTAGATCAATACCCCTATAATATCAATGTCAGGCTTGAACTGAAAGTTGCAATGTAGAAACCCTTGAGTTATATCTAAAAAAAAGAAAGAAGCCATAGACACAAACGAGGCAGTGAAGTGGAAGCTTGCTGGAGGGATACGATCAATATAAGAGAACAGATGTCAAATTAAAAATAAGAAAAAGGTGGGCGTGTCTTGAGATGATATTGAATTATGTAATAATTGAAAAAATAAGCAATCCGTATGTGTTATGCTTTTAGCATGGACCTTGTTTTGAATATGTCCATATTTAGCTATAAGGTACATAAATCTAACCATAAGAACTTTGTAAACACACCCAGAGAAAGCAGGTGTTCTGATAACAAGAAACTATGCAGTGTCCCACCACTGCTGCACAGATAAGCTTGTCACGGCAACCAACCAGCCACGTGGGTCAAAAAGCAGGCTTTTTCCCCTTTACTTTACAGGCAATTATTACACAACTTCTCAAACACAAATGCACCAGGAGTCCATCAACTTTATGTAAAACACTATCTTAATAGCATAAGTCATTAAAATTAAGTTTTTACCACTCCCATACTTGGAAAGCCAACGGTTGGGTGTCTCTGTGTGTGTGCATGCAGAGCTGGGGGGCAGCAAGCAGAGGGTGGGTAATTTCTTCTCCAAACACACCCCACTCTCTTCATAGCCATGTCTGACCCTCTCTTTTTTCAACCCCTTTGCAGTACTCTGCTCAGGATAGCTGAGGCATCCATCACAGCTCTTTATTCTAAGCATTTCATACAGATTTATTAATTTAATCTGCAACAGGATATTATAAGATTAGTTCAGTTATTACAGATGAGGAAACTGAGATGTGGAGGAATTGGGCAAATCATCCAAAAACATAGTCAAGGTGGGATTGAACCCAGGGATTTGGGTTCCGCAGCTGATATTCTTCAGTCTTTACTGTCTATAATAGCTTGAGGATGTTTTAAATGTTATCTTTTAGAGTACATGAGTCGTACCAACACATGACTCATTTAACTCAACATGAATCTGAAGTACTAACAGCACATCCCACTTCTTTCTCTGTCTTAAAAAAAAAAAAAAAAAAAAAAAAAGCCCTGCAGTTCCTAGACCAAAGGGCTCAGAACCTTTGACTCACTGTCTCTTCTGGTTGGACCTCTCCCTGCCTCCACGGTTCTACTTCCAAAGACCAGAGCTCCTATCTCTATCTCCTAGATCCCTGAATTAGTGTGCTATTTTTCTTACCCCATCTGCTTAGTTCCCATGGATAATTAAAGTAATATAACTCACATAAGAAAACAAAGAGTTAGTTATTACTCACTGGAAAGCTCAGAACTAGTAAAGAGGAAAAAAAAATTGAAGTGTTAATTGAAGTGGTTTAATTACTTCAAGCAGCAAACACATAAGATATATTTTCTAAATGTGTGTATCATATTTTGTGTGCCAAAGAAAGGATGTATAATGGGGGTTTGTTGGGATGGTACTCTTACAGTAAATACTTCTGACTCACACCATAAGTGGAAGTTATGAGAAATCAGAATATATCTTACTACATGCCCAAGGCTGACCTGCTAATCAAATTTCAAGTCAGACAGATGTTTCTGAAATTCCATATAAGCAGAAATCTGTTTTATTCCACTTTGGGGCACAAAAAAACTAAGGATCTTATTTTGAGTAATGGACCCCTTTAAGAATCTGATTTATTTCTACACAAGGGAAGCACATATACCTAAAATTTTACATTCAATTTCACAGAATCCATAAATCCCTGAAAGTTATCCACAACTCTAGTTTAAGAACCCCTATTCAAGACATATACAGAGGGCTTCCCTAGGGCTCACTGCTAAGGAACCCAACTGCCAATGCAAGAGACACAGGTTTGTTCCCTTATCTGGGAAGATCCCAATTGCCATGGAGCAGCTAGGCCCTGTGAACCATGACTACCGAGCCTGTGTTCTAGAACCCATGAGCCACAACTAGTGAGCCCATGTGCCCCAACTGCTGAAGCCCGAGCAGCCTAGAGCCCGTGCTCTGCAATGAGAGAAGCCACTGCAATGAGAAGCCTTTGCACAACTAGAGAAAAGCCTGCGCAGAAATGAAGACCCAGCATAGCCAAAAACTCATCAATAAATAAAAGACCTATACAGAATACAAAAGCACATACTTCAGAAGGACAGCACTTACCAAGTTCACCTGTGTATCATGGTCTTATCATTTAATACAGACCACAATTCTCCATAGATATAACTTTATTAATTATTCTTTGAGGACGATGTCCCAAATCTAGTCTTACTGATACTTTGTAGAGCATAACCATTTATAGTTTTTTCATATAGAAAACTTATTCCATGTTCAGTCTGGGGCCTAAATCCAGCCCATCCAGGGAAACACCATTCTGTCTCTAGTGTGTGTCTTTCTGGAGTCTGTAAACATAGGCAGAGGAGCAGCATCCGAATGCATTCCCCTCTACTGCCTGCATTGTGCGCCAAGCCACGGAGGTAGACCATGTGAGCCCAGTGCTCCTCCAATCAGTGCAGCCTCCTGAGTGTTCCTCCTGGTATAAGCATCCTGCATTTTTATTTTTGAGAATATTGGAAAACACCATAATGCTGGGAAAGACTGAAGGCAAGAGAAGAAGGGGGCGACAGAGGGTGAGATGGTTGAATGGCATCACCAATTCAATGGACACGAGTTTGAGCAACCTCGGGAGACAGTAAAGGACAGGGAAGCCTGGTCTACTGCAGCCCATAGGGTCGCAAAGAGTTAGACATGACTTAGTGACTGAACAACCAGAATTTTGAGAGTAATTTGATTCTAGACTAATTTTTGCCTTGTTAACAGACTTGTGAACTTTTCCTCATGGTATAACAACAACATAATAACAATATGGCAACATTCCTATGTGTAGCCAAAATATTTAATAGTACCATAGCATATTTTTGTAATCTTTCTCTGTAACGACATAATAGAATATAAAAATCTTTACATGCTGATGGTTACATGTTCATGATATTATTTATAATGACTGCATACTATTCTATTGCTTGGGGGTCCTATCATTTAAGCAATGTGCCATTTCCAAACATCTTCACTGTTTTCAACTTGTAACTATTACAGGTATACATATGAAGCAAGCACAGCTAGCTGACAAACAATCCAAAGTTAAAAAGAAAAAATTTTAAAAATCTGAAATGGACAAAAATGTTCCAAGATGTATGTAAGTTCACAAAAACTGCCTCAGAGAAAAATGAGATGCAAGAATGATTCTGAACAAATTATTTGGGAAGACTGTGTTCTACCAAATTGCTTTTAGTAGCACTGCTTTAGGCCATATCATCCACAATGCAATAAAATTTTCAGTGTTAAAAATACAATACTTTCAAGATACCATGAGAAACTTAATGGCAGAAATAAGTATGGAATTTCATGGAAGAGGAAAGTAACATTTAGTTCGCCTCTATAGGGTTACCAATGGCGACCAACAGATGAAATCCCCTGAACTGATCCTTGAAGGATGATCAAGATTTAGCAAGGTTACCAAAATGAAAACTAGTATTCTTACTGTCTACTCCTTATGACTCACATTTCAGGGTAACCAAATGTTCTTACTACTCTGGCCACCTGATGCAAAGAGCCAACTCACTGGAAAAGACCCTGATGCTGGGAAAGACTCAAGGCATGAGGAGAAGGGGACGAAACAGGATGAGATGGTTGGACGGCATCACCAACTCAATGGACATGAGTTTGAGTAAGCTCCGGGAAACGGTGAAGGACAGGAAAGCCTGGAGTGCTGTAGTCCCTCGGGTCACAAAGAGTCAGACACAACTGAACAACTGAACAACAATAAACATGTTCTTAGTTGATGAAATAAAATTCTTCCATATAGAAAATTTCCATCCCTTCTCTGTCTTTTGGCTAAGATTACATGTAGAAGCGTTTCAGCCAGTAAATGTGGAAGAAATTATGGAATTATGCAATTAACATTTTGCAGTCCTTAATGAAATAATTGATTCAAGCAGTGATCATCAATGGATTAAACCATTAGCTGCACAATGACTGATGGCAACTTTTATAAGAGAGGGATGAGGCTGTCACCACTTGAACCCACTGATCTATCTTATCCTAAAAGACAGAAAGACAGACACATAATGGAAACTGCATCTATTCAAGCCTCTAGAGCTAATTTCTATTGATAAGAAATACAGTGGATACAGAAACAAGTTAAGGAACACCAGAAGAAAACAAGTAAATAAATACAGAGTATGGAACATTCTATATGACCACTACCTTGGTTTCTGCAATAAGAATAGCATTAATAAAAGAGAGTAGGAAATATTTCTTATTAAAAGGGAATTAGAAACTTAACCAAATTTAATATGTAGTACTTATTTGGATCATGATTCAAACAATCCAGTTGTAAAAAGATTTTTTGCAACAACTTAAAGAAATTTTCATTACACACAGGTTATTAGATTAGCCCAAGGAATTACTGTCAATTTTGTTAGGTTTCATAATAACATTGTTGTTATGTATGAAAATGTCCATACTTCTGAAGATGCATATTCAAGCACAGCTATCCTGGATTTGCTTTTAAATACTTCCTGCAAAAAAAAAAAAAAAGGAGGAGGTGGGTGGGGGCATAAATGAACCAGAGTGTCAAAAACTTAAGAATACAGAACTTTTTTGTATGTTTCTATCTCCTTCTGTGATCCTCTGAAATTATTCATAATAAACTTTTTAAGTTTAGCCAAGTATTAATAATATAGAACAGGAAACAAAGAGTTGGGGTGTATAAGGAAGAGAAAACAGTATAAGAAAGAACTCTGACTCAACAAACATCGCCGAGAAAAAATCAGAGAGCAGCAAACAGTTGGGTAGGAAGGACAGGCAGTCTAGGTGGGGCCTGGTCCCAAATGACCTTGAGTCCCATGCTAGGAAGCTTGGGTTTTACCCTGTAGACTATGGGAAGCCAAGCAAGGGTACCAAGCATGGTTCGATTACCACGCCATTTCTAAGGTAAAGAACCGGCCTCCCAATGCAGGAGACATAAAAGAGACGTGGGTTCAATCCCTGGGTTGGGAAGATCCTGGAGGAGGGCATGGTAACCCACTCCAGTATTCTTGCCTGGAGAATCCCATGGACAGAGGAGCCTGGCAGGTCACATGGGATCACAAAGGTTGGACATGACTAAAGTGACTTAGCATGCATGCCAGACCATCACTCTGGAGACCCTGTGTGGAGAGGACTTCAGGAAGATGACGGAAAAGGGAGCAAGGCTGGAGAAATAAAGTCCTGTTAGGAACCTACTATAAAACTAAATACAAGGAATGGCAAAGGAGTAAGAGAGAGTGAGAATAAGGCAGAGTGACCAGGAAGTAGTCATAGGAGAAGAAAGACTGAACAAGTATCAAAGCAAGCTTTCAACTTTCTGCAGGTACAGCTAAGTGGCTTTGACACTGAAATGGGGAATTCAGAAGGAAAAGCATATTTGAAGATAGGAATGTGGGGAAAAGGAAATTATAAAAGTCCATGATAAGCATCCCAAATTTCTGTGTAAGTCAGCTAAGATCATTATACATGGAGAACTCTGGGCATCGATCACAACTCCTCAGAATATGGGCAGCAAATGAAGCCCCAAGAATGGATAAGATCACTCACTCCACAGTCCGATGGTCAGACTTGTCATTATTCAGTATCCAGCACAGTGTTTAGCATGGTATGGGGCGTCTACAGAAAAATCAACCCTGAACATTCATTGGAAGGACTGATGCTGAAGTTGAAGCTCCAATACTTTGGCCACCTGATGCGAAGAGCTGACTCACTGGAAAAGACTCTGACACCGGGAAAGACTGAGTGCAGGATGAGAATGGATGAAATGGTTGGATGGAATCACAGACTCAACAGACATGAGTTTGAGCAAACTTCAGGAGATAGTGAAGGGCAGGAAAGCCTGGAGTACTGCATTCCATGGGGTCAGAGTCAGACACAACTTATCGACTAAACAACAGCAATGGGGCTCCTAATAAGTACTAAATAAGTGGTGAATGCTATTGTCCAAGGAGAACATGAACAGTGTACAGAACAGTAGGCTAATGGCAGAACTCGGGAGGCCTGACACTAAGGAGTGAAAGCATAAAGAGGTCCTCAAAGGAAATAAACAAGTAAGCTTAGACAGGGAAGAAGGCAGAGACCGCATAGATACAGAATGGAAAATCTCAGAAAAAAACAGAGATTTCAAGGAGGGATGAGGCGTCAACACTGTCAAAGACAAGGAAGGAGGAAAATAAGGTTTGGAAAATGCCCATTCATTGGGCAAAATGGAGGTAGCTGATAATCTTCGCCTTCCTGAGGCTCTGAGGTAAATGACCTACTTTGCACACCCTAAAAATAAGGATAAGTCAGCAGCATGGTGGCCAGTGAGTAGACAATGCCACTGCTTGTGTGGCCATGACTGTGTCATTTAACCTTTCTTATTCTTTTCTTATTTTAAAAATGAAACCTATGAACTATATTATCTCTAAGGTTACATTCAATTCAAAAATTCTACAAAAGCAAATCCTTTGGTTCAAAGTGTTCCAAAGATAGCAAGAGTCAAGCACCTACTGGTATCCACTGCATTTTATGCTGGGCTTCCACTCTACTCACTCCCCACTTCATCCTCCTTTTCGCTCCCACCTTTTTCCCTATAAGTGATCTTTAAATTGCTTCAATGTAAAAGTGATGGACCTTACAGGAGCATAAAAATGACCATGATATTTATGGGAAAAAATAAAAGATGACAGATGGAAGAGACTCGCCAGGCCCAGAATTTAAGTCAGCAATTCACAAACATAAGAAAGACTAAGAGATAAATTCCTAAAATACTCTTTGGGGATAAAGAGTAATTAACAGTGAGAGCCAAAATGCCATCAACCCAGTAAGTAAACATGAAAGCACACAGCATCAAACCTCCTACCCTAAGGGAAGTTAGAGAGATGCCCTGATGTGGAATGCACTCGCCTCTAGTTAGCAAGCTATAAAAAGGCCCTCACTTTTATTTGATCTGTGCTTATATATGGTCGTCATGCTCTGGGCCTGGCAAATTACTAAAAAATTCATTCATGTTACTCCAGAAAATCCGTTAACTTGGGTCTTATCTACACTAAATATTTAAATCATGTCAGATAGATTGTACTTTAACATTGGAACCAGAAATTCATTTACAGTCATAAAGGCCAGCCAATGAATCTGACATTCCCAATCTTACTTTTATTGATAAATGTTGAGAGTATCGACCACAAAATTCAGTAAAAAAAAAAAAAAAGAAAGAAAGAAATGATCAGATTTCTTTTCACTTAATCTGTATTAATGGCTTCACACACCATTTTAAGAATGAATAAGAAGAAACTTGTCATTTGAATAAGAAGAAACTTGTCATTTGAATAAGAAGTTTTATGTTTACTACATCAGACAAATTATCCAAATAGACTGGAATCACTTTCCTCAAATTAATCTCATAATCAGGTAGTTAACAGAAACAAGCATAGTTTCATGTTCAAAATAGACATTTGTTCATATTGCTATCTACAATCAACACACAGGTGAGCACAGTATGTTTTGGAAGCAATTTTTGGAACACAAAATAAACAAAAAATAGGATATTCCACACAAAGATGATGCAGTGGGTTCACACATAACTACTGACCAGAAGAGATGCTATGCATACAACAGAGATTTTTAACTGAGGTCTGGTTCTCTATAACTCAATCAACTGGTTCCAATTTTCAAATGTTTAATGGTCTTAAAAGAGTTATGCCCCCCCCCCCAATAATGTTGGTTAAAACAAATCAAATTAAACACCTAAAGGAGGGGTCATTATACAGGCAGGAAAAGACCAACCAGGCAGGAAGTAAAGACCAGGTAGATAAGCAAATGAGATGCAGATCACTGGCCCCAAAAGTTAGATGGTTAAAAGTTATCAGAAACACATGTTCAAGTCTTTTAAAAATACATTTGCCTAAGCCACAGCCACGGAGGGTCTGTTAGTGCCTGAATGTTAAAACTCCACAGGTGCCTCTGATGATGAGCCAGGATTGAAATCAAACGGTCAGAGGCACAGGGTAGATGATCTGAACAGAGGGAACACGTGCCAGGTACAAGCGTGGTTCTGAGGTGAGGACCTGGCCCCAGCAATTTCTTATGCCATGAAAGTAAAGAGTCTCAATCAGGAGCTGGTCCCACCCAGGTCTGAGAGCTCACCATGAGCAGCAAGTAAGTATCCCTGGCTGGAAGGGGCAATGAAGGAAGACATGCCAATCTTTAGAGTATATTCTGCATATTTTCACAGTAACACAAATCTTAGGTAGCTGTAACCAACTGCTTCACATGTGAATGTCTTACCCTTTTTCTACTCCCAAAGAAGGCAAAATCCGCAGAACCAAGGGACGTGACTTGTTTTTTATTGGAATGGACAGTCTACAGAAGACAAGCAGAAATTACTATAACTACTTTGTTGCAAGGAAATCTCTAAACCACTCCCCTCTACCTTCTCTTACTGTCTTCCTCCCTGAAGTCACATGAACCAGAAAAATTACTTCTCTTTGTTTTTTTGCTTTCAAATATCCTAAAGTATTTCTTAATTCAATCTTTAAATTCATGTGATTTTAGTTTCCTAAACTAACTTTAATTTGGTTATCTGTTCACCTTCCCCATTCAAATAAGTTCATTGGCTTATTTAAGTATTTTCCCCACAATACCCAAGGTTCCATAATTATGTTAAATCTCTATGTTAAATTCATATGGCAAGAACACAGGAATTACTGATCAGGAACTGTCTAAAAAACATTCAGTCACTTCAAATTGCATCAATCTGAGTATTTCTAAGGATATATAGAGAGTTTTGTTTTTTTTTAAAGGAGCTTCCCTGGTGACTCAGACAGTAAAGAATTTGCCTGCAATGTGGGAGACCCAGGTTCAGTCCCTGAGTCAGGAAGATTCCCTGGAGAAGGGAGTGGCTAGCCACTCCAGTATTCTTGCCTGGAGAATTCCATGGACAGAGAAGCCTGGCGAGCTACGGTCCACAGGGTTACAAAGACTTGGACACGACTGAGCGACTAACACTTTCATGTATTTTTAACATTTATGGGTTCATTATCAAAATCTTAATGGAATTAACTCAACAAACAATGATCACACCTTACTTTTTTCATAAATTTTAGTGAGTCATATACTCAGGAGTTTGCTCCATAAAAGCTCCATTAAAATTATCACTGCAATACATTTTAATTGATAAGCCATTATGGTGATTAAATCCAATACTGAGTCAATTATTGTTGAAAACAATCAAGTACCTAATCATTATCTAACTCTATATTCCAGAGGGAGGTGGGAGGGAGGTTCAAGAGGGAGGGGACGTAAGTATACCTATGGCCAATTCATGCTGATGTATGGCAAAAACCATCACAATATTGTAAAGTAATTATTCTCCAATTAAAGTAAATAAATGTTTTTGGTTTTTTAAACTCTATATTCTAGTCACAAGAGAGAATAAACAAAAGAATTGTTACAAAATGATTTTTAACTCTTATAGACTTTGTAGCAAAGTGCTCAAGCATGCTGACCTTCCTTTCTGCTAGAAGTTCAGAAGCCTGAATTAACTAAGTAAAGTGATATTCTGTTCAGATGTCTTAGATTTGCCCGGCTTAAAAGCTGTCCTAAAACACAGATACTTGATCTATCTACTACTAGAATGGTAATCTACATAATGTAGGGAAGTTGCTAAGACTAGCATAAGCTCTAAATCCTTTTTGAAATTAACCACAAAATTCTATCTCCAGCCCTTCTGTTTTCATCAGAACAGAATTTTAAACGGACTCTTATTTCCAGAGATCAAAGTTTAATAAAACTGAAAAATACTTTAAGACTTAAATATAACACCTTTATCTTGATGATGTTCCTTTTTTTCCTTCTGTATCTTGAGACACCGCATACCTTCAGCTTAGAGGGTATTTCAGCTCCTGAGTATCTGACTCACTAAAGAAGAAGCAGAAGGGACTATGGCAGTCTATGGCCATACCACCCTAAACACACCTGATCTCATCTGATCTTGGAAGCTAAGCAGGGTCCGGCCTGGTTAATAGCTGGATGGGAGAGACTATGGTATAATAGAGATGTGAACTCACTGAAATTCATAAGAGCTGGGTTCTCAACCTTGTTTCTAACTGAAGAGAATTGCCTTGGGCAAGTCAGTCAACAGCTCTAGAACTCAACTTCTGCAGCTATAAAATAAGGAACTTTATATTAGGTCATTTTTCAGGTCTTTTCCAATCTAGGATCCCAGTGTAGATGCAGAATTATCTCTAAATCCAAGTAGACTCTGCTCAGCCAAGGATTATAATCCATCCAGTCTTTTGTGTTAACTTGATAGAAAGAAGTATCAGGTGGACCTAAGCAGGTTAACTTGAGCAACACTAGAAGTGGTTTTTAGGTACTCAGGAATCCAACATGGTGTCTTCTTACAGATGAAACCTCCATGTCTAATTTAATACAAAGGCAAGGATTGTTGCTTTCCCAAATGAAACCTCTTTGCAACCTGGCAAGCATGTCTGCTAATCAGTGGAGAAGCAGAACACTAGGGGATAATTAAAGGGATCTCCAACATCAGTCTAGGCTTTGCGTGCTCAGTTGCTGTCTTGTTGGACTCCTTGCGACCCCCTAGACTGTACCTTTACTTTCCCAAACCAACCAGGGGTCAAATTCAGACCATTATGTTTCTTTACATACTTCTGTCTTTATCTGAGAACAGCCCAAGAATGTTTGAGGGAGAAATGCTATAGCCACTCCCCATTCTGACTTTAATTTCTAGTCTTCAGGACTGCCACTTGTTTGATCTTTTTTTTTTAAATGCCCCCACTCATATGCACACTATTCCCCTGGAGCAAATCCCTCTTATCTTCTCAAACTGTCATAACAAGCCTGTGAAATTATAGAATTATGCAATTCTAAAGAAAGGAAACATAGAGATTTCCTAACACAATTCTTGTCCTGACATATATGACCCACTTCTTTCTCTACAACAGGACTTTCTCTACCTTCTCTATTTTCTCTATACGGTAGTCCTCTTTATTGTTGGACAACTCGAATTTTTTGGAGGTTTTCCATTTCACAGTACCGAAATGATCTTCACTTATCTCTTATAGTTCTTTGAGAGCAACATAAAACCACTAAGCTATCTTTTCCACATGCCAGATATTCAAATATGTGAAGACAGTTATGATATTCTGAGTTAGGCCTCTGGACCTACTTAAGTTTATCAATAAGGCCTTGCAACAATTAGCCAATTACTTCCTTTTTAATAGTGCAATCGAATCTCTGGCTTATTAACCATTTAAACTTCACATTCTTTTTTCCTAAGGAATCACTCTCAAGTGTCTACTGTTTTAGCCTTACATACTAATCTTACATTTATCTGAATATTGGATCCTGATTACTTGATTCAGCATACAAGCTACCCCTGTCAGATACTTGTCATCACTTTCTACTGAAGTTTTATCAATAAATATTCAAAGATAAGGACAAGGTGACAGTCCACATTCCACTGGCATTCATCTATCAATCTATGAATTCGGTTGTTCTACCAGCCAAAAGTCTGCCTAAATATCGCAAGCTACTATTTACCTTTTTTTTTTTTTTTTTTTTGCAGAATTATATGAGCTAGTTCTCTTGTAAGCTCAAATATACATTTGTCTTGGACTAGAACTTTGAACTCACTTCTAGAAGGCTTACTCTATTCTTTATCCCAGGGAAGATTTGAGCTTCCAGTGAAATATGTTGAATCTAAAGGCTTCCTTAGCGGCTCAGTGGTAAAGAATCCACCTGCCAATACAGAAGATTCAAGTTCGATCTCTGGATCAGGAAGATCCTCTGGAGAAGGAAATAGCAACCCACTCCAGGATTCTTGCCTGGGAAATTCCATGGACAAGAGAAGCCTGGAGGGCTACAGTCCGTGAGGTCGCAAAAGAGTCGGACGTGAGTCAGAGACTAAAACAACACCAACAAATGTTGAATCTCCACTTTGCACCTTGGAGATAAAACAGGGGTTGAAGAATTCTCTTTTATTATGTCAATTATTCATTTTATACCCCAATATTATCATAATAGATTTTTGAGAGCAAAGACCTCATTATATTTTAGTATCCACAGTGTAAACAAGATAATTTAGCCTAATAACCCTAATAAATGTTTACAGAATGAATGAATGACCATGATCATTGACTTTCCAAAAGTCCCAGTCTTTCTCATGAGCCTTAGCTTTGTACCCCTTCTTCTATCTTTGATACCCCTTTAAATTTTGAGCTTATCAAAGAGCACGGGATACAGTTACACTTTTATTTAACTCCTTTTCTTTCTCAGCAGGATTATTCCCAATTATACAGTCAGAATTGCAATTTTAGAGCATCTCATCCTTCTTGAGCTATATTTCTTCTTTGTAATCTCTGTACATGGAATGATAAATCAGGCAACATTCACACTTAATTGGTATTTTCAGTGTAGTTTTTTGTTTCTTCCTCTATTCTTTATCTTTCAGCTTCAAAACATTTAGGCTCCTAACACTCGAAAAGATAAAAATAATAATATAAATTTGTTCTTTTGTCTCTTCAGAGCTTTTATATTTCAGTTCCAATGCTTTGACTCCTTAATCTGTAGAATGATTTAAAATCTTAATACTTACTAAACAATAAACAAGAGTAAAAAAATTATTCTAAGGAACTTAAAGACTAAACCTAACATTCACATTAGCTTTCAAAAGCAGACATATTATAGCTGATCCTTAAAAATCACACTTAGTAATTTAAATTAGAAGGATGCCTTCTTTATGTAGCAAGTGTTCTGCAAACCTCAGCCATCCGAAACAGTTATGATACCCAGTTCTATCCTTCCCTTGACTTTTCACCAACATCTTGAGCAGCAAATTAATAAATTCTGAATAG
Organism: Budorcas taxicolor; assembly: GCF_023091745.1. NCBI lineage: Eukaryota > Metazoa > Chordata > Mammalia > Artiodactyla > Bovidae > Budorcas > Budorcas taxicolor. Next base: position 129,129,170 of record NC_068914.1, on the reverse strand, counting down.
CTTTTAAAAACAGAAGTCTCCAAGAAGACCTAAAATCATGCATGACTCAACATGTCCATATAGCTATGAGAAGAGGGTCATCACTTGTTGGGTATGAGTCTAATGGTCAAGTCAACAGGCACTAACCGCAGAAGCATAGAAAACCCAGTGGAGAAAGGCAAAGATAAGATAGGGGAGGTGGGAAAGGAAGAAAATAGCAAACGAGAGAAGCAGAGGAAGTTCAATGCAATCATTGTAAGTATTTAGTACAAAAAAGAGAGCCCGACACCCGCTGCAGTCCTTGAGACTCTCAAGAGATGACAGTTTGGGAGAATAATTCATGTCCTTACCGATTACCCAAGACCACCAATGAAGGTTTAACAGTCACCAAACGTGTTAGTTATCTAGTAACAACTGAAACACATTTCTGTAGACATTTCTATGTCTTTTATCATCTCTCTACCCCCGGATTTTGAAATCAGCAACAAGTAGGTAAACTTATATTTGTATCAAACTCTCTGAGCAGAACTCTAAAAAGCTGATTTTTATCAGAATTCAGAAACTAATAAGAGGGACTTCCCTGGTGGTCTAGTAGTTAGAACTCTGCCTTCCAGAGCAGGCAATATGGGTTCGATCCCTGGTCAAGGAACTAAGATCCCACATATCTAGCGGCCAAAAAACCGAAACATAAAACAGAAGCAATATTGTGATAAACACAATAAAGAATTTTAAAATTGTCCACATCAGAAAAACTTTTAAAAAGTAATAATAAAATCCTATAGTAGCTGTACATCTTCAAAAGTTTTTAAGTACTATATATATACCAATCACCACTAATTTTCAAGCAGAAAACACTCCCATTTCACCACAGTGAATCGAAAATTAGTCTACACATACAAAAGAAAAGTACTATTTAGGATTCTGAAACCCTCACAAATCATTTTGTCACACCCTCCAGTGTTATATTATACATGATATGATGATCACAAATTTTATTAACCAGATTTTGAACGAACCAGATTTTAAATCAGCTTGGAAAAGTTCCAGGTAGAAGCTCAAATTCTCCCACAGTTACTCAATCATGAAATGTTGAAATGAAGAAGTGATAAGAAATTAAAAGGTAGTTTTTCTTTCCTCCACAGAATACACAGAATCACTTACATCTCAGACAATTATATTTAGAATACTGGCATCTCAAATTGTCATGATTGACACAAGTAGATAACACTCGAAACAAACCCCAGGCTAGGGAAAATAGTTATCATAAGCAGTTTTGCGATCCATTTTTTTTCCCTCTGTGAAACAGGTAAGAGAATGCTCCAAGATATTGCACATAGTCATTTACATACAGTATCATTTTATGGAATTTTCCAAGGTGTTAATTAAAAGTTTTAATGAATGCTAATCATCTGTCAATTTCATTGGCAATCTCTGTTCAACCATATGCTTCTCTTTTACACCTGTAAGTTATTTTCTAAAACCATTACTTTAAATTATTTTACTTCCTTAACATGTTATTTGTATTAGTATTTAGGAAATAAAACTTCTGTAGGATATACAGCAATCTTCTACAGCTTTTGTGTATTTTCTAACTTCTTTAAATAAGGTATGAGTTTGTAGGATTTGCATGATCATTATACTTCCAAGAGAGAATCTAAAAATCTTCTTTCTTTTTTAAAAAACACTTCACTCTTAAAAAAAAAATCTATTATTTTAAGTTAAACTGGTTTTATGCCCAGGAAAGAATGCTGAGCTGGAAAATGGAACGTTGTATTGTATCCTAGAAACCTAAAATTTAAATTTGCATTAAGTCATTATACAACTTTGCTCCCTTAATCTTTCTCTGGTTCAGTAAGCTCTTATATTCAATCATTCATTTGTTTGTTTAAACACATTTACTGAGCACTCTTCTAAGTTCTGGGGATACAGCAATGGACAGAACAAACAAATATTTCTCTTTGGTGAGCTTACAATCTAGTTAAGGAAGCAAGAAAAATCAAGAAAATGTATAATAAATTCAAAATGGTAGTAAGAGCTAAGGAAAAAAAGCAGAAAGTAGCAAAGGGAAAGATGGAGAATATGTATGTTCTTGGGGAAGGGTGGAAACAGAGGTGAAATTCTAAATAGGGTGGCCAGGGAAGAACTCACTAAGAAAACACACTTGAATAATGATCTGAAAAAACAGCAAACCATCCAGGTATCCAGAGAAAGAGTGCTCTGTGGAGCCAGAAGTGCCAAAGCCCCGGGGTGGGAAAGCATGGGAAGTGTCTGATGAACATCAAGTGTGGATGAAGGGATCTCCCTCATGGTCCAGTGGTTAAGAATCCACCTGCCAATGCAGAGGACATGGGTTTGATCCCTGGTCCAGGAAGATCCCACATGCCTGGGGGCAGTTAGGCCCATGTGCCACAAGTACTAAGTCCATGCACCCTAGGGCCCATGCTCCACAACAAGAGAAAGTGAAAGTCACTCAGTGGTGTCCAACTGTTTGCAACCCCATTGACTATACAGTCCATGGAATTCTCCAGGCAGGAATACTGGAATAGGTAACCTTTCCCTTCTCCAGGGGATCTTTCCAACCCAGAGACTGAACCCAGTCTCCCACATCGAGGGCAGTTTCCAGGGGAGCCACCAGGGAAGCCCAAGAATACTGGAGTGGGTAGCCTATCTCTTCTCCAGCGGATCTTCCCGACCCAGGAATCAAACCGGGGTCTCCTGCATTGCAGGCAGATTGTTTACCAACTGAGCTACTCAGGAAGTCCTACAAGAAAAGGCACCTCAATGAGAAGCCAGTGCACCTCAACTGGAGAGTAGCCCCTACTCACCACAACTAGAGAAAAGCCTGCACAAGCAACCAAGCTCCAGCACAGTCAAAAATAAAATTAAATAATTTTTTTAAAAAAGATTGTGGATGAAGCAGACTAAGCAAAAGGAAAATAGGTTACGAGTTCCAAGATGCAGGGGAATAACAAATCATTAAGGCTTTGTCGGTCAATGTAATGACATGGTTATTGATCTGTAAGAAGAAGGGAACCACTGCAAGCTTCGAACAGAGGACTAACATGATCCATTGACATTTTAACATGGTCACTCTGGCTGGCTAGAGACAGGCAATGGTGGGAGCAGTTAGGAGGCCATGAAAATAATCTACGTGAGAGATGACAATAGCATGAATTATGGTGGTAGCTTAGGAAGTGGTAAGAAACAGGCAGAATCTGGACACATTTAGAAGGTGGAGAAGATAGGATTCCCGAGAGACTAGCATATTAAAAAAAAAAAAAAAAAGAGTTGTCTAAGGATGACTTCAAGGATTTGGCCTGAGCCACTGAAAGAGTGGATTTGCCATAACTGAGATGGGAAAGACTAGAGAAGCTGGGGGTCTCGGGTGGGGAGAGATCAAGAGTTCATGTCTATAACCATTTCATTAAAGTCCCTACGAGTCATTGGAAGAGATGTCAAACAGGCAGTTGTATATGTGAGTTTAAAGTTCAAGAGACAACTCTGGCTCCAGGCGTGTATTTCAAAGTCATCACTACATGCATGGCATTTAGGGCCATTAGAAGGAGAAGGCGACGGCACCCCCACTCCAGTACTCTTGCCTGGAAAATCCCATGGACGGAGGAGCCTGGTAGGCTGCAGTCCATGGGGTCGCTAAGAGTCAGACATGACTGAGCGACTTCACTTTCACTTTTCACTTTCATGCACTGGAGAAGGAAATGGCAACCCACTCCAGTGTTCTTGCCTGGAGAATCCCAGGGATGGGGGAGCCTGGTGGGCTGCCGTCTATGGGGTTGCACAGAGTCGGACACGATTGCCGTGACTTAGCAGCAGCAGACTGGATAAAGACTAGCAAAGATTTTTGTTTTTACAGAAAAAAAAGAAAAGGTCAAGAACTTCCCTGGTGCTTCAGTGGTTAAGAATCTGCTTCCCAATGCAGGGAACATGGGTTTGATCCCCAACTGGGAAACGAAGATCCCACATCCCAAAGGGCAACTAAGCCCACACTGCAACTACCGCATCCATTTGCCGCAACTCGAGAGCCACATGCTACAAAATACAGAGCCCATGGGTCTGGAGTCCACAGGCCACAACTAAAGAAAAGCCCAAGAAACACAATAAAAATGTTGCATGCCACAACTAAGACCCAATGCAGCCAATAAATAAATAAGAAAGAAAGGAGAAGGGGTCCAAGAACTAAACCCTAGGGCACACTAAATGTTTGGAGAGTACAACAATGAAGAGAGACCAAATAAAGAAGAGAAAAGCAGCAGCTAGTAGGGAAAAGGAAAATCAAGGAAATGGAAGTCAAGTCAAAAACTTGTTACCAGACAACAAGTGTAAATAACAGTTTCCAATGTTGTAGACAGGACAAGTAAGGTGAGGACTGACAATTAATCACTGGCATAGCAATGTGGAGGCCACTGTTGACTTGTTTTGGTGGTGTAATGAAGGCAGATGCCTCTTTGGAGTTGTTCCAAGGGAAAAGTAGAGGGAAGAATTTGGAGGAAAAAATAATTACACAACTTTTTCAAGGAATTCTTGAAACAGATGGAGACAAATGTAGAATAGCTGGAGAGGAGTGGCACCAAAAGAATGCTTTTCCTCTTAAAATGGAAGAAATAAGATTTTAAGAGGAAAATGTTGATGGTAGGTTGATGGAAAAAGTCTAGTAGAGAAAAAAGTTGATGTTGCAGAGAGAGAAAGACAGGAGCATGGGTGAAGGAATAAAGGTGAAATTCGCTCAGTTGCATCCGACTCTTTGCGACCCCATGGAATATATAGTCCATGGAATTCTCCAGGCCAGAATACTGGAGTGGGTAGCCTTTCCCTTCTCCAGAGGATCTTCCCAACCCAGGGATCAAACCCAGGTCTCCCGAATTGCAGGCAGATTCTTTACCAGCTGAGCCACAAGGGAAGCCACGTTTGAGCAAACCAGAGGTAATAAGACTACAGGATCTCATGAGTAAATGGGTTGTCTTTACTAGAACCACCTAGAATTTATACATAGGAACAAGGAGAAGGCAGAGTGCATGCAGGCAGGTACATAGCTACATGATAGAAGTTTTAAGAAGTCCTATTCTGGTTCCTTTAATTTCTATAAGAAATAGGAAGCAAGACCATGAGCTGGGAAGGCAGATGGAACAGGAGGCATGACAAGTGTGAGACGAGTGGACCCTTCCCTCAGAACAAGCTAGGCTCTCCCCTGTCACTGGACCCAGTATGTGCTTTTCCTGTTCCTGAGAAGTGTGTTCTGTTAAGTCATCACACAGATTCTTCCTTTTCATCATTCAGATCCCAACTCTACCATCATCTTCTTCCTAGACCACCCCAACCAAAGCAGATGCTGGAAAGTACTTTCCATCATATCATGCTATTTATTCTTCTTCATATGAAATAACCACATTTCTTATGTATAGTTTATTTGCTATCACGCACACTAGAGTTTAAGCTCCTCAATGTCAAGGTCTGTCCATTTTGTTCACCGCTTTATCTCCAATGCCAAAAAGAGGGCATGGCACCTGCTAGGTATTCAATTACAGATACTATGGACTACACTCTGGAGATCTTAACCTCCCCAGAGAAATGGCATCTACATGGGACATCTTAGAGCAGGCTTCTCAAAACCACATAAATATAGGATCTAGGAGAGAGGTGAAATAGTAAACCTAGTTGTGTTCTTGTTGTCAGCATATGAATAATAAAAATTAAAACTTGCTGCCCTTGCTGAGATTATCTGGAAAAACACTAACACCAGTGATAACCTGGTTTGGCACATGACTTGCACTAACCTCTAGCTATGACACTGAAACAACAATTCAGTTTTCAAAGCCTACCCAAAAAAAAACATGATTAGTAATGAGGACTCCAATTCTGTATCTCTTTTCATTTTCTCTCTTGTAGGATTATTTTTGCCTAAATGTTGCTAAATAGACACTAGAGAAAATAAAGGGAATTTTCTGACATTCTGCAAGAAACTCAAGGCATATTACCAGCACTGCATTCAGTCATCAAGGGCCCACTCTTCACCTGGGAGCAGCCAGGGCACCCAGACAGGAGCACTTACCCAACTAGGTTCTCAGGGGAGCTCAAAGTCACACTGATTTCTTAAGAAAAGAACTTCTTTTTTTCCTTTAAAGAGAGTGAGTCATTGCAAGTTGTAATGAGTGCAAATGTCAATTATTTTAGAAATGGTGAATTAAATTTACACGATTTTTTAAAGTTGCCTTTGGAGCAAGTTACATATTTGGCTTATATGGATGACCCGAGTGAAACATTCATGTATACAAAGCTGTGTTCAACCCATTTCTGTAAATGCATGTTTAATAATTTTTATCATTTTTGTTTTATTTTGGGGCAAAACACTGGGAAAGAAGAACATCCTGATGGCTCATTACACAGCATTTTCATGAGAAAGAAGCCAACAAATTGGAGGGGACGTTGTGTTAATGTGAGTCGTGACTAACATGCTCTCTCCATAGCCATTTCTCGGTATCTCATTTACCCAAAGTGGCAGAGTCGGATTTGCTGGGTTTTGAATTAACTGTATGTTCCCTTTTATGAAAAGTATCAACAGGGATTTTTTTTTTCACTGCTGGAGGTCTTTTCCTCATCTAAATATTAAAGTCTGGCAAGTCTTTCCAACTTACTTGGGGCATAATCATGCTTGCTACTTGTTAATTAGGAGCAGGGTGATAACTATTAAAAGCTGAAAGAGTTTCCTGATGCTCTCAACAAGTTTCAACATGATCCCAAGGTTTGTCAATAATCACAAGGGAAAAAACAAAGCAAAAGGAAAATGCCTCTCCTGAATCCTTTATTTCCGAGAGAAGGATGAATTCTACTGTTATTATATCACTCTCACTTGAAAGACATCTTACCCTCAAAAAACCAGGCCAAAAGTTAGACCCAATCATGTGCAGAGAGAATACACCCCAGCAAGGGAGCCGGGAGACCTGGCTTCTATGAGCAATCCTATTACTCCCTGTGCCTTTAAAAGTCTTATCTAACATCTCTGGACGTCAGTTTCCTTGGGACTGGAGGAAGGATTACAGGCTATGAAATATGTCCCAGTTCCAAAATTGTATTTTCACTAATCAATTTAAATTATTGAATAAAATATTTAGAAAACACTCCTGAAAGTCTGGGCATTATAGTTTGTCTCTTACAGTAGGCAAATAGCTCAGTAGTTTGATAGCTACTATCAAATAGTGTTGATTTGCACTTTTCAAGTTTAGAATATTTGGGCTTTATATATATTATCTTATTTCATCGTCTGAACAGTCTTGCAAAAATACATTATCACTGTTTTCTTGACAAGCTAGAAAGAAAGAGAATGAAGGAGACAGATGAAGTGACTTGCTTAAGGTCAAAATGGAGGTGTTACAATCAACACCCAAGAGAAGTATCTGTCCCTATCGCTTCACTTGGAATTAAAACTTACCAGTACAAGCCAGTTATTAATACTACATAGGAAACAGAAACAAGCTGTGGCTATGGAGAGAATTTTTTTTTAAAAACCCAAGTAAATAAAGATTACAAACGGTTCCCATAAACTCAGATAATATATCACATTACTTTACTATGTTGGGATTTCCCCTACAATTAAATTCACTGTTCCTCAGAAGAGTCAGTCTAAAATAAATTTGTCTGCAGTGGCAAATTTCCAAAAATAAATATTAAACACAACTACTGGAATCTTTGTAGTGTGTTATCAAAATAATGAGATATAAATACTCAATTTATATACCACATACCTATTAACACAAAGAAAATACACACAGCATCCCCAGGCCTGAAACAGAATTTATATTACTCAGGAAAAAGAGGCAAGAAGTAGAATCTTAGGAGAGTTTAAGTATAAAGGTTACTGTCAACACTCAGTGGTACCATCAGAAACCTTACTCCAAACTGTAGAATAGCCAAAATGAACATAACCCCACAGACAGACCTTGTATTTTATTCCCAGGAGTTATAATTTGCAGGCCTAGTACCATTCTAGTTGAAAAGCGATAAAGTTTGAACTTCATCAAAAAGCATATTTTTAAAAGACCATAAAACCATCAACAAAAATAACTGTAAATCAAGCTGCGTTACTTGCTGCTCCACATTGCACCAAATCAAAGAATGAACAAGTAACATCTAAATGCCAAAAAGTTCATATAACTGACTCATTTAATTCTCGCAAAAATCCTATAAGTTAAACCCAATTTTACAGGTGAGGAAAGAGAGATTCAGAGAAATTAAATGGTCTGAGTACAGAAGACCTGGATGGTGGGTTAGCTCCTTACTCTGCTATATTATTTCTGAAGCAGCAACACAAAAGCAAGGTGTATTATGGGACTAATAGACAAATATATTTAAGCCATTAAGAACTAGGAGAAGTCTTATAAAAATAATATACAGAACTTTCCTAGAAAGCCATTTTTTATTGCCCTCTTCCACTCATATCCAATAAGCAATAAGAACTAACTTGGGAATTTAATATTAACACACACAAACACACACACACACACAAAAAGGAGACAGGAAGGACATAGGGAGAGAGAGAAAAACAGAGAGGAAAAACGTTTCCTAAGTCAGCTAGAAGAATCTGTTCTCTTTTCTCGACTAGAGACTGTGATGGCAAAATGCAACTGTAAGGAGTAGGTTAAAGAATGAGGTCTGGTGATCCAGTTAACTACTGGACTCTGTGCTTCCGCTGCCAAGGGCATGGGTTCAATCCCTGGTCAGGGAACTAAGATACATAAGCCATGCTGTGTGGCCATAAATAAATGATAAAAGTGAAGATCAAAAAAAAAAAAGAAAAGAAAGAATGAGGTCAGAAATACTAAGATAAAACTATTAAAATCACCTATTAAAACTGCTAGGATTTCATGGTACTTTAAAGAGTGATCTATAGTTTCACTGGTTATGGAGGTAACAGAAAATATTTACAAAACCAATTCTACCTTAGTTCAAATTGGAAAGAAAAAATTGATACCTAATCCAAACTAATCTAAATCTCATTTCTAGTAGACACATGAATTAATATTCCCCTTTAATCACCTCACTATGAAAATTGTTTTCTTAACCCTCCTCAAGAACATGGCAATTTCCTAAGTAATCTGAGTTTACAAATAATCTACAGTAAGATAAAATAGACTCAACTATTTCCTCTTACCCCAACATTCTTTGTTAAACCTGCTCTTGCTTGTATCAACCCTTCCAACATGATTCCCCTAGTGGAGCATTCCAAGGAATATCAAAATGAGGAATGTGGACATGTGGTATCTGAGTGTGCACTGTGCTGTTCTAAGTCGCTTCAGCTGTGCCTGACTCTTTGTGACCCCGTGGAGTGTAGCCGGCCAAGCTCCTCTGTCCATGGGATCCTCCAGGCAAGAATACTGGAATGGGTTGCCATGCCCTCCTCCATCCCAATCCATCGATCAAACCAATGTCTCCTGTGTCTCCTGCATTGCAGACAGATTCGCTACTACTGAACCACCAGGGAAGCCCCGAGGTATCTGAGATCCACCCCTAAATGAAAATCATATTATCTGGACTATTTACCCTGTTACTAAATAGATCTCCAAGATCATGGTCTGTTTATATATATTACTATGGAAGTTAGTCATGAAACTCTATGTGTGTATATATGAATTGTGAATGTTTCTTACTGTTTATCTATGGAAGTGATCTATTTGCAAGCAACTGCACCAGTCTACAAGCAGCTGAACTGGTCTTGAAGAGTCAAGAAGTAGACTCAAGTAAAGAAATTCCCTGAAATAAATTGTATTATTATGAAACTTAACTGCTGACCAAAATTGAGCAGAAAAAAAAAATCTATATTTAAAATACTTCAATATGGAAATACTAAATTACTAAAGGAAAAATTAATCTGAAACACCAAAAAGACATACAAAGTATTCTCCCATTTAGACAACTTATCTGAGCTCAGAATGAATGGCTTTGAAAGACTGTGCATTTTTCATAATTTGGAAAGAATAGGCACACCAATCTAAAAATGGACACAGTTTTGCATGTCAGTTATAACAGAAGAACACAAAAAGACATGAAATCCATTGTGACTATGTAAGGTATAACTTCAAAGTAATGTAACATCTATTTTTAACCATATTTTAAACTTTTGCAGGCAAATAAGTGTGGTTCTCAAAGAACTAAGCTTAAGAAACTGTATACTTATCTCCCAGTTGCCATTATTGCTTAAAAGACTTCAGAGGCCCTGTTTTGTAATCCTCCAATTTATGACTGACCCAAGAAAACAGACTGGTTACTTCAGTTCCATAATTTGTGCTGCCCTCCACTTCCACTCCCCTTTTCACTACCTGCCTGTTTCATTTGCCAGACTTGGCTCAAATATATCTTTCAACTATTCTGAAATATAAAGACTTTCTTCAAAGTTAGGAAATTTGCCCACTGAGGTTATCAAAAGAGGATGCCTCAGGCTCTCTGGCAACTTCCCAAGGAGGCGTTCCTGAAATATTCGGAACAATTTCATAATCACTGAAAGAAGTATATACAGTCTTGAAAGTGACTACACTGAATTAGATTCAACACTTCTTGATATAAAAAGTTATATTTTTTAAATCTAAATTCGTTTCTAGCCATCTGATTTGAAAATGTATCTTAATAAGTAACGATATAAGCAAAACATTTTCAGGCATTCCATTTAATCCATATATAGAGAGGATCAGTAGCTTTTTTTAAAATTTGGAAAAAATAATCTAAATTAACAGGTTGAAGGAAAGGGGATAAATGAGGGAATTAGGATTAAATATACACACTACTAGACACAAACATAATCAACAAGCAGTTACTGTATAACACAGGGAACTCTACTCCATACTCTGTAATAACCTTTATGGGAAAAGAATCTGAAAAAGGAATAAATACATATGTATATAAGACTAAACCACTTTGTTGAACCTGAAAATAGCACAACGTTGCAAATCAACTATGCTAGGTCGCTGCAGTCGTGTCCAACTCTTTGCAATACCATGGACTGTAGCCCGCCAGGCCCCTTTGTCCATGGGATTTTCCAGGCAAGAATACTGGAGTGGGTTGCCATTTCCTCCTCTGGGTTATCTTCCTGACCCAGGAATCAAACCTGCATCTCTTGTCTCCTGCACTGGCAGAGGGCCCATGCATTGGCACTAGTGCCAAAAGAAAAGAAAACACTTAATCCACTTTTAAAAGTTAACATGAGGACCTTATTTATGTAGACCAATTATTTATGTGGACAACAAAAAGTTGGACAAAGCAATCAACTTTCTTAAGTAAGGAGGAAATGTCAAGTAAAAGCAGAAGGAATATAGCTTGTTAAAACAGCAGCCTGAAGCTCCAATACTTTGGCCACCTGATGCAAAGAACTGACTCATCAGAAAAGACCCTGATGCTGAGAAAGACTGAAGGCAGGAGCAGAAGGGTGACAGAGGACAAGATGGTTGAATGGCATCACCCACTTGACGGACAGCCTCAGGAGATGGACAGGGAAGCCTGGCATGCTGCAGTCCATGCGGTCGCAAAGAGTCAGACGTGACTGAGCAACTGAACTGACTGAACTGAAAACAGCAGCCAATGAGGTCCTTTCTTCCCACTCTACCAGAAAAGTATCCATTTGAGAAAGTATACCTTCTTTTGTCTACTTCTCTAACACTCAATCTATTATTTCTGTGAAAAATTCACATTACCCCGGAGAAAAAATTATCTAGGTTTTGGTGAGTACCATATACTTCTCTGTCCTACTTGGGGTCTGGCTACTTGGAATCAACCCATCATATCTGGAACTATGTCTAAAACTAGAAGATGGGACTCTACTGTCTTTTCAACATGCAGACATGACTCAAACAACTATGCAAAAGTCACTGAAGAAACATATAATAATATACTGAAACAGGCAGATAAGATATTAATCAGATTTTGCATCAAGAGTAAATTTCCCTTCAGATTTCAAAAAATATGTACAGTACTGAAAGGGCCATTTTAACTGGATGATATCAAACTTGCTTAAAAGAGAGAAAGCAAGAGAAGGGTGGTTTATAATGTTATCAAATGGAGATACTTCAAATTTTCTGCAAGATCATTTATCTGAAACAAATTCATCAATAATGGCTAGCAGAAAAAATAAATTTCATAAGACTGACTGAAAAATAAACAGATTAATGATAAAAGTATCATTTTAGTAAAAAGACTCTTCACATGAAGACTACCATCTTCCATACGCTTCTTACTCCAAATCTGTTCCAATAAAGGGTTTAATAAAAAGTGGTCATGTGCAAAAGCACTAGATGTGGAGGACATTAAATGAACTGTAGGGTTCTCAAAATGAACATTCTAAAATGAGTTTACTGGTCACTAACGAAAATGAGATGACTTCAAAGTATTAAAAAACCACCAATAACCCTCTCATAAGATATAATTTCAATGAATCCTTTCACCATATTCTGTACCTAAAATTTCCATCATAGCATAACTTTTCAGCAAATTATCATTTAGAGTTTTAAATAATTTGTTTTCTTCATACCTGCAACACATAGGCATATTTCTAGATTTTTTCTTTCTGACCCAAATTACTATTTTTTAAAAAGACAGTGAATCTGATACCCAATTGCAAGTAAGCAGTGGTCATTTCCATTTTGCAAGCAAGATGTCCAAAATAAAAAGATAAAGTGCCAATTTCTTAAATCAGTGAGAGTCATGTTAACTTTAGAACTCAGAACTTCTCTATCCTGGAAATGGAAGATGATATTTAATCATCTGACGTTAATTTCTCACATACATAACCGTTCTTGTCACTACATGGAACACAGGCTCTTTATAACAAACACCCTACAGATCTTTAATTGGTAGCTAGGAAACATGCTTTTCCTAATGATCGAGTCTCTTTTAAATATTATAGCTTTAAATACTCATTTAGGGAAACTAATGAGGGAAGCTATGAGAGGGATAAAGAAGGTATGTTGTTTTCAAAATTAAAAATTTCAGGACATTCGTCCAGCAGGCATAAAATAACATAAAACAAATAACTAGATAATCAAACAATAAAAGCAAAGTAGAAAGAATATGAAGGCTTTTTTAGAAACTATTACTGCACATATGCAATAATTACTTCCATCAAGACTTTCATTATACATTTGTTTTTATGGAATCATACTGCACAAGTACATGCTATTGTTTAAACACATTCACCGCATACCCCATAACAGAATATGATGACAATATGTATTAAGGATAATACAGAAAATGTGACTAAATGCATTCTGTATTATGGTTCCATAATACAGCATGCAAATGGTTCTGACTAAGCAGACACAGGAGACGGTCGTTAGTGTACACGCTGTGAATGTATATTATGAATAATGCATAAAACTTGGCTAAATCCTAATGAGTCCATTGACATCCTATGGGGTCCAAAGGAGGCTCGGATCCCAAAGCCCTGGCACATTTCTACCCACCAATCATTATAAAAAAACAATACCATGAAAACAAAGGACGTTAAACTACACAAATGCACTCTCATTCGAGGTAAAGGTTTTGAAAAAAGCGCAAAAATGGGAAGAAACTTTGAAAAGAGAGTTAAAAGTCCATCTTACATCATCACCCACTTACAGTTTTTCAAAATTACCCATTGCAATTTAAATGGGACAAAAGCTGCAGTTGAAGGTTTGATGTTATTTCTTTTCTCTGGGTTTCTTCAGGGAGCTGCTATTACAAGGGAGCTCTGAGCCATCCGTAAGAAGTGACCAAACTCTTAGACCATAGCGGTAGCAAGTCTTCCTGCTTTGAAAGAGTAAACATTTACAAAATGAATTATGGTCCATTAAATAAGGAAACGACAGAATGTGTCTGAAAGCAGGCTTTATGGTAGAAACACCTTCAAAATCTAGTTTTTACACAGCTTTTGAAGGAATCGAAAAGAACGCCATGAATATGTTCTTGCAGCACATTTTTAAAAATTAATGTTTTTTGCAATAGCCGCTAAGTACTCTTAATAACTGAGTCCTTGCAAAGAGAAAACATATGGATTAACCCTACAAGAGTATACCCCAAGATGAACACCTATAGGAACATGATCGGCATGATCACTGAGCCAGGATCCAGAGCCGAGCAAGCTGTGCTCCGGATGCACAAATTAGGTATATGCCAAAAGCCAGGCCACCCAAGCCTCCCCTCGGAGTGGGAGTGGCAAAGCCAGACAGCTGCTCTTTCGTGGTGCTCCCAGGGGCGGGTGGGAAACGGGCATTCTGAGAGCACATCCCCAGGGTACCGTGCAGAAAGGAGGAGCAGGCTGGTCACTTGGGGAAGCAGCTGGCCAAGAAAAACCCTGAACTCTCAGAAAACACGCAAGGGGGAAACGTTGCAGTGGGAGCCAGAGTTAAAGTTCTGGAATGGAGTTCTTGACAATTTGCCCAGCTGCCTGCCATTTTCCCAGCTGTTTTCCAGGTAGGAGGACCAGGCATGGTCAAGGCCAAGGCTGAAGCAGGAAGCTGCCACAGAGCCGAAAGCCTATCAATGCATCCACACCTCCATCACTGAATTCTAAAACTCAGTTCATTTACCATCCCACATTGGGCTAAAATCAGCTCATGGCTTTGCTGTAATGGTAATTTTTTGCCTCTGTGGACTGAGGATTTCCAGGAAGACCCCTTCTCATTGCCGTATTTTTCCATCTCTCATTACCAGTACAGCCAGAAATTCTGACTCTGAACAGTTATGAAAAACAGCCCTTCCTAAGCTTCTATTTAAAGTACAAATACTCCTGGGTATAGTTAAATAAGAAAAATTATGATGATAAATTTCTGTTTGCTTGACAATCTAGGACAATGGAGGAGCCCTGCATGTTTGGGTTAGACACTGGGCGATTTAAAGATAAGGGTAAAAGGTGAATGATGGGACGTGCTGACATTCACTCAGGTTTTCTGATCAGACTGCCTCTAGCCCAGCCAGGGATCCTGTGATAAGGAATTAAGATTTTCAGTAGAGACTTAAAAGTTTCAAACTTTCTGGGCACTGGGTTACTGTTTGTATTTACACCTCGGTAAGCACTGTCATTGCTGCTAGAGCATGAAGTATGAAAATCATACAGAAAAATAAGATATCTGCTATAACCACTTCTGCTGTTTTCCTTGTTCTGAAATCTGCCTCTTATCAAGTGCAATAGAACAGAGTTCAGTTCCTGATATAACAATTCCATCAAGCTATTCTGCCTCTGAAAGCCATTCTCCACCACAGCTTGTCCCGGCGGCGGCGACACTATAAGCGACTGACAATTGCTTGCCTCCCCCACCCCCACCCCCCAGTGTGGCTTCACCCCTCCCAGCTGCCACCAAAAAGAAAACAGAAAGTCTCTCCGTAGCACTTTGCTTCTCAGCAGGAAGCCTGTACTGTTTGTGATATCCATTTTGATACAAACCTAAATTAGGCCTCTGGAAATAGGTAATGCATAAAAAGAAGCGTTTTGTGTCACCAAATTATTATTATAGGTTACTGTTAACCCTTGGAAGATAGAGGTGAGCCCGGCAGCTCCCCACTGAGGTGGCGATTTGTCATGAAATCACAGGCCCTACCTCAGCAGATGGTTCAGGTGAGCCTGCGATGAGGGAAACTATCTGGTTGACCTAGAGGACGGTGATAGCTGGTTTAAGTGGGGAAGCTGAGAGCAATGCCAGTTAAACAAAAGGATCGGCACAGCGTGTCGAGCCAGCGGTCTGCTGGCACAAGTTTAACAGCTGACAGAGCCTGGAGATGTAGGAAAACGAGAACGGTCACGATACTTGACTATCAGGCGGATTGAAGATTCTTTTCTTCCAAAGTTCTCCTCGCTAAGACGCATAGAGGGGCCAAGGTTCAGAGCAACACTATTTTTTAAAAGGTCGTTTGTGATCAAACTGTTAACTAGTCCTGTTGAAATAATAAATTAGAATATTGCATATACTGAGGTTTCTGTATTTCTTCATATAGTTTGTCTTTTTTAAAACTTTTTATTTTATATTGGAGTATAGCAGATTAACACTGTCATGATAGTTTCAAGTGGACAGAAAAGGGATTCAGCCATATATATTATTAATACACGTATCTATTCTCCCCCAAACTCGCCTCCCATCCAAGCTGCCACGTAACACTGAGCAGAGCTCCGTGCTCTACAGTAGGAGCTAGTTGGTTATCCATTTTAAAGGTAGTAGTGTCTTCATGTCTACCCCAAACTCCCTATCTCCTCCCCCAATTCTTCCCCACTAGCAACCATAAATTCATTCTCTAAATCCATGAGTCTGTTTTGTTTTGGAAATCGCCTGCTCAAAAATTTAAATTGCTGGTCCATAATTAAGATTCAAAGAAATCTAAGAACTTAGCCTAAAACTACTCCTACATTAAATCATTTTACTTTTCCTATTTAACCTCTGCAATATTTAATTCTCTCATTCTTCTTTCTGTATCACTACATTAAAATAAGCAGCAGTTATCATGTTAATAATTATAACTGAATTCAAAGATCCAAATCAAAGACCACTTTCTATCAACCTTGATTAGTGAAAGAAACACAAAGAATCATGCAAAACATCCTCTCATCTTTCAGCTCAGCTCAGCTTACTTTCCAGTTAAAAACTGTACGACAGAGAGTCATCATATCATACAATAACTTGGACTTTCCTTCCTCCTTATGCATTTTTATTCTATGTTTTGATAAAAATTATCACGTGAGACTGGCTTAGTTTATTAAAATAAACAGACATGACTGAGTTCATATCTCTTGAGACAGTCAAAACAATGCAAAATGTAATTCCTCAAATTGGGATAACCGGTATTTACTGAATAAATAACTAAACAAGTAAAGCTTTTTCAAAGGGAGTATCACAGGTTTATGATGAAGAGTAACAGAAATATTCTGCAACTGGTTTCATGGAAAAAGAAAACAGCTAATATGAACAACCAAAGTTTTATAGGAAGTTGAGGAGACAATGGATACCAGCCAAATTTCATAGCTGCAGTTTTTAGCTGAGACTCTAAATTTGAAGGCAGAGTAAATGTTCCTCTCTCCTTTCCTAGACACAACCCATAAAATGACAGGCTCTTTTTAATGTCTAAGAATGCTGTTTAGGTCTCATCAGAGTCAGCAACAAGATCTTCAGACTGAGAAAATACCTAGTCAATTGCACTTAGCTGCAGTGTATAACATGGTAATATCAAAAGTGCTGGAGTCACACACTTCAGGGTAAGGGCACCATATGATCCCAGTACAAACTCATTCAGGGAATTCTGACTAGCTAATTCCTTGGCATCCTCAGATATCTACATATCATCTGAGCCAGTTACAGAAATTAAATCTCCTATGTTTCCATTTTCTAAAATAATTCCTCAATTCAAATATTCAACAGCAGTACATCTGGTCATAGTTCAAGGACCTCAGTGTTGATGAGGCACTTTCTTCAAAGTTTCTGCAGGCTATTTGCCACACATCGTACATACCTGTGCAGTTCATTCCCTGGGAAGTCGCTTTTGCCGTAGCTTCCGCCTTAAAAATATTCCTACACCCATGCTGATTTTGTATCTGTTCAGTTCAAATTTAGATTCATTGGTACTTTTCCATAGTTACATTTCTTGTTCAGTTGATTTGTCCTTTTATTTATTCTGAAGTTTTTGATGTAAGACAAACAGGAATACCACCTTCTAAAATTACTACTATCCTACCATCCTCCGATGGAACATTAGCGGGAAGCAATATTCTCCAAAGCTATGAAGCATACACTGCCCTAAATTACATTGCAGTAGCTGCCCTGAGCTCACACATTTTTGAATAGAAAGGCTCCCAGGGATCTCTCTGTACTGACTGCATTTACTGCTTTAAAATATTTTTAACCCAGACGCTGAAGTGCCAGCCTTGCAGTTCCTCATGCTAATCCCAGCCTGGGTGGCTGTTCTTAAGGGAAAGCATTCAAAACATTGTAACAGTGCATCAACTTTGACCCTTTTCACTTAAACATGAGACTCTTTTTAAAAGTTTGAATTCCAGAGGGAATCACTGAACTTTGACCTGCTTAAAATTAGTTTTGTTTTAGTGCCTTCATGGTGACTCAACAGGCCAATTTTCCAGACACTTAAGACGTTTCTGCCCCTGAAGATTCCAGTTCAAGTCCACAACTATGTTTGCTGGTCAGAGCAGAACACTTTGTCCCAGGGTTTCAAGCAACAAATTCCCAGATCTCTCCATCTCTCTGCCAGATGTTGGCATTAGTTGGTATTAAGATGGATCTAAATACACACACACACACACACACACGATACACACACACACACACATACACACACGATACACAGTCAGAGGACAGGCTTTTTTTTTTTTTCACTTAGAGCCTTTTAGGAAAGAAAGTTTTCCACTCAAAATTAAGTCATGGAGAAATGTTTATCAGGATTATATAAACATTACTTAATAGCCTAACTCCTACAAGAATAAAACTCCTAACTTTTGGTAAGCAGTACCATGATACATTTATAATATAAGCTTTCTGAATCTACTTTTCTTAATGAGGAACAAAAAAGTTACTGGGTTTTTTTTTTTTCTAATTTATTACAGATTTTAGAAACTGTCAATGAATAATTACATTGTGAGTAAACATTATCACAATGTTATACTTTCCTTCAATGGAATTTCCAATATGACTTCTGTTGTCAAAAATCCATGACAGTTAATAGGTAAAATAAAGTTTCCAAAGAACTAAAGGTACAGCACATGTTAAGCTTGATTCAGTCCCCAAAACTGCTCCCCCTGTTGGAAAAAGGAACAATGCAGTACCCAATTTCATTAATCCAAACTAACTAAGGTGTTCAATATGAAGAAAGTAGCTATTAGTCTGGAACAATTCCTGCATGAACTGTGGACTTTAGAATTTTTAGAACAGTCAAAGATAAAGGCATTCAGCAAAAGAAAACCCATTCAGGATCACAAAACCAGAAAGAAAAGAAATGTGGACATAGTTAACCAGGATAAAAGAAATCACTATAATACAAATTGCATACCATGTTAAACTAGAAGTCTTTACTGCCTCTGAAGGGTGTGTTAGATATACTGAAAAGTGGTGCAAACATATATACCTGATCTTCAAACACCAGTTTTTGTTGTTTTTTTATAATTGAAGGATAATTGCTTTATAGAATTTTGCTGTTTTCTGTCAATCCTCAACATGAATCAGCCAAAGGTATACATATATAGCCTCCCTTTTGAAATTCCCTCCCATCTCTCTCCTCATCCCACCCCTCTAGGTTGATACAGAGGCCCTGTTTGAGTTTCCTGAGCCATACAGCAAATTCCTGTTGGCTATCTAGTTTACATATGGTAAGGTAAGTTTCCATCTTACTCTTTCCATACATCTCACCCTCTTCTCCCCTCTCCCCATGTTCATAAGTCTATTCTATATGTTTGTTTCTCCATTGCTGCCCTGTAAATAAATTCTTCAGTACCATTTTTCTAGATTCTGTATACATGTGTTAGAATATTGAATTTATCTTTCTCTTTCTGACTCACTTCACTCTGTATAATAGGTTCTAGGTTCACTGACAGTTCTGAGACAGTTCAGAACTGTCTCAAATGTGTTCCTCTCTATGGCTGAGTAATATTCCATTGTGTATATGTACCGTAACTTCTTTATCCATTCATCTGTTGATGGACATCTAGGTTGCTTCCACTTAAATCTATTCATTTTCAAAGAGCTACCAAGTGACACCCAAAGCCGGAAGTCAAAAACTACCTTTGGGCTTCTGCTGAGCCTTGTGACCTAAGGGGCAGTACTGTTTGCACTAACTCCAAGCCCAGACCTACTATAGGGTCCACTCTTGCTTTGAGTTTCTCTTAAACCTTGCATCATTTTATATCTTCTGACAAATGGATCATAGCCATCTTCCAAATATTCTCTGGCTGCTGCCTCTAATTTCCAAACAGGCTCTCTAAATGCTTTGGAGTTTACATAAAGATGGGGAGGTCAGGTGCAACTAGCGGTCCTTGATCTTACAGGTCCAGCTATTTTTTTCTTAAAGGACCACAGGGTAAATATTTTAGTATTATTGGCTGTATACTATCTGCCACAACTATTGAACTCTGCTCTTACAGTTTGAAAGTAGTCATGGCTAATATGTAAACAGACAAGCATGACTGTGTTCCAGTAAAACTTTACTTACCAACAAGAGTCCTGCCCAGCCTCAGAAAGCTGTCCTAAACTCTCTGTGATCTTTGGGAATCTAATCTTCACTTACCTTTCATGGTCACAAAAACCAACCATGGCAAAATTATATTTGAGCTGTTTGCTCTCCTTCTAATATCAATACCAAATCTAATACTCAGAAACTAAAAACTATTTAACTGAGTCCCTCCAGTGATTGCTTCTTTCATTTCCTATCCACTGAAGAAAAGAACACAATAAAGATGTTCAAACTGGAGGTAAATGGTCATTCTGGATCTGTACATTACTAATTCATTGTCATTTTATTCATAAGTCATTTAACACACATACTGTGTGAGAGCTGTCCTGAATGATCACAGGTTTCTTTTAAACTAAGAAAATACTTAGAAGTCATTCCAATTATTTCACATTTCAAGTACATGTGACTATTTGGGTTTTTACTGATGGTTAAGAAAATAGCACTAATAGTTCTGAAAACTGGGTCAATTACTTACTAGGAAGAGGTCAACTGAAATGAAAATTTCACATGCTACCAACTAGTACATTCAAATGACATGAAAATAAGTATGAATTACATAAGGTGCTAATGGAAATACACATATGTAAGGATCAGACAGTAAAGGACAGTATTTAAATAAAGTAAAACTATACAGAGACATTCTTAAGGACCAATATCTGAAGAATCTGCCAACACCAGATTAACATTGTAGTTGCCTAATTCTTTAACTGTCTTACTAATAAAATATGCTACTAATTGTGTAAGATATTTTGGCCTTGCATTCCAAAAGGCATATTTGCATTTTTCTTTGTATACATTGTGAAAACTAATATACAGGGTCATTAAAAAGTAATGTGACTGGTTTTTAAACAAACATACCATGTCATCCAAACGTGGTTTCCCTTTACAATGGTCACCTGAGAAAGCCACTTACTCACTCTAAAGCTCAGCCATTATTCAAAGTATTTCTCCCTCCTTTAGAAACTGCTTTCTAAGTCTGTACCACACACATGCATACACATTTCTAAATATCCTCAATGGTGACAAATTTCATAATTTGAAAGTCAATTTTAGCCATTTTCATCATTTCAGAGAGACATTTATAGCCAACTCTGGTGAATAAAAAAAAGCATGATGAATCTTGGTATAAAATGCGAATAGAAAGTAATGAGATGGATGTTTTTAGTCAGGCTTGCAAATGATTCAAAAGACAATTCGGAGAGGAAGTTTTCCAAAATGTTTTGAACAAGGGCATCAATGGAATCAGGGTTCTGCTTCTCTGGGTGACAATTTTGAAAAACAACATTAATATGAATGCATAAATTGTAATGTGATCATTGTCTTTAAAAATCACACTCTGTACTTTTCACTCACACTCTGCAAATACAAGATAAAGCAGATACACATCTTCATTTGGAAGGTTATTTATGCATATTCTGAAGCTTCCACGGGCGAAACTCACCATCAGTTGATTTATACATATCATATAAACTGAACTCTTTTGATCTTTCAAAAAATGTAATTTTTAAAATTTCTTATTTTCATAGTTGGATATTTACACCCGACCCCAATCTGTAGGTTGCTCTAAACTTTCTTCTCCCCTGTGCAGTCACAACCTGACAAGAGCTTACTGTGGGATTATGCACAAAAACTGCAAATTTAAACAAGGTGCGATCGTCTACTTTTTCACACATTATTGTATCATGCTGCACAAGAACACTAATGTATGCACAGTTCCAAAATAGCTTGGGCTATTACTGCACAGCCTTGAAAACTACTAAAATCCCAATAAGAGCACCTTTCAAAAGCTGTTCCTTCATTATCGCACACAAGGAAAAGCTTGCTTTCGCTATTTGTATTTTACAGTAGAAAAAAAATAATACAGAAATGTCTATGACATTGTCTCATAATTCTGAGGTCTTATTTCTTATTAGAGTCTTTGCAGTTATAAAAGTTGTTTCATCAATACGAATATGACAATGGGACTCAATACTATTTAATCGACTCAATTATGGAACAAGTGCGCTTTTTTTTCTTGTGCTGCCCTAGTTTCTTTTAAGTTGCATTTGAATTATTGATGAAGTTGCAATAAAGCATTTCTTTGTTACACATAGTTTAGAAGTAGAAAATGATGTTTCATGGTTAATTTTTAGACCCACAGTGATAAAATAAACACACTTGTTGTCCTTTCAAAGAAAATCAATAGTGTGGTACAAGCTTAAAAGAATGCCTTTCCCTTTTTTTCTATTGTCTTGAAAACATGACGTGCTGGAATTGTGAATATAAATACAAATATAAAAAGAAAAATGGTAAGCAAAGTACACCATAGAAAATACTATTCCTGGTCTTTGGGGATACTGAAAGATTTATATCTATGATGAATTTAGGTTCTGCTTTTCCTCAAGTATTTCAAGGACCCGTTTAGACTTGTAGCAGGATAAGGCCCTGAAAAATGGAAGAATAGGTTTGGAGACAAGGACAATGCTTCTTATTTAGACTACTCTAATCACTACAGAACTGATGCCCTATTCATTCCACTTTCCAAACAACAGCCAGAATGATCTTTTTAAAAATGCAAATATGATTTCTTTAACTACTTGCCCTTACTTTTGTGATAAAAACTCAGAACCTTAGCAGCATCTACAAGACCCTACGTGACAGGACTCCTGCCCCCTCCTCCAGCCTCATTCTTCATGACTTTTGCCCTTCTTTTCTGTGCCCCAGCCACTCTGGGGCAATAGGAGAAGGGGGAGGCAGAGGGTGAATAGGTTAGATAGTATCACCGACTCAATGAGCAAACTCTGGAAGATAGTGAAGGACAGGGGAGCCTGGTGCACTTCAGTCCGTGGGGTCACAAAGAGTCAGACCTGCCTTAGCGACTGAACAACCTGATAATATCCTTAAAGCTCCCCATACTCGTCTCCATAATACACTTCATAGCACTCCTCGGGAGTCCTAGAGTAAAACTTTCACAGCCAACCTACATTCACCTAATCACCAGAGTAACTCATGTGCTCCATACCCTCTGTGAAACACAGAATTAGCCATGGCACCCTAATGGTGAAAAGGCTACTCAAGCACACCACACACACTTACTCTAACTGCTTTACTTATCTGCTTGATCCAAGTCTCCTTATATCATTTCTATTTGTTACTGTAACTGACCAAATGCATTAAATATTACATAAGTGAGAGAATGAGGGCGAAAAGGAAGTTATTTGTAACACTAGATAGAAAGCTTTGGAAGGAATAAAGGTAAATTTTTTAAAAACTCACATTAGGTTTCAAATAGCTTTATAAAATTAGAATAAAAATTATTTTAAAAAATTTAAAGACCAATTTCAGCACTTAAATTGCTTGCCTTTTAGCTCTCCTATCATTTTTAGCAAATCAAAAACCATAGAACATATATCTCGAGTGTGACTTACCACACTTGACAAGCAGTAGCACTCGAGACTCATCCTTAAAAGCCCCAACTATACATCAATTAATTGGTAAATTAAGAAATATTGATAAACAATGGAACAGCAATAAATAAACTGAGTGAACACTGTTTAAAATGCTAAAATATATAGGGAATATGTCATTTGTCTATGCTTTGATTCTAAGCAATGATTCTTTGCATCTAAAGCAATAGATTCTAAAGCAATCTAAGCAATGATCCTATGCTTTAGCAATTTTTTTAAATTAACAATCCAGTTACCAGTCACAATTACACTAGACAAGAGAATGTCTCTCGAGTGTGATTAGCTGATTAATCTCCATTTTTCTCACTAAATTGGAAACTCCATAAGGGCAGGGACCAAATCTCTATTATTCACCATGGTAATCCCATAGGTCAGCATATCTCATATGTGACAAAGAACAGACTCACAATAAACACACTTTAAATTAATGAATAATAGTTAATCACAGTCAAATATAGCAACATTGTAAATTTTAAATTAAGATCAATATACAAATAGTTATAAACGGAATAAAAATATGGATGGAATCACCTGAAAATGTCAGGGCACAATATTTTTTGAGAGACAGTATTTGTCCTTCACTCAATAATTAGAAAGTTCATTTGAATGTATATTTAAAAAGGAATCAATTCTTTATTATTTTAAAAAGTACCATTCTCTAGCATAATGAAGTTCTACCTTATAACTTATGAACTATATTTAAGATTTTGCAATTACTTTTTCTTGGCAATCCAACCATGATTACTATATCCTTATTAAGACTTCTATATACCGATTGCAAATCTGGCTACCTTTTAATCTCTAACGAAAAGTAATAATAATGCTACCTGAAATGTGTTTATCCCCTTTCTTCCAAGAAATTCGAAGCAACCAATGATTTGTGAGCAGACACTGTTCAATATAAAAATGAAAACACAACTAAAATGAACTTTGATTAACAAAATAAAAGATGTTAATAAGGAAGCCAAGCTATCCAAAGTTCAGGCACAAAACAAATCTAGAATCATTCTTTAAAGTAAGGCTGAGTTTTGCTACAAAAATGCTTATACACATTTAAAATTCCAAAAGGATATGAAGGAACTTACTGCATTTATGAAAGGTTTTGTTTTCTTAGGTCCTCTACTGCTGAGAGACACAAAAAAGACATCTTTTCATTGTTGCATGTAACTGATTTATAAATCTAGGACTCCAAGAAAAAATAAGCAATGAGAGAACATTCAAAAGCATTCTGGCATATTAGACAGGATATGGCTTATAAATTAGAGCCAGATATTCAGAGGGGTAATGGTGTCAGTGTGGCCCCAACCTTCTAGTTAATTAAGAGGAATTGCTAGACATGAGGAAATGCTAAGTCATCCTGACCCTGGCTAGCACACACACACACACACACACACACACACACACACACACACACACACACACACACACACAGAGTCCCTTCAGGATTTTTAAAATATCGTAAAATACCACAACTGTGTTCTAAAACCTCGTGTTCGCGCGTGCTCAGTTGCTTCAATCATGTCCGACTCTTTGCAACCCTATGGACTGTAGCCCACCAGACTCCACTGTCCATGAGATTCTCCAGGGAAGAATACTGAAGTGGGTTGCCATGCCCTACTCCAAGGGATCTTCCCAATCCAAGGATCAGACCCACATCTTTGCATCTCCTGCACTACAGGCAGAATCTTTACCAGTGAGCCATCAGGAAGCCCATTCTAAAACCTTATTTTTTAATACCTGTAGTTCATGCTATCATATTTAAACAGTTGCACAGACCAAACTCATAAAACCATCAAAGTTTGTCGCCAGTACTTTCTCCCCTATTTAGCATATAACTTTACACTTGAGAAAATTAGCTGAAAAAGTCTTCAAGGAGGGTTCTAAAAAAATCCACTAGCATGCTAAAAGAAAATTTCACAACTTTTGCTTACATTTCTTATTATATATTCTTTATTCCCTCTTTATCTCAGGCCTTTGAATGTCTCTTTTTGTATGCTTACTATTAGTAAAGCAATATTTTTTATTGATGGTATATATACATGATCAAAGGAAGTTAGGAGAACACTGACTTAGATGCCTGTCTGGGAACCCGGAAAACCTAGGCTACACTTCTGTCTGCATACTGGGCAAGAATTCCTCCTCCTTTGTCAATACACAGAGACACCATCTCCACCACCGTATGTCTATGTCCAATCAGCTATCCTACCTCCAATTAAAATGTTCTCTTGGTCTCATTTCATAAAGACATTTTCTCCAAAGCTGGAAGTTCCAGATGATCCACATATTTCTTTTTTTAATCTAACTATTAATAGATTGCCACAGGGGCCTTCATTTCACAACTAGAAGAACTGAATGTTAATGCCACTGTCTTCTGTCTCACCACTTTGTCACACATTGTGGCATTATGGACTACAGCGTCTAAACATTTAGCTAAATTAATTCACATGAAGCTAACAAATGATTTTAAAATATATCCTACAAAAGTCCAGAGGTTTTCAAAGTAATACTAATAATGCAAATACAAATAAACATGGGAAAATGGCAGAACTGTATCTCTAAGACCCACTGCTTACCCCTTTGTCAGCCATATCTTAAGGAAAATCTATGGGAATTCAAACAAGTAGAGTCTCAGAGGGTTGCATTTAGTGGATACTGTAGTATGCTACTTAGTGGCATTCATTTTGCAGCTTCCAAGAGTGTTGGCCGCTGAATACTCACATCTAAGCCCCCTCTGAAGAACTGCCCTCATACAAACTTCCCCCTGCTCCCCAGGGAATGGCTCACATCCAGCACCAACAAAGGCCTGGCCCACTTGCCTCCGTTCAGGACATCTCTGAGGAGCCATCCAGTTCCAGAGTTATGCATAGGCTAGCTGAAGCCTCAGCTGCATCACAGTCCTTAGACTCATCCTGCCTTCCTCAGCCCTTCATGGCTGTTGTCCCCAGGAGCCTTCCCAATAAACCCAATGCGTGCAATTCTACATGTCAGAGTTGGTCTCCAGGGAATTCTGATGTAGTACTACTACTACTACTACTATTACTTCAACTGTCATTTAAGCTGAACCTTGCCTTTAGCATTTACTGCAGGCTGAGTGTTAGGCCCAGTACAACACATGTACATAAATTATGCATACACATGCAGGCATGCATGCACACAATCTAAAGGATTGTGTGCTCTAAAAACTTTATTGGTGGGGTACCCCTAAATGCACCAAATAGGCATTTTAATTGCTGACTTAAGGAGACAGTTTTCCATTTTTTTGTCCAGTATGCCATTAGTTCATTCACAAGCAAAACAGACCATATTATCCAACACCATAAGGTTCCCCATGACCTAACAAGACAGAATCTGTGGCATTTGGGTCTATGACAAAAAGATCACCTTGATCCAACCATTGCCAACATCACTGCCTCATCTCAGCTGGTTCCTATCATGCACTTTATATTCTACCAACACTGCACTGTCTGTAATTTCACAAACACTCCATGCTATTTCTCACCTTCTTGCCTTTTTAGTCACACTGTCCTGTCTGCTTGGAATACCTTCCTCCCTTCTCAGAGTACCTCCCTCTGCCTTTCTAAGCTTAACTCAGAGCCTTACCAAGGGCAGGTTGGCAGAAGCAGTGTGCCCAAGTATAGGCAATAAGTGGATGCAATGTCTGCAGAAATTTTAAGAACAACAATATAACTAACTAAAAGTCAATGGGCTTTTATTATCTAATTCTAAGAATAATTCTAAATGATGTCAGTGATAAAATCATCTTTCGAACCACGGCTGACTGCCCCCAACATCTACCCTGCTTATGCTACTCCCCCTTTTTAAGCCTGACTCAGAAATTCCAGTAAACATTGAACACTTTTACTAAAACTTGTGGGTTTGAATAGAAACCATTATTAACTCCAGGAAAACCAAAAAAGTTACTTAAAAAGTAAAAGTAATCAATATACAATATCCTCAGTGGTCAGCAACACTTACAGGGTCAAAGTAACTGTGCGTTTGTTTTTTTTGTTTGTTTGGGTTTTTGTTTTGGGGGGATTATTTTTTTTGGCGGGGGGGTACCTCACCGCTTACAGGATCTTAGCGTCCCAACCAGGGATCAAACTGGTCCCAGCAGTGAAAACACTGAGTGCTAACCACTGGATCACCAGGGAATTCCTGTAATTGTGTTTACTGAACTGATTTAACTAAAAAAAAGGAGGGAGATGAAACTACATTGAGATAATGGGAAAGGAATATGTGTTATGTTAGGAAGCAGGGGTGGGAGAAGAGCAGTATAGTACTCTTATACTCAAGGCCAACTAGTAGGAAGTCAATCAACAACTCACATTTTTTGGAAAATAAGGAATAAACATTTTATTCAGAAATACAGATAGAGAATTGGAAGTAATAGGAGTGGCATGATCATCAATAAGACAGGTGTGCTATTCTGTTATGTAGCTTTGAGTTTCACACAACATATACACATTATTTCAATACACATTTAATTGATTAATAAAATACTCAGCTCATACTTCGATTCACTTAGAAAACCTTCCCCAACCGCTCTTCCTTGCTCTCAAAATACTCTAACACTATACCTATCACACTGATACATAATTACCAGTTTATGTTACTAACTTCCCTATCAAATAGAGGTTTGTGCAGACAAGAACCAAGATGTACTTATATTTGTATCCCCTGGCAGAAGTGATACATAAATTTAAATTTAAATGTGAACTCAATAAATTTTTACTGAGCTCCAAGTAGATAAAAGTAGTAATAGGACACAGGCTTCTGATTTCAAAGAATAACATTTATGACCATAAAATGTCATCATGTAGCAGAACTCATTATGGCCAAGGATTGTTTTATAGACTTTATACTCTTTCTTTCATTGATTCTACACAACTGCTTTATGAAGTACATATAATTATCCCCATTCTGCAGATGAGGAATCACAGACTGAGAGAAGTTAAGTAGTCTGCCATACTAAAGATGTAAATGAGGATCCATAAGAGGAGTATAATACTGAACTATAAACCCACATCCCTAGGCAAACTCACAGGATCTCTCAAAAGATAAGACATGTTCACAACATGCTTATAACATGGAACAGTCAAAGCTTTAAAAGTGGCTGTAGATGTAAATATCATCAGATCACAAGGAGAAAGCATCAGTCAGTAGATTCTGTAAGGATGCTGTGAAAAAAAGCAAACTTCAACTTGGAAATTAAGGGATGAGTAGTGTTTCAGGAAATCTATGGGAAAGGATGACATATACCAAAGGAAAGTCCAGAAACATGAAAACAAATATATATGTATAGACAGAAGACACTACACATTTTGTGTCAAATCTCTCTACTTGAATGCTGCTGATGTGCTCAGTTGTGGCCGACTCTTTGCAACCCCATGGACTATAGCCTGCCAGGTTCCTCCGCCCATGGAATTTTCCAGGCAAGAATACTAGAGTGGGTAGACATTTCCTTCTCCACTATGCTTAAATACTCAAGGGCTAAAGGAGGTATAGATACAGCCAGCAGTGTCCCTGGGAGGCATATGGACTTACACATTTTTTTCCCAAACTTATGAACAAGAAAACAATGATTCATTATCAGATGGAATATTCCATTAGGTTGGTAGAATCGGGGTGGGGGTAAATACAAAGCACCGAAACTGGGTGATCTCCCCTCTGTGTTTGCTTGTAAAACCTTTCCTATTGTCTCCATCTCTGACACTACTGCTAAAGTCCAAAATCAAAGCCATCATCTTTCTCTTGTGTCAATCACTGCAACGGCTTCCTTACAAGCTTGCCAAATCCATTCCTTCTTCTCTTAAATTTGGTCTACATGCTCTGGTCACAAATTTTATCAGTCTCTTGCTTAAAACTATTCAATGGGTTTCTTATCACTCTTATTTGAAGATTCACCTTTGAAGACTCACCTTTGCAGCCCCATCAATGTCCATTTCCCAGTCACTCTGCTCCACCAATGCTGGCTTTCTAATTCCAAGAACACACCCACCCATCTCTCTGGAAACTTTGCATATACTACTTGTATGTCTCAAAGGTTTTTTCTCTTGTCCTCTTTTTCTTTTTAAAGTGTTAGTCACTCAGTCATGTCTGACTCTTTGTAACCCCATGGACTGTAGCACACCAGGCTCCTCTGTCCATTGAGTTCTGCAGGCAAGAATACTGGAGTGGGTTGCCACTCCCGTCTCAGGGAATCTTCCGAACCCAGGGATTGAACCTGGGTCTCCCGTGGGTCTCCCACAGTGCAGGGGGATTCTTTACTATCTGAGCCACCAGGGATGAGACCCTGATGAGACCTCAGTAACCATCCTTCAAGTGTGACTTCCTCATGGCTACCTCCTCTGGCTATCCTGCCAAAATAGCAGACACTTCTCCTCCATGTTGTATATACTCCTGCAAAATACAATTCTACAGTTTACAGTCATAAATGCAGGTGATATACAAGGATTTGTATATAAGGTATGTGCCTGTTCCATACATCACAGACTCTCTAGCAGTTAAAGTGGGGTCTGGCTCATAGTAGGTGCTCAACAAATATTTGCTGATTACTGAAAATCACTGCAGATGGTGATTGCAGCCATGAAATTAAAAGACGCTTACTCCTTGGAAGGAAAGTTATGACCAGCCTAGGTTGCATATTCAAAAACAGAGACATTACTTTGCCAACAAAGGTCCGTCTAGTCAAGGCTACGGTTTTTCCAGTGGTCATGTATGGATGTGAGAGTTGGACTGTGAAGAAAGCTGAGAGCCGAAGAATTGATGCTTTTGAGCTGTGGTGTTGGAGAAGACTCTTGAGAGTCCCTTGGACTGCAAGGAGATCCAACCAGTCCATTTTGAAGGAGATCAGTCCTGGGTGTTCTTTGGAAGGAATGATGCTAAAGGTGAAACTCCAATACTCTGGCCACCTCATGCGAAGAGTTGACTCATTGGAAAAGACTCTGATGCTGGGAGGGATTGGGGGCAGGAGGAAAAGGGGACAACAGAGGATGAGATGGCTGGATGGCATCACTGACTCGATGGACGTGAGTTTGAGTGAACTCCAGGAGTTGGTGATGGACAGGGAGGCCTGGCGTGCTGCGATTCATGGGGTCGCTAAGAGTCGGACACGACTGAGTGACTGAACTGAACTGAACTGAACTGAATGAATGAATAGACACATCAAAAGAGAAAGTTTAAACCCAGAGTCAAGTGGAGCAGATGGAAAAGTAACTTGGGAAAAATTCCCCGAGTCACAGAGTTCAGATGCAAGCACTGGCTTTTCATGAGATACCCTTGGAAGGCCCCTGACATGAGCATTCTGAAAGGAGTTGACAAGGCTCATGTGTCACAGATACTTAGAGAGCCTTTTGGGAAACCATACTCAGCTTGAATCCAGATCAGAAGCAAACTGGTCTCAAAAGGACAGTTTCCAATATGAGCCTGAAAAAGTAGAAGGCTTGGAGAAGATGGTAAGGCCCTTAGAAAGCAGACTTAAAGGTCTGGATCCCATCGGGGTATGGTATTCAGGCACCATGAATGTTCAGGAAAGGGGCAACACAATCTAAATAGCCTGTCAGGAAGACTGACTTGACAGCCGTAAACAGTGTAAATTGTAAGGAGAGATCCCACTTCAGGGAACTTTGCCAAAGTTCAGAAACAAGCTGAAAAGGGCCTGTCCTAGAGTGATAAAAGTATGTGTATAGAGGAAGAGGAAAACACAAACATCATTTTGAACCATGACTCAACTGGACTTAAAATATACTTCCCATGTTACAGTGGGCAAGAGCCCCAGCCTCTGAGTCAGACCACTCTGTGTTCAAGTCTCAGCTTCACCAGATGCCAGCTCTTCTACTTGGGGCCAGCTCAGTTTGCTTATCTGTAAAATGGATCAACAAATGTATCTACATCAGAGAATTCCTGGGAAGAGCCAATAAAAATAAACTGCTTAGCACAATGCCTGGCAACAGTAAACTGTCAATCAACATTAACTGTTATTTCAAGCTAGACAGGTGAAGGAGCACGGTGATGGCACGTCAGGGAACTTATGTGGAGGGCTTCTCTTCATATCACAAGAAGATAGTCAGCTCTGTTGTAAAGGGTTAACTCCTGTCCTGGCTTCTCCCTGGTCTTCTTTAGGACGCATCTGCCTTTCTGGCTTCTGATCTGGACCCATGCCAAACACAAGCTCTGCCAACTCTTTCAGAGACCTTATTCTTCAAGCTGCTTGAGCCATTTCTAAACTTATGCTTTCGACATTTATTTCCAACTTGCCCTCTTACTCTAATGCCGCCCCCTAGGAGCAATCCTGGATACTAAACTTGGAGGCAAAAACCCCTCCATAGCTACCTGCACCACTTCTCTCTTCCCAAGAAATGTCAGAAAGACTATGTTGAAAGCCAGCACACTGCTAAACTCGGTTTTTAAGAGTTAACAGAGAGTGATTTTTTTTTTCTCCAAGGATAGGTAATAGCATCAGATTCTGAAATTAAGCACAGCAGGAAGAAAAAGCCTGCATAGATTTCACAGAGTATCACAGGCCTCTGCAATAAAGCACTTAAAAATGCCTTGTATTGCTAATTCTTTACACAATCTCCCTTTATTTCCAAAGCAGGATGCGGGGCTTGAGCCACGAGACGCACATTGATGTTAACATTACACCGCTTGAATTAGAGCCATTTTTCTACTGAAACTCCTGTTAGGTTTAGAATTACTTTTTTACCGTTTCTTCCCCCAATACATTTTCCAGCCTGACATTCCAGATCAAATGAATGGCTGCCTCTCTGAACAATGCTGAACCCACCTTTGCAGTCATTACCTTAGCAAGCATCCTTCTTCCCAAGATTACAATACCCAGGCTTTGAGTTCTATGGGAAATCTGCCTGCTAAAGGTCACTGGACCACAGGCCACTCTGGGAATTCTAAGTGAAGGAAGGCAACTCTCTTCCTCATCTGCTTTCGATTTCCCCCCTCCCCCACCCCGTCAATACCCTTCATTCACGGATTGAACTCTTCAGAATTACTTATTCAATAGCCAACATCGGCAAGGCACTGTGCTAGGCATCACAGTAGATTTTCGACACAGCAAAATGAAAGTGACATGAACAGCAAAGCAAGCACTGTCTGGTGACAGGCAAACCATCAGATGGAGACGCTCCTAAATTCCAAATAGACTGCTTAAGAACTTGCAGTTTTTACGAAGATTTGCTATTTTCATCATCATCCATTATTGGTTAGCATTCATCAAGATTCTTCTTCTCTTTTTACAAGATATTTTTGCATCATTTAAAAGCTTTCTTTTCCAGCCCATGTGGAAACCCGGTCACTTATTCAATAAATATTTATTAAGGACTCTGATCATTTGGAGAACAAAACAGACTCAGTCCTTATCCTCATGTAGTAATTGCTGCTCCCAAGACAATACACACAAACAGCAGCTGGATGATTTGATCCCATACAAACCCCAGGTTTGCTTTTGCACTGTTTATTTGTTTGTCTGAAGGCACTCTCCTGTAAGGACCATATTAGTCTAATTATAACTTGTCCTTATCTGGTCTCACTAGGATTCCTTCCCAGCATCTTCCTTCTCTATTTCTTTAACCACAGTAATCATAATCAAGCTATTCTAATCTATTCTCCACATTGCTCTCTCCCTCCACCTGTTTTTATTCATTTGTTAAGCAAAGGTCTTTAAGCACCTGCTAGGTTCCAGACACTTTTCTAAATATTTGGGATATGGAACCGAATAAATAAATCAACCCCAGGTCTTCAGGTTACCTCTCCATCTGTCCTGGAAAAGAAAGATCTTTTTAAGTCTGGAATGCACATAACTGCCATCCTTTCCCCCCACCCCCCGGCCCACCCCACTCTGTGGCAGGTCCCATCACTCTTGACCTTCAGCATGCTAGCATTCTATATACTCAAACTTACTTAGGTTCTTTAAAACCTAAATAAATGACCAAAAACCTAAAACCAAATCACCAAAAAGTCTTTCTAGCAATCCAACAATCACCCGTGCTTTATTCTGGCACTTCCACTACTCCTTGAACATCTTTACTTTACCCCTATAAGCCATATATATAACTTACTACCAAAGTGAATCAATAAAAAGTTTTTATCACTAGTTCTCAAACTTTTATGTGCAAAAGAATCACCAGTCATGCTTGTAAAAAATTCAGGGTTAGAGGGCTTCCCAACCACAGGGGTTCAGGTTTCTTATGTCTGAGAGGGGCACAGAAAAGCATATTTTCAAAAACATCCCAGGTGGTTTTCAGCAAGATGACTGGGTGATCACCTTTGAGACACACTGCTCTATAAATTCCTCTGATGTCAGTTTTTATGTATTCAGGATCTCTGCTTCAAGTAAAAATATTTCCTGTTAAGTATAGCTTAAGCAATATCTATCTGTGTGTTCAATAAATACTCTTTGGCTTAGTAAATGGATCAGTGGGTACTTGATAATGATAAGTGATGTTTAGAAATTACTTTACACTTCTCACCTGCTCCTAACTGTCCCCTGTGGTAGACAGGAAGGCATGGTTAGTGCTCGCATTTCATGGATAGGAACCCACACCAGCATCTTGGCCACGGCATGATGGAAAGAGTATACGAGGGGCTGAGTCGAAAAGACTGAAATCCAGGCAGTGATTCTCCTGTTTACTAGTTGGGGAGACAGGAGGAACCTGACCCCTTGCAATTTGTTTGTGGAAAGGAGGTAATAGCCACTTACTGTGTGGGCTGTGAGGATTAAATGAGATTATCCATGTAAAGCACCTAGCAAGTGCCTAGAACATGGTCGATGCCTAACCACTATTACTTTTCTCACCTCCCAATCATGCTGGGCACCTTGAATCAGAATGCAGCTTAGTTTGCAAGACAAGTTGGCTCAGCCATCGTTGATTCTGCGGCTACCTTGTTCCAAGTACTGTGATTGTGCTGGAAATACAATGCTGTGCCCTCAAGGAGCTCAGCTTCCAAATGTTTGTCACCTATGGCTACCCCTTTTCAAATCAGGCAGCTGTGTATTTAGCAAACTCTCCGCTTCTCACTGCCTCTGGTGAGATTAACTTAATGCATGTGGCGATGGTGCAGGAGGAGAAAGACCTTGTCGGAAGAGAAAGGTTGAAAAAGGCCCAATAAGCAGTGACAGAAGAAGGGAAGTATGTTTGTGGGGCTGAGGAGGTCCCTAGAAATAAACAGTGAGCCCATCAACTTTTCCTAATGGCTCCTGATGGTTAAGAATCTGCCTGCAATGCAGGAGACCTGGGTCCAATCTCTGGGTCAGGAGGATCCTCTGGAGAAGAGCATGGCTACCCACTTCAGTATTCTTTCCTGAAGAATCCGATGGATAGAAGAGCCTGGTAGGCTGCAGTCCAAGAGCTGGATACAACTGAAGCAACTTAGCACAGATTAACTTTCTTTACAAACTTAGAGGAGACTTCCCTGGTGGTCCAGTGGTTAAGTCTTTGCCTTCCAACGCAGTGGGGCTTGGGTTCCATCCCTGATCCAGGAGCTAAGACCCCACAGGCTGAGCGGCAGAAGGAAACAAAACAGAAACAAACTCGGAGATTTGTTTGATTAGTGTGCATTAGAACTATCACTTCACTTCCTGATTTAATGTGCAAAGGCATGACTATTCTGCTAGCCATCAGGGTACAGTGGAGATGCGGCTAAGAAAGTGAAGTAGGAAAAGTCAAGACATAATTCTAAGAAATGGTATGCACTTGTTCCAGAGCAGCTCCCAGTCCAAGAGGAAAGTAATGAGACTGCCTGTGCCAGATACATGTGACAGGCTGCCAATACGCCGTACTGACAGCGGGCATCACAAGAACGCCCATGCACAACGCAGTCAGCCCCTGCTACCACCCATCAAACAACTTCAGCTTTCAGTAGCCATGAAGGGCACCAGGGAATCCCAGCAGACATCCAAAATGAGGGCAGGTTCTAACCCAGAATGGGAATGGACCCGAAACCGCAGAGAATACAGTGTCAGGCTCAGCAGAGAGGCTCTCCAAACGTTCAGTTTGTCAATCTTTTTAACAAGTGACATGGAAGCAACCAGCACTCACTATTTGGGGAAAACTATGCCAAAAGCCTCACAGTAAGCAGTCCTTATCCTGGGCACAGATTCCCTAGAGGGGGCACTCGTCAGAGGAATGTGTCAAAAATTAGCTCCCTCTTCCTGCCTCCCATCCTCCCTGGATTCTGAAGTTGTCCCAGTGCCAGTTTCCCACAGTACAATACACAGAACCACCTAAAACTCAGGGGCAAGACACCAGTGATCTCATTATTCCAAGATGCTAAATCAATGTCTTCCATTCCCCCAAAGGCTCCCCGGCAGGCACCGAAGAATCGCCCCCACCCCCCATGATGTTACTGAGAGCCAGATCCTCCCTCGCAACCGCCCCACCCCCCACGCTGGCCCAAAAGAAATAGCAACAACTCAATTCTCAGTCCAATAACGTCTTTTCTCAGATGTTGTTCTCCCAGTGGGTAGAAGAATGAACTGCTGCAAGGCCACCAGCTCCTCTACAGTTTCTTTTAATTTAAAGTTACAACAGGAGAGAAGAAAAGAGACTTTCTATTAAGGGACAACTCCCTGAAGGGTCTCTTAGCTGACAATCGAAGGACTGCTCATGGCAGTGATCAAATCTCAGGAAACAAAGTGCTGGTGGCTCTGTGACTCATCACAGCAGTAGCTCGCGCTGAGGGCCACTTGAGTTCAGCGCTTTGTGGCGTGAGGTAAGTTGGTTTAGGAGCAGAAACATAGGGGAGCAAAGACTCGCAAGGTGTTTGAGGCTCAAGATAAAATGCAGGCTTACAGTGCAAGTTGCTTCTCGGCCGAATAGGAAGCCTAGAGGGGTAAGGAAAATGAAGAGAGAGTGCCGTCTACCTCGCACTTTAGGCTAAATTACCTGAAGATGGTCAAGGTCAGCAGCTGGTCTATCTGTTGCACGGTTGACAGCCTCATAAAAATAAGCACTGAAGCCTGAGAGCTAAACTGGGTGACTGAGAAGGCGAACATGAAGGATGCTTGCTGGCAGAAACCATACCTTCTAATTACATGAACTACCTGTTGTTAAAATATATTTACAATCCCCTGATACAATTCACCTATACCTCTCAACTGCATTTTATGAATATATTAAAAAGAGAGAAATATATGTTGAGCATGTCCTCTGTGCTACACGTGGTACTGTGGATTTATATAGAATCTCATAGAATCTCAGTCTTGACTAGCACTCTGTGAGGTGTGCTACACACATTTTTGTGATGCAATCATTTTTCTCATTTTACAGTGGAGGAAAGTTAAGGTGTCAGAACTCAAAGAAATCACCAGGTCTGTTTTTTAGTGGCAGGTGCACCCAACCAGGGGCTTCCCTGTTGGCTCACTGGTAAAGAATCTGCCTGCCAGTGCAGGAGATATGGATTCAATCCCTGGGTCGGGAAGATTGCCTGGAGAAGGAAACAGCAACCCACTCGAGTTCTTGCCTGGGAAATCCCATGCACAGAGGAGCCTGGCGGGCTACAGTCCATGGGGTCGCAAAAGAGTCGGACACAACTTAGCGACTAAACCACCACCACCATCACCACCCAACTAGAGCCAGTACTCAAGGCTATACTTCCAAACCACTACCCCACTCAGATCTCCTGTGGTCAGGATATAACAAACACAGTGCACCCACCAGCTGGCCCTCTATGACTTCAGTGTCATTTGTGCTCCAAGGCCCTGTTTCCGGGGCTGCTCCTGGCCAAGGACTGAGCACAGTGAGGGCTGTGATTGCAGCCATTCCACTGAGACAGAGGCTCCTCCAATAGCTGACTCTCACCTCTCTAGCCAAACCATCCAGCTACCATCCTGCTTCTTCCTACTCAGTCCTCTTTCCTTCCCTCTCTCCTTGCGTAAGTGTCAAACCTGGATCACAGCTTCTCCTATGCCTTCCCTGCAAAACACTTCTTACGTGTCGAATCACATCCTGGTGTCTACTTCTTGATGGACTCTAATGCAGTAACCAAGTTATTTGCTTTTTGTAAAAGTCTTTTCCTTATCTTTGGTCAGTTGACTTACAGAGAAATTCTCTGAATCATTGAGAAAAGAAAACAAACTAATTTTCCCAGGTTCTGTATACCATCTATTCCAGTAAGCAATGGTACATTGTGTCTTTCTCCTTGCACCCAATTCAGACAAACAAACCTATGAGATTCTCTTTGAAGGAACTGTTGACTTATAGGACAAAACAATGCAAAGGCAGACTTATTTCTTTTTCCAAGTGGAACTTCTCTCTATCCGTACATGCTAAACTTAATATAACCCAGAGGCAGATGACTCTCCATGGATAAAATCACAATAAATCTTCCCTAGTTTATATCTGCAACAAGAAATCAAAAATTGTAACAAGAAGAGAGATCTATAGTTAGGTCCTAAAGCTTTTGTTTCTTTCACGAAGGAACATTTATATGAATAAAAGATAGAATTCACACTTGCACCAGATACAGCATCTTAATAAAACCACATTGTCAGAGATCATACATAGATGTTAACTGAATCACCATTTTGAAGTGTTGATCTCAGCCTCAAGAAAGTGATATATTTTTCTTCTTGGATTCAAATAAGTTCAAAGCAAGTACAAAATGAAGCTTTGAACATTATTAATGATCAAAATCTAGCTTTGACTGAAGGAAGAGAGGAGTGCAGCTAACAATTACGGAACACCTAGTTCATGAGACACCCTATGCTAGGAATCTGATATACAATATCGAGTGTAATCCAGGCAATATTCCTACAAGAAAAGGATTATAATATCCAGCTTTAGAGGTTAAGAAAAGGGGCAGAGCACTGAATGTTCAGAACTCCAAGTGAAGTCCTGTAAGAATTATAAATAGACCTAAATTGAAAAGCTCTGAAGGCTAGTGGGCTGGCTTCTTTTGCATCCTGGTTCCCTCCTGAATTCCCTAGCTCCCAGACTTGAACTGGTGCTGCAGGGACAAGGCACTGAGCTTCCAGGGAACGCCAATAGTGCATCCCTTTGCTGTTCTATGTATCCCCTTTGGACAAGGGGTAGCATATAATCATGAGGTAACTGAATAGAGCATCAAAGATATAATCAGGTGGCTCATTTTTAAACTTCTAATAAACTTTCAGCAATGAAGAATTGATGAATGGGGGCTTTCCCAGTGGCTCAGTGGTAAGGAATCCTCCTGCTAATGCAGGGAACACAGGTTCGATCCCTGACCTGGAAAGATCCCACATGTACAACTAAGTCTGTGGACCACAACTACTGAGCCTGTGCTCCAGAGCTCAGGAGCCACAACTACTGACTGAGCCCATGGGCCACAACTACCGAAGTTTGTGTGCACTGTAGAGTCCAGGCTATGCAACAAGAGAAGCCTTGCAATGAGAAGCCTGCGCACTGCAGCTGGAGGTAGCCCCTGCTCACCGCAATTAGAGAACAGCCTGCGCAGCAACAAAGACCCAGAACAGCCAAAAATTAATTAATCAATTTTTAAAAAATGAATGAAAGGATCTCTACCTGCAGATTCAATACCAACACCGTCACCACCAGTGCCACTTCCTGGAGATGCAGTTTTTTCTCGGAAATTTTAAGACTCAATTTTTAAAGGCTGGCTATTGCATTGATTCTTTAAATGCATTCATTTCCCCCCTGATTTTATTAATATGCTTCCCCCACTGAATGTCACTCTTACTCAAAAGCAGGGTAATTACTTCCCCATAAGGTATGATTTGAGTGGTACAACAACAAAAAGAATGCCTATGTTTATAAGTACTTCTTCCTGGTAGCTTCACTTGATACTCTGTGTTTTTTCTCAATAAACTGCAATATTAATGATAACAACATTTAGTTAGATAATTAAACCATAATGTTATTATCACTTTTGAATCCATTAGTTGATGAGCCAGAGGTTAAACTGGGCAAATGGGGCAAAAATTCAAAAGAGTCCATTAAAGCAAACTGGGCTGTTATCAAGGGCCTATCCTAAATCCAGGCCCCTGATCAGGACAGCATTCAAGGGTACCCATGAAGGCAGCTAAAGGCATAGCGGTTGGGAGAAAACAACCCAAAAAGCATATTCCCCTTTTTTAAAACAAGGACACTGACTAGAGTAAAGTTTATTACCATAGAAACGTCGCAATATGACCCAGCTGAAAGTGTCTAAGGTAGCTGAGTATCTACCCTGCTACTGGGCCTTAAGTGTTCCATTTCGCCCCCTTTAAATATAAAAATCACTATTTTTAAGCAAAAGGTTAAATCCTGGCTTCACAGTCTTAAAAACTTCATTTTACTCTTCCATTAAAAGCAACTTTACATGCAAATGCACTGTTGGTTTAACTGAAGGTGGTTCAAGTCTGCTTCTTCCTCTGAAATCCTTCTCCTAAATCCTAGGTATGAGTGATTATATCACACACAGAAAATAAACAACAAAGACCCCACTCACATTTGAGAATCATTTACCATCCCCACTCCCTAAGCACCCTCAAATAGGAAATGGAAATAACAAGACTGATCATAATTGGATTAAGAACTATAATTCTTTAATTCATTCATCAAATTGAGGCATTTGGAACAGTTTATTTACAGAGTTGTTTAGACAGTTTTGTGTGGTGTTTTTTAAGATAAACCAAAATGCCTTTCTGAAAGAAGTTTCAGATCCCAAATCATTAACATATGAAAACCAAATGTAGACAATTTACAAATGGGTGTTTTAAAACAACGTTTGGAACAAAATTAGACTTTTATTTTATTAACTATCTACAAATCTAAGCTCAGGATATAGCTTATTTGAAACAGCCAAGCACTTTCTTCGCCTTTCAAATAAACCTCCATTTCTCAGGCTAAAGATGTGTGATAAGCATGTGAGGGAATGCATCAACTTCTGGCCTAGACAAATAAGTTTTCCAGGCTACTCTCAAAACTCCAATTACAGCATTCTCTGCTACCAGAGGTGATCAGACACTGGGTCAATCATCCAGGTTATGGCAACCAATCATAACAAACAGTTCTACCTGCTGGAAATCTACACAGCGTTCGACGTTAGAACCCTAAGTTATTTGAAATCCAGTATATTTTAGAGTAACAAAAACAAGTTTTATCCTGCCCTGATTATTATATTTTTT
Source organism: Budorcas taxicolor (assembly GCF_023091745.1). NCBI lineage: Eukaryota > Metazoa > Chordata > Mammalia > Artiodactyla > Bovidae > Budorcas > Budorcas taxicolor. The sequence continues at coordinate 129,088,442 of NC_068914.1, read as the reverse complement.
ATATAATCTAGCTGCACTTATTTGCTTAGTCATGTCCGACTCTTTGCGACCCCATGGACTGTAGCCCGCCAGGTTCCTCTGTCGATGGAATTCTCCAGGCAAGAATACAGGAGTGGGTTGCCATGCCCTGCTCCAGGGGATCTTCCTCACCCAGGGATTGAACACAGGTCTCCAGCATTGCGGGCGGATTCTTTACCGTCTGAGCGACCAGGGGAGCCTATATAATCTAGACATACCTTCAAAACAATGATTGCCTATCACTCAACAAAGGGATACAGCTTTTACAAGAAGACAGTTTGTTCTTTTAATCATTATATCATATTTTTCACTTGCTTTAAAGAGAAAAAAAATCTCCAAGCATTCAAGTTTTTTAACTGGAAAATGAAATTTTAAACTCTCCCTACAGCTTCTGCCTTATGCCCAAAAAGGATCAAAAAAAGAAGAAGCTATATCTCAGTATAAACTCACTCTTGTTATTTACTGTTTACTCCATATACTCCACAGATAACATCTTTATAAGCGTATATTCATTTTTCTCTTTTACAAAACCATGTGTCAGTCTAAACAGGATGTGCATTTACATGTATAGAACTAACTTAACTTGAAATAACCACTGGATCTCAAATGCCTGGTTATTTACCAAATAAGTTTGAGTTTTGAATCCTGTCTGCCATTCAACCAGAACTGTTCAATCTCAACAACAAAACTGTATAAGACTTCTGTATGAAGAGTTCAAGCTCTTTTTTCCTGTATTAAGAGTACTCTTTCAAGTCTGTATCAGATTGATTCAATACTGCCCACTCAAAATGGCTACAAAAAGATTTTTTTTAACCCACAAGCAAACAAAAACTCTGTTATTTCTGCATGTACAAGGTTGTTAGAAAGACCACTGGAAAGAAAGGGGAAAAAAGAATTTCAAGCGAGTATGCTGCTATATAATTAACACAAATAACTAAATAATTATGCACATCCCTTCCCATCCCCACAATTAAATGTTTTTAAACAACTCATGTGATGAAAGATCTACCTTTTAGGCAAACAAAAGCCATCCCTACCAGTTTAAGGATTTAACTGATGCTGTATTGCATCAGTTTTAAGTGATGCTTATGATTTTTATCTTGTATACTTCTGAGGAATAAACAGTTAATGACATAATCTGCAGGAGAACTTTACACAATGCCTAAGAGAACTTTCAGTGTAAGTACTTATGATTTTAAATCATTGTGGCTGGATTTATCTAAGCTTCAGCCTCAGAGCTATATTTAAATCAGGAAGAAGCACCCCCAGAAACTCTCTCCCATGTATCAGCGTTGGAAACCAGATTCCTTTCCTATCAGAGTTAATGGCAGTTCACCGTACAGCTGAATTCTTTCAAAATTAGACAGATCAAAATTCAGCAGTTCTGTAAAGACTCTAAGAGATCGTCCTCCTTGTAAATGCTATAAAAGTCAAAGTTAAAAAACATTTCCGTATACTTTAAAACCATCTGGCCCTTAACCTAATCACTTCTGGCAATCGAGCCTTACTCCTGGTAATCCTGGTCAAAAAGTCTGCTCTGGTTTTTCTGATTGAAATGTCCATCGCCTACAAATCTCCCACACACCTTCTTGATTGGCCTGTTTTGTTTGTGTGGTTTGGTTTTGTTTTGTGTGTGTGTGTGTGTGTGTGTGTGTGTGTGAAAGATACTAGGGGTCATTATTTATGAACAGCAAGGAAACAAATCACTCTGTCTAGTCTCTCTGCAGATTCCCACACTTATTACCCAAAATCCCCCAGCTCTTCCTCGGTCTTGCCCTGAACGAAAGAACTGTTGCTGGGCCTGAAGGCAGTCTCTTGGGGAAACCGGCTCATGCTTTTCTTGAGAAACTACTTTGGATATCTGGATATAGTGAGGATCTCAACTGGGTTAGAACCAATCCCTAAACTTTTCTCAAAAAGTACAGCTGACTGCCACCCAGAATGCCTGGGCTGGCTGGCACTGAGAATATCGTTTTGCACAGTCACAGAATTTTTCATTTTGACCCGCTTTCAGTTGGGAAAGGAAGATAACGACATGAATTCACATTCGCCACCGCTCTGCCTTTGGTCACAGAGGCCAGCGTCTTTAGATATTCACCAGGGTCCACATATGTATTAATAGATTTCGCTTTGTAACGTGGAAGGGAAGTTACTTTTAAAATATGTAAACAGTGCTTCGTGTGCATCCCATGCCAGCCGATCAATACTCAACCAACTGCTGCTAACAGACGCAAACATTTCCAAATGCAATTTGATCTCAACTCGCATAACCTCTTTTCCTGGGTTTAGGACTGGAGCCCAAAGTGCAAGCGAGGTTTCCCCAACCCGCGCTTCAAGTGACACAACACGTGAGCGGTCTCCACTTCGTACTCGGAGCGGGGTGGGGGGTGAAAAAGTAGTTGCAATTAAACATTAAAGCTTCCGGTGTCTGACATCCCTAGAATCCACAAGGATGAGGCTCCTTTCCGAAATTCCGGGCGGGAGGGGCCGGGAGGGGGGGTGCTGGGAAGGAGGAAGACTGATGCGGAGAGGGATGGCAGAAAGCGAAACAAAAAGACAACCGGGGGAGCGCTCAGGTAGAGGGGTGGGCCGGGGGTCGCGCGTCCGTCCTGGGAAGGATCGGAACCACCCCCCCACCCCGCCCCGACCAACTTTGAGGGGCTGCCGCGGGGCGCCGGCCGAGAGGCACGGACCAGCCTTAGCGTTTTCCCAGCGCTCCTCCGGCCCGCCTCGCTCATCACCATCTCCACCGCCACCACTTGCAAAACAATACCGGCAGCGGCACGCAGGCTCCCCGAGCGAAATATATAAAGTTAGCCCGTTTGCTGAACTGGGTCCAAGCCCGCACTCCGGGGTCCCCGGCGGACGGCCGTCCCCCGAGAAGGGGTGGGGGGACGGGGCGGCTGTCAGCCCCGAACCTCCTCCCGCCTCCCCGCGCCCCCACCCTGTCCCCCTCCCTCCGTACTTGAGGAAACTCCGCCGGCGGCCCCCTCCCTCCTTCGCCGGCTCTCCAGCTGGAGCCGCGAGCGAGTGCGGCGCGGCGGGCACGGGGAGAGCGCTGCGCCTTGGAGGGCTGCCCGCAACCACGTCGGGACCCACAACAAAGTTAAAACGCTGCGATTCACGCACCTTACCGGCTTTCCTCTGCGTCTCCTCGGGCGCGGGATGCAAAGTGGCACAGTGGCGGGCTGGGGGGCACCCCGGGAGGAGACTGGAGATGGGTTTGGTGGCTCGCCTTTTTTCACTCTGTATGTGTGTGTGTGTGTGTGTGTGTCTGTGTGTGTGTCTATGTGTGCGCGCGCGCGTCCCTCTCCCCCAGTCTCTGGCTCGCTCGCTCGCGCTCCCCGTGTAGCTCTCAAGGACGAGGTGAAATCCCTTGGCTGGTCATGAGGCGGCTTCAGAGACAAACAACACAATGCGAGTGCAAATAACAAAAGGCAAAAAGACAGTCGGAACAATGGGGGAGGCGAGGGCAGCGCACCCGCCGCCGGTCAGCTCGTCCCGGCGCCCGCCCCGGGGGAGGGGGGTGCGGCGGGGGCGGGGCGGGGGCTCGGGCTCCCTCCAGGTCGCCCCCGGGGCACCCGCAAACCCACCCTGACCTCCTTCCTGCCGCGGGCCGCCCCGTCGCCCTCTGTCCATCCGAAGGGGAAAGAGCCCGGAGTTGGCTTCCCCGTCTGCTGCCGAGTAACTAGATTGTAAATAACGCGGCGATGACCCACACCGGGCAGGAATTTTTTTTTTTTTTTTTTTAAAGAAAACAATCTGCCCTCCACTTCAAGGAGCGATAAAATGAAATGGCAGGAGGGGAAGGAGGCAGGGAGAAGGAGACTATCTCTAGATCTTGATGGAGCTCGCGTCTATAAATATGCATTCGTGTTTAGTCAAGTCCCCTTTGTCAACTTCTTCCCTGCGCTGGAACCTCACCCGCTGTCCTGGAAGCATCACCTGGGCCCCTTGGCGCCCCCAACTCCCGTTTGCACGCGTGAAAGCCGGCGCGGAGGGCGCGCGTGGGGGTTTGCGGCTGTCCGCGGAACCTTCTGGGAGGCGAGCCGCCGTCCGCCCAGCGCCGAGGCTGGAGCGGCGAGTGGTTTGGTTTTTAAAGCGACCACTGCTCCCCCGAAGAGGCGCTCTGCGCCCGCGGGTCCCCGCCGACGGCACTCCGCACCCACCTACTCCTTGACGGGTGGGGAGGTGGGTGAGGGGAGAAAAGTTTTGAGGCGCTCTCATCTCTGCCTCTGGGGTGGTTGAAGCGGTTTGGTTTTGTGTGCCTAAAGCCCCAAATCCCAATGCCCAACAACCGGGGAATGATGTTTACGGGGGTCTCAACAAGGCTCGGCTGCTGGGCTTTGACTCCTGAGTCTGCGACCGTGGAGACGGCACAGGAAGGCGAGAGCGAGCCTCCCCGGAGTCTCATCCGCATAGGAAGAAACTCCGAAGGTAATGCCCGGAGCAGGAGCTGTGGGGGCTGATTTGTGTGTGTTCTGACAGCTCCCGGGCTGCTCCGGCGCTTATCTCTACCCATCTTACTTTCATTGACTTAAAACAGCAGCCGGTTTGCCAGGGGGGTTAAGAAAAAAAAAAAAAATCCTATTAAATCTCGAACCTAGGATGGAGCGGGGAAATCCTGACCGCTCTCCCCGGATCTGGTGTCCAGAAAGGGAAGGCAGGGGGATGTCTCGAGGGAGGTCACGGGTCCGGAGGAGAATGGTAGAACGGAAGACTGAGACACAATACGAGCAACACGTTTCTTTTTCTCGCCGTCCCCTTTCCTCTTGTTGAGCTGGATGCCAATTTGCATGTTCTCTCTCCACTCCTGGGCAAATTTTTTTTTTTTTCAGGCGCGCATCCACGGACTGAGCCGCGTCCCTCGGCACCCCCAGCATTTCCCAGAGAGCAACACCACCCGGAGATCAATGACCAGCCTGTTTATTCTTCACGCGCCTGGATGGGCAGGGCGCTGAAGGAGCAAGGGAGGGAGGCTTGGGGCTCGCCTATGCGCGATCTCTCGCAGACTTTTTTTCTAGCTGATTTCTAAACAGCAGCGAACAAGCAAAGAGAGTTCCTTAATGCACGCAACACGTACCAATTACAATATATTCGCCTAGAAAAGTGAGACATCCTCTCTCCCCCTTTCCACCCTTTGTAGATTTGTCTCTGGAGGTGGCTTGCTAATACCTGAGATTTTTGCACTTGTCTAGGGCGGGAACTTTGTGGGGTGTTTGACAATTGATTATTTGGTACCTGCTTTCTAAAAATGGCTAAACACCTTTCCTTAGAACTAAAAGTGAGAAATGCAAATCTTAATAACTCAAGGCAAAAATTGCCAAGTGTAAGCACGGTTATTATCCACTCCCACAAAGAAAAACTTCCTCTTCCACAAATATTTGATAGCATAGAGCCCAGTAATTAAGAGAACAATCAAATAAACTCAAGGCTTTCATGGGGACTCTAAATTATCATCTGCCTAGAATTTTTAAGCAGTGTTAATCACTTGCCAGCTTGAATATAGCTGGAGCTATAGCGTTCTAAATGTGTATCCTTAACAATTTTACTGTGTTTTCTTAAGTATTTAATGAGAGAGACCACAGATAATAATAATATTCAAATTGCTGGATCAATGTGGTCTAACCAACTGTGTGAAAAACTTCTCTGCCTGTGTGTACAAAACGTCTTGCTGTATGTTAGTTTTCCTCACATTGACTGTATCACACAGGCGTCAGGTCTTGAAGCACTTACGTAGTAAATATAAGAATTCCTAAGAATGCACCAATAATTGCACTGTGCACCTGGAATTTAAGTGTAATTTTATTCCAAAGAGTTCTTGGCATTTATTAAATGATTTATTCTCATAATACATATGTAGTTGGTTTTTACAGTTAGCTTTCACTACTGGAGTCCTTTTACTACTGGCCTGCAGATCAGGCCAACTGCAAAAAAAAAAAAAACAAGCTCCTCCTCTCACTACCCATTATATGAAAATAAGTAACATTTGACAGGGGGCTGTTGTTTACAGTGAACTTTTACTTCCTCTTGGCCCATACTCAGTGTAAACAAAGGGACAAAGTGAGTTCTTTTCCCCTAGCTCTCTATCCAGTGAGTGACAAGTGTGCCTGGTTGGCCTAACCCAACCAAGCAGAACAGAGCCACCTTCTCAGGGTTTCAGAGCAGCAGCTCCTGGGACCTTTGGGTTTCCTACTTGGAGGAGATGAGAGTCTTGGGCAGAAGGAAGAAGGCACTGTCTCAAGCTGCCTGGTGAGATCTTGGTGAAACTTGAATTACACCAACCTTTTTTCTTTTTCTTTTTTTTGCTCCTACAGGCAACAGAACTTCCAACCATTTATGGTTATTGAAACCACATGGCCTTAAGACTAACCCATGATCATTATAGAGCAACAGCATAGCTGATCAAAAACCTCCAGTGGAATGTTTGTTTGTGTTGGGCTTAAAAAAAACACCCATGTTTGAAGCGGGACTGACGCATGAAAGATCAGTGTTTCCATTTATCAAGCATTTACTATGTGCCTGGCTTTTGGCCAAATGCTTTTTACCTATTTTGTCCCTATTTTTTTACCACAAACCTGCAAGAAATATTACATCCCTGTTTTGCAGATGAGAAAACTAGAGCTCAGAAAGGTTAAATGACTTGTCCAGAATCACATGGCTTCTAAGTGGTTGTACCAAGTTGCCAGTCCTGTCTGCTCCAGCTTTAAGCCCTTCCACCACCCCTGGATACACTGACATTTTATATTAAGGTCAGTCTTTCAGTGAGAAATATTATTTCCTTAAATGCAGAGATTTAAAATACCAAGTTTGTACTATGTACTGTTCAGACATGATCTATGTTGGTATTCTCACACTGCTTAATAGATAACTGTGAAATTTCTAAGAAAATCTTAGGTGCCATATAAAAGAGTGTCCATATATACTAAATATAAAAGGTACCTAACAATATATATGAAATTATTTTACAGGCCAAGCAATTATGTATTATATGTATATATCCATATGATATAAATGGTAAAACAGTAGCTGAAGTTTTGGAATCCATATAATTTTACAAGCAATGTTCTAAATGCTTTGCATGTATAAACTCATGAAATCTGCATAACCATAATTTTATAATATCATTTTATAGGAAAGGAAACTGAAGCAGAGAGAGGTTTTATAATTTGTCCAAGTTTACACAATTAACAGGTGATGGAGCCTGGATTCAAACCAAGGTACTCTAGCTTTAAGACCTTATCTACTCTGTTATGCTACCTTTCAATATATATACTCAGATGTATAAACAGTCTGCAAACTTGTACTCATAGGCTATATGCTACAGTTGTTCCTTAACATAGATTTCAACTGCACAGGTCAATTTATAGGCAGATTTTTTTTTCCATAAAGACCACAGTTCTGCTCCATCTACAGTTGGTCGAATCTCCGGGTGCACAGGGCAGAGGACAGGACTTGAGAATCAGAGGATTTTGGTATGCAGGCATGTCCTGAAAACAATACCCTGTGGATGCCAAGGGACAACTATGTAGATTTAACTCTCAACTTTAGGGGAAAATAAAGGCACATCAACCGAGATCTGTTGCATCCCCATATTCAAATTGCCTCCTGCAGCACTAGAAGTATTATTGATGGGAGAGGCATTTGCATTTGTCCAAGGTATTAAAGATTCTCTAAAAATTGTTGAGGCAATCTCAATCTCCCACATACTTGGAGGCATTGTTTTGTTGCTGTTGTTTTAGTCATTAAGTTGTGTCTGACTCTTTGCAACTCCATGAACTGTAGCCTGCCAAGCTCCTCTGTCCCTGGAATTTCCCAGGCAAGAATACTGGAGTGGATTGCCATTTCCTTCTCCAGGGGAACTTCCCAACCCAGGGATCGAACCCATGTCTCCTGCATTGGCAGGCAGATTCTGGGGGAGTGCTCAGTTCAGTTCAGTTCAGTCACTCAGTCGTGTCCGACTCTTTGCAACCCCATGAATTGCAGCACGCCAGGCCTCCCTGTCCATCACCAACTCCTGGAGTTCACTCAGACTTATGTCCATCGAGTCAGTGATGTCATCCAGCCGTCTCATCCTCTGTCGTCCCCTTTTCCTCCTGCCTCCAATCCCTCCCAGCATCAGAGTCTTTTCCAATGAGTCAACTTTTCTAATGAATATGAATTAGGAGTATACATACACATTTGACCCCAGTTGATTTGTATTAAGTTCATTTGGGATTCCTTTGGTCATATGTGTTAAAAAGAGCAGAGATAGGGAACTTGGGATCCTAAAGAAGATAGTGAAGGAGGCTAATAAATACAAAAATCTGTGACCTGAGAAGTAGAGGGAAATTTAGAGGATGCAAGAAACCAAATATGTCATGACATCATAATGGTTACGAATAATCCATTTTTAGTTGTTTTTTAAGTTAGGGTAGTTTGTCAACTCTCACTCCATTAACAAAAGTATATTATATAGTGGTTATTTAATATAACAGTTATTTATGTTTAACAATTATGGACTAAATTACATCCCTCAAAGGTGCCTTAAAATATTTGATAAGAATCTCAGATATATGAGTGGTTTATCCCATGTCCATTTTTCTATATGCATATCAAATTGTAAAAGTGAGCTTCTCCAGAAACTAACACAACATTGTAAATCAACTATACTCCAATAAAATTAACTTTAAAAAACTTTAAAAAAATAAAAGTTAGATTCTCCAAATCAGTCAACTCTGAGAAATTACTGTGAGATCTTCTCTTTCTCTTCTTCTCTCCCTGAATACAATTATGGATTATCTGTGGAAGGAAAAATAACTGATGACAATCTTCCTTCCTTGGATCCTCTTAATGCTGATAACAACTGAGATACTGACATCTAAACCATTAACTTTACTGGTTCTAATGTTCCTCTTCAGAAAAACTGAAAAAGACACCCTATACCTAACAGATGCCACACATTAAGCTCTTACTGAAAAAAAAAACTTTTAAAGCCCTATTACAGATACATATGTTTTCATTTAAAAACTACTATGAAATCGAGTGTTCTTTTATTTAAACATTCCCCTGTGGTTCTACGAATTAAGGATCAGTAGTACTATATTAACTGAGAGCCAGACCCAACTGGTTAAAGACAGTTGGTAAAACTGCCAACACTGGTTTTGTCGCCGAAGTTGACTGAAATGTGAGGCAGCATATACATTAAAGAGTGAATTCTAATTTTTTAAACTTTCTCATTTTGGTAAGTATTTAGGCTGATTTTTTTTAAAATTTCAGCCACAGTTTTGAAAAGAGGAAATAATGTATAAAACCCAGATACTTTACACAATCAAAACCACAATTGCATTGCTTTTATTAGTGAAGTGTGTTTATTATTCTGATTGTTAAATTTTCCTTTCCTGGGAGAAAAACCAAAAGAACAAGATTGGCTCGATTCAAGAGAAACAACTTGCAGGTCCCACATCTTGTCTCTTAATTTTACTGTTTTTCTGTTTGACTTCTGTCCTTTAATTTTAAATAATTAGTATAAAATGTGGGAGGATTTAAACATGTAAAAATTGGTTTTTTTAATGTGTGGATTCCTTTCAAGTGTAGCTTTCACAATATAGTCTGTGTTCTCTATTGCTACAAATTTTGTATCAAAAATATATGAAGGTTTGCATGCAATGGAACACATGATTTAATTTATAAGGAAAAGGGTAATGACATATTTTGCTGATTTAGAATTGATAGCAGAACAAATTATCAAGTGAGGCAATAATATTTCAAGCTTGAATCCCAGTAAGCTTTAGTTATTTGAGTCTGTGAACTCATGATTACTCCTGCTTCTGTTTCTTCTTTCAGATTTTTGATCACATATTACCAAATGCGTCGTATAGTACGTGAAATGTGGAGGGCAAATGAAGGAACGAACAAAATGAAAGGTTAACAAAAGCACGTAAAACAAGGAGGGTGGTTAAAAAGCATTGCTTAAAAATGTCCTTTATATTTGAATTTCAGTAAATTATTGGAAGGAGTTAAATAAAATTTCAATCTCGAGGTATCTGACACTTCTACTCTATGTTGTTGTTGAGTCATTAAGTCATGTCCTACTCTTTTGTGATGCCATGGAATTAAACCCTAATTCTGGTTCAACCACCCAGAATACCTCTTGGGATTGATGAGGTCTTGATCCTAAAGATGATGACCATTTGATTTAGTACATTGTTCATTCAGCTTCTCCACATGGCTCTCTTTGGTCAAAGTGGGAGACTTAATAGGTCTTTGTAAGTTTTGTAAAAATACCATGTTTCATGTGCATCATACCTTTCCAGACAAAAGGTCTAAGTCTAAATTAGAGGTGATCAGGAAAAGGTGAAGTTCCATCTAGTCAAAGCTGTGGTTTTTCCAGTAGTCATGTACAGATGTGAGAGTTGAACTATAAAGAAAGCTGAGCACTGAAGAATTGATGCTTTTGAGCTGTGGCGTTAGAGAAGACTCTTGAGAGTCCCTTGGACTGCCAGGAGATCCAACAAGTCCATCCTAAAGGAAATCAGTCCTGAATATTTATTGGAAGGACTGATGCTGAAGCTGAAACTCAAATACTTTGGCCACCTGATATGAAGAACTGACTCATTGAAAAAGACCCTGATGCTGGGAAAGATTGAAGGCGGGAGGAGAAAGGGACGACGGAAGATGAGATGGTTGGATGGCATCACCAACGCAATGGACATGAGTTTGACTAGGTTCCTGGAGTTGGTGATGGACAGGGAAGCCTGGCGTGCTTCAGTCCATGGGGTCGCAAAGAGTCAGACACGACTGAGGGACTGAACTGACTGACTGATAGCTATTAGGATGAATATACCAATTACATGACTGGAGGGAAAGCAACAATCCCAGCCCTTGGAGAGTCAATGTCACACCTTTGGTGATGGTAAGAGTGGGATGGGAGACAAGGATCTCTTTGTGTCCTAGACCCAGCACCATGGTCTGGCAAAAAACAACTCTGGCTGGCAATCTGATTACCTGCTGGCTCACCAGCTCCATCTACAATTATAAACAGATGGAAACTCAAGTGGGCCTGAATGACTCCAAACTCTTCTGCTGCGCCTGATGCCATCAAGAGCAGCTTCAAATATGGGTCCTCAGCAGCAAATAAGTGTAAACACACACATTGACATACTCTTGTTTCATTTGAATGGTTACAAGTTCAAATGCTTCCCCTGGTGCCCTAGCTTTCCTTGGGTTATGTCATGTATAATCCCAAAGCTGTACCTACTTGCTCCTGTGGCTCAAACAAAATAGTGTGATGGTCAACCAAACCAAGTTCCACAGAACATCCCTTACTAGAATGACTTGGAACGTGAGCATGATGCTAGGGGTTAGAGCATCCATTTTGTAATCAAGAGTGACAAAAACATACTAAGGGTGGCTCAGAAGAAATAAGGAAGTGATTTGGGTTCTAGAAGTGATTGGGAGGACTTCCCTGGTGGCTCAGTGATAAAGAATCTGCTTGCAATGCAGGAGACCCAGGTTCAATCCCTAGGTCAGAAAGATCCCCTGGAGAAGAAAAGGGCAACCCACTCCAGTATTCGTGCCTGGGAAATCCTATGGACAGAGGAGTCTGGTGGGCTACAGTCCATGGGGTCACAAAAGAGTCAGATATGACCTAGTGACTAAACAACAACAACAAAGTGACTGGGAGGTTTCCCAAGACCACATGACTGCCTACCTCTGGATTTCTCATTATGTGACACAAATAAAATCTTTATTTTTATGCCAAATTTTTGCTGTCTTCTGTTACTTGGAATCTAGTATGGTTACTAAATAAACATTTTTCTTTGGGTCCAGTATCCTTTACCATCTTCTAGAAATTGCTCTCCATTCTCTATGTAAGCAATTCTTCTTAATGCTTTAGTTATATGGTCCTTTTCTTTCATGCTTTACCTCCTAAGAGTCAAGTGTAGCTAGGCAAAATAGTCCTTTTTTTTTTTCCCCTTGGGCCTCATTTGTGAGAATGTAAGCCCAGAAGCTGATTTCAGCCATGAATCCAAATTTGTGATGGCAAACAACTTAAGAGAATGAAACAGCAACACAAAAACAGACTGAGGATGGTTTTGAGCCCAGTCGAGGCCATTATTCCAACCTGAGAGGTCATCTGAGCCACCCTAGTTTCTACTGTTCACTTTTTTCATTCTTCTTCTTTTGATCCACTCTAGTATCTTTACAATAAATTTCAAGAATTTTATTTTGCTTCAGTTGGTTTCAATTCAGTGCTTATTTGTCACATGCAAAAGTATAGTAACTAATACAGGAATGAGAGTTCAGTTAAGTTCAGTCGCTCAGTTGTGTCTGACTCTTTATGACCCCATGAACCGCAGCACGCCAGGCCTTCCTGTCCATCACCAACTCCTGGAGTCCACCCAATCCCAGATCCATCGAGTCGATGATGCCATCCAACCATCTCATCCTCTGTCTTCACCTTCTCTTCCTGCCCTCAATCTTTCCCAGCATCAGGGTCTTTTCCAATGAGTCAGCTCATCACATCAGGTGGCTAAAGTATTAGAGTTTCAGCTTCAACATCAATCCCTCCAGTGAACACCCAGGACTGACCTCCTTAAGGATGGACTGATTGGATCTCCTTGCAGTCCAAGGGACTCTCAACAGTCTTCTCCAACACCACAGTTCAAAAGCATCAATTCTTCAGCACTCAGCTTTCTTTATAGTCCAACGCTCACATCAATACACGACCACTGGAAAAACCATAGCCTTGACTAGACGGACCTTTGTTGGCAAAGTATTGTCTCTGCTTTTGAATATGCTGTCTAAGTTGATCATAACTTTCCTTTCAAGGAGTAAGTGTCTTTTAATTTCATGGCTGCAATCACCATCTGAAATAATTTTGGAGCCCCCAAAATTAAAGTCAGCCACTCTTTCCATTGTTTCCCCATCTATTTGACATGAAGTGATGGGACCAGATGCCATGATCTTTGCTTTCTGAATGTTGAGCTTTAAGCCAACTTTTTCACTCTCCTCTTTCACTTTCATCAAGAGGTTCTTCAGTTCCTCTTCACTTTCTGCCATAAGGGTGGTGTCATCTGCATATCTGAGGTTACTGATATTTCTCCCAGCAACCTTGATTCCAGCTTGTGCTTCCTCCAGCCCACCATTTCTCATGATGTACCCTGCATATAAGTTAAGTAAGCAAGGTGACAATACACAGCTTTGACGTACTCCTTTTCCTATTTAGAGCCAGTCTGTTGTTCCATGTCCAGTTCTAACTGTTGCTTCCTGACCTGCATATAGGTTTCTCAAGAGGCAGGTCAGGTGGTCTGGTATTCCCATCTCTCTCAGAATTTTCCACAGTTTATTGTGATCCACATAGTCAAAGGCTTTGGCATAGTCAATAAAGCAGAAATCGATGTTTTTCTGGAACTTTCTTGCTTTTTCCATGATCCAGCAGATGTTGGCGATTTGATCTCTGGTTCCTTTGCCTTTTCTAAAACCAGCTTGAACATCAGGGAGTTCATGGTTCACATATTGCTGAAGCCTGGCTTGGAGAATTTTGAGCATTACTTTACTAGTGTGTGAGATAAGTGGAATTGTGTGGTAGTTTGAGCATTCTTTGCATTGCCTTTCTTTGGGATTGGAATGAAAACTGACCTTTTCCAGTCCTGTGGCCACTGCTGAGTTTTCCAAATTTGCTGGCATATTGAGGGTAGCACTTTCACAACATCATCTTCCAGGATTTGCAATAGCTCCACTGGAATTCCATCACCTCCACTAGCTTTGTTCATAGTGATGCTTTCTTAGGCCCACTTGACTTCACGTTCCAGGATGTCTGGCTCTAGGTGAGTGATCACACCATCGTGATTATCTTGGTCGTGAAGCTCTTTTTTGTACAGTTCTGTGTATTCTTGCCGCCTCTTCTTAGGAGAATGAGAGTAACCTCCCAGTTACCTTCTTATTGGAATGAGAGTAATCTCCCAGTAATAGACTGAATGCTTATGTCCATTCAAAATTCATTATGTTGAAATCCTAATCTCCAATGTGATGAGATTAGGAGGTGTGGTTTTGTGAGGTGATTAGGTCAGGAGGATGAATTTCTTATGCATGAGATTGAGATTTAGCATCCTTATGAAAGAGACCCCAGAGAGAGCCCTTCTCTCTGAGGTACCCACATCCAGATATCTTCACACATGTCCCATACCAGAAATTGTCTTTTCCTCTTTGGAAATGAGAATCCTAGAGATATAAAATGCAAATCCTCTGTGCATCTCTCCAGGAAACATCAGACTGTTCTGTAAAAATTTCTAGAAGACTGCTTAAGTATCCCCAACAGTTCTAGATAAGCTTGCAGATTTGACTACATCAGAATTCAAGCAGCAGCTGCTTGCCTTCCTTCTTTCACCTGTTGTTTTAAAGATCAGAAGAGATGATGGTTACAAATGTATTTTATAACCTTCAAATATGATTACATCAAGTATTATTGAATCATAAAAATAATCTCTTTGTGACAAATAGCTGGGGGAAAAGTGGAAACAGTGACAGATTTTATTTTCTTGGGCTCCCAAATCACTGTGGATGACTGTAGGCATGAGATTAAAAGGTGCTTGCTCCTTGGAAGAAAAGCTATGACAAAGCCTAGACAGCATATTAAAAAGTAGAGATATCACTTTGCTGACAGAAGTCTGTATAGTCAAAGCTGTGTTTTTTCCAGTAGTCATGTACAGATGAGAGAGTTGGACCATAAAGAAGGCTGAGCACCAAACAATTTATACTTTCAAACTGTGATGCTGGAGAAGACTCTTGGGAGCCCTTTAGACAGCAAGGAAATCCAACCAGTCAATCCTAAAGGAAATCAACCCTGAATATTCATTGGAAGGATTGATGCTGAAGCTGAAGTTTCAATAATTTGGCCACCTGACGCAAAGAGTCAACTTATTGGAAAATACCCTGATGCTGGGAAAGATTGAGGGCAGGAGAAGAAAGGGGCAACAGAGGATGAGATGGTTAGATGGCATCACCAACTCAATAGACATGTCTGAGCAAACTCCAGGAGATACTGAAGGACAGGGAATTCTGGTGTGTTGCAATCCATGGGGTTTAGTGACTTTTCAACAACAAAAAATAATCTGACAAAATTATATATCTGTAAACTCATCAAAATAATAAAGGGGTTATAGAATTCCATTCTTGTTTATTTTATGTTTTAAATTTTGGCCACACCCCGCAGCATGTGGGATCTCAGTTCCCCAGACAGGGATTATACCTGCTCAAAGAGGTGCAGTCTTAACTACGGGACCACCAGGGAAGTCCCATTCTTGTTTATTTTAAAGCAAAGCCTATAAATCTATCAGTCTTTGATAAACTGTTCAGTTCAGTCACTCAGTCATGTCCAATTCTTTGTCATCCCATGGACTGCAACACACCAGGCTTCCCTGTCTATCACCAGCTCCTGGAGATTGCTCAGACTCACTTCCATCGAGTTGGTGATGCCATCCAACCATCTCATCCTCTGTTGTCCCCTTCTCCTCCTGCCTTCAACTGATAAACTATTAGACTGTCACACACTAGGAGCTAGGCAAGACAAATCTTTGCTGTTCCTTCAAATGACCCACTGATACTACAAAAGCATTAAATATAAACATTTACATTTGTATAAAAATTTACTGTCATTTTCGTAAAGGAAATGATAATCCTATTTAAAAAAAAGTAGAATAGACTCAACGAATCCAATGTACCAAAACAGGTAAGATTTATGACAATAAGGCTAGATTTCTTCTCTCTTCTACATATAAATGCAGAAAACCTGCCTGTTGAAAGTTCATGTAAAGGCTTTTTAAGATTCAGGCATCCTTTCAAGTTGAATGTCTTTAAATGTGCCCTGGTTTGTACTGGTGTTAATCATTTTTCAATGCCACAGTTTTCCAGGGAGAGTACTCCCCTAAGGCATTGTCAGAACTTCCAGCCTTGGCCCCTACTGTAAACAGAGTTTTAGAAATGAGCTTACAGTTATGCAGTCCTGATTCATGCAAGACCTTTTTGGAAATTGCTCACCCCATCTTCCTTCCATCACCAATTCCTCAGTATAATACATGCAAAATGAAGAAAGAAGAGATGACACCCTGGGAAAAATAGAATTAAGATAAACCAGTTGAAATCTTACAAGAAACAGCATTTATATCATAACTGAAATCTAAAAAACTTTTTTTTAATTTCAAAATTTTGCAAGATACTAGCAAAGGAAAATACTTAGTGCCTTTCTCCATGAGCCACTTTCCTGTTGATCTGAGGCTACTGTCTATGCCATATTATGCTGCCCGCATGTGCAAGGGGATAGGAGAGTTCAGAAAAACTCTTTCAGTGATTTGTGGCCCTCATACACAATTGGATGATGACACTTCATCTGGCTTTCCGGTGTCGTGAAGTCTGCAGTTACCGCAGGTCTGCCACCAGCTGTGGATCAAAGTGCACCACATTGTCAAACAAGGAATCCAGAGTAAGAATTGCGTCAAATTTTTTTTAACTTCATTTTCCCTATTGGAGAATGAGATCAATAATGAAAAGGTTAACATTAATGTTTGGGATTTCCCTGGTGATCCAGAGGTTAGGAATCTGTCTTGCAATGCAGGGGACTGGATTCAATCCCTGGTTGGGGAACTGAGATCACATATACCAGAGCTACTGAAGCCCATGCAGCCACAATGAGAGAGTCCATGTGCCACAATGAAAGATCCTAGCTGCATGCCACAACTAAGATGACACAGCCAAATAAATAACTAAATATTTTTTAAAGAGGTTAATATTTATTGAGAACATGTGCCAGATATTCACTGTATATATATGTGTGTGTGTGTGTGTGTGTGTGTGTATTCTCATTTAATTTTCATAATAATCCTAAAAGACAAGTACCATTCATACTCTATCTTACCAAAGAGGAAACTGGGGCACAAAAAGAATAAGTAACTTTTCCAAGGTCACCCAGCTAACAGCTGTCTCCTGGAAGTGCAAAGACAACAACAAGCCCCAGTGATGTGCATTGATATCCCCCCAAAGAAACCAAATATGTGAAGAAAATGTTAAAATTTTATGTTATATTTTTAAAAGACTTTAGGCTTTGCTATTGTTAAAAAGCAAAAAGAAATGTAGGCTATGAATAAAGTATTAAATATATGTCAAATGGACTTCTTGCTTTAGCTCAGACACATAAAGATCTTGGAAGTGAACACTTCAAACCTTCTTAAGACAAGAAAATGTTGGGCAAACTGAAATTTAATGACTTTTCTTGAACCTATCATAAAACTAAGGTCATGAGGTACACCATCACTCCAAAACCTTGAGAAATGGGCACATCCCCAGTGTCACAGTCAAGGCCTGCCTACCTGGATCAGAAGATGCTGAAGCCATAAACTTGCAGGAACACTTCAGTGGTACTTTGGATGAATTGCTGGAGGCTGTATGGGAACTAGTGTGAGAGTGAGAATCTCCTATCTTAAGCAGCATCCACCCCATTTGGGTGGACTTTACTTCCAGGTAAAGTTCTCATGCTGTAGATCCATTGCCTCATGGCTCTGGCAGGGGACAGACATAAGTAATCATTGTGAAATAATACACATGGAGCCTTCTCCGCAACAAAGGTCTATTGTCCAAGGGAAAAGACTACCAGAGTTTTATTCCAGTGGGAGGAAAGGCATTCCTCCCATTCAGCCCCTCTAGCCTTCTCGTCTCATCTGTCTCACCTAACTAAGGAAGAAAATGTAACCAGTGGGACTTCAAGGAAACAAAAGGGGAGCCCTGCAGCGAGGGAAGGGAGGTGGGAGGAAAGGCTATACCACAAGAGAAGCGCTTGTAAAGGTCATTGCCCAGCCCAAGCCACCATCCCACTGAAAACTGAGATTTAATTCAGATTACTGAGTGTTTCCTCTTCCCCTATACCCTACCACCACTGTAGCAGGGCTTCAGTATAATAACAGCAGATCAGAGGTGAAAGAATTGCAAGACACTGATTCTCTCTGAGGAGGAGTACTTAGGGAAGCCCAAAGTAAGGAAGGGAGAGAAAAGTAAGAACACCAAATAAATTTGAAACCTCTGACATCTATGGCTACAGCAAACATAAACGCAGTCTGAATACTACCCATGTTAATAGAAGTTCTCACATCGAGGCCCTATTTACCCCAGTTTTTAACATGTTTAGGTTTCAACAAAAAAATTACAAGGCATGCCAAAAGGCAGGACAAAACAAAGTCAGAAGGGAAAGCAACCATGAGAATCACTCAGATATTAGAGATATTAGGATTTTCAGAATGAGATTGATAGTTATTTTTTTACTTTTCAAATATTGGCTATATGCCACTTCACTTTTAGGTATCACACATATTAGTATCTGTTTTCAATAACCAAATGAAATCCAAAAAGGATTTTAACTTCTAGGAAAAAAAGGAAAATAGTGAAAATAGCAATCAGCATTTGTTTTTCAGTGCCCATTAGAGAGACCACACACCCTGAGCTAAGAGTGTGTCACTGACATGCTCCTTCCCTACAAAACACACTCAGCATCTCAGCATCAAGCCACCATGGATTTGAACTGCGTCTGTGAGCATCTGTGCTTTAATCTCAATTTATTTTATACATTTATTAACATGATGTGTCCTAAAGTAATTGTTACCTCACTTTACACCATTTCAGCTTACAACAGTTTTCAGAGGAATGCTACTTTTGGATAGCAGGGAAACCTTTATAACTATGATCAGTATGTTAAATGCTCTAATGGAAAAAGTGGACAACATACAAGATCAGATGGGTAAATATAAGCAGAGAGGTGGAAACTATAAGAAAGAATCAGAGGAAATGTCAGAAAGAAAATATGCTATAACAGAAATGAAGAATGCCTTTGATCTGTTCATCAGTAATGAGAATATCTGATGACAGAATCAATGAGCTTGAACACAGATCGATAGAAACCTCCCAGAGTGAAATGCAAAGAGAAAAAAAAGAAGGAAAACATAGAACAGAATATCCAAGAACTGTGGGATCATTTCAAAAGATGTTTCCTATGCTTGGTCTTAGAACACCAGAAGGAGAAGCATGAACAGGCAGAAAAAAGTACTTGAAGTTAATATTGGTATACGTAGTTGTTCAGCTGCTCAGTTGTGCCTGACTCTTTGTGACCGCATGGACTGCAGTACACCAGCTTTCCCTGTCCATCACCATCTCCTGGAGCTTGCTCAAACTCATGTCTATTTAGGAGGTGATGCCATCCAACCATCTTATCCTCTGTCAATCCCCTTTTCCTCCTGCCTTCAATCTTTCCCAGCACCAGGGTCTTTTTCAGTGAGTCAACTCTTCGCATCAGGTGGCAAAAGTATTGGAACATCAGCCTCAGCATCAATCCCTCCAGTGAATATTCAGGACTGATTTCCTTTAGGATTGACTGGTTTGATCTCCTTGCAGTCCAAGTCCAATATTGGTAGATAATATTCCAAAATTAATTATAGACACTCTACTGAACTGAATTGTCTCTGTCAAATTTCATTTAAACCCAGAAGCCCAGGATGTGGTCTTACTCAGGAGCAGTCTTGACAGATTTTTTCATCAAGAGATTATACTAAATAAGGATGAGCCCCAAATCCAATGACTGCTGTCGTTATAAGCAGTTTATGTGGAGACACAAGCATACACAAAGGGGAAATACTCATGTGAAGATGGAGACAGAAATTGGAGTGCCTCAGCTGGAAACCAAAGAATGCCAAAGATGGCCTGTCATCACAAGAAGCAAGGAAGAAGCATAAAAGAATTCTTCCCTTTGAGCCTTTGGAGGGAGCATGGGCCTGCTGACACCTTGCCTCTGACTTCTAGCCTCCAGAAGTATGACAGAATAATTTTCTGCTTTATCAGCAATCCAATTTGTAGAAATTTGTCATGGCAACTCCAGAAGCTTAGTAGACTTCAAACCATAATCCAAGAAGCACAGATAACACATACATACGTAGGCATACCGTATTCAAACTTTAGAAATCTGAAGTCAATGAGAAAATCTTGAAAGAAGCTAGAGGGGAAAAATAAAACTTACCTACGGAGGGACAAAGGAAAGAATTATAGTGGACATCATACCAGAAAAGAGGCAAAACAAGAAGAAAATGAAGTGAAAATTTAAAAGCCTGAAAAGAAAAAAAATCGCTATCCTAAAATCCTATATCCAACAAAATTTATCATGGCATTTTGCATGATGTACTCTGCATATAAATTAAATAAGCAAAGTGACAATATACAGCCTTGACATATGCCTTTCCCAATGTTGAACCAGTCAGCTATTCTATGTCTGGTTCCAATGGTTGCCTCTTGACCCACATATAGTTTCTTAGGAAATAGGTAAAGTGGTCTGGTACTCTCTCTTTTTTTAAGGATTTTCCAGTTTGTTGTGATCTACACAGTCAAAAGCTTTAGCATAGTCAGTGAAACAGAAGTAGATGTTTTTCTGGAACTCTTTTGCTTTCTCCATGATCCAACAAATGTTGGCAGTTTGATTTCTGGTTCCTCTGCCTTTTCTAAACCTAGCTTATACATATGGAAGTTTTCGGTTCACATACTGCTGAAGCCTAGCTTGAAGGATTTTGAGCATAACCTTGCTGGCATGTGAAGTGAGCACAATCATACAGTAATTTGAGCATTCTTTGGTACTGCCCTTCTTTGGGATTAGAATGAAAACTGACTTTTTCCAGTCCTGTGGCCACTGCTGAGTTTTCCAGCTTTGCTGACATATTGAGTACCACACTTTAGCAACAGCATCTTTTTGGATTTTGACTAACTCAGCTGGAATTCTGTCACCTCCACTAGCTTTGTTCATAATAATGCTTCCTAAATCCCACTTGACTTCACACTCCAGGATGTCTGACTCTAGGTGAGTGACCACACCACTGAGGCTACCTGTGTCATTAGACCTTTCTTGTGTAGTTCTCCTGTGTATTCTTTCCACCTGTTAATCTCTTCTGCTTCTGTTAAGTCCTTACCGTTTCTGTTCTTTACCGTGCCCATCCTTGCATGAAATGTTGCCTTGATATCTCCAATTTTCTTGTAGAGATCTCTACTCTTTCCCACTCTATTGTTTTCCTCTATTTCTTTGCATGGTTCATGTAAGAAAGCTTTCTTATCTCTCCTTAGCCAACCAAATTATATTTTTAGCTGCTGAACAGAAAAATAAAAAGGAAGAATTGGGTCTCTTGCTCAAGATAATTAATATAATTTTGACAGATGAGAAGCTGGGAGGAGAATGTCATCATTTCTATGTTGTTTTCATCTTTTTAATAAAAAGAAGAATCTTTAAAAATAGGAAAGAAAAAGGTAAACACAGCCAAAAGACAGCTGAAGTCCAAAATATGCAGAAATAATGGGAAAGTATCTAATGCATTAAAATAACACAGCTCTTCCAATCCAGGGCACTGCAAGAACTAAGAGATAGCCTGCTAAACTGGTCCTAGTAATCTTCAGAAATCATGACAACTGATGTGTGTATATGTATGAAGATCTCTAACACAAGTCACCGAGTAAAACAGGAGTGACTATGTGTTGCATGATCTCATAGATGTGAAAGGTAATAATATGTATATATATATATATTCCTCTATATTCATTAAAAAATAACCAGAAAGATGTACATGAAGTATTCCCTACTGGTGTTATTTTTAATGAAAAATGAAAGCAAAAACTAAATAATGAGACACGCCTATTAAAGAAAAACATGGGGTAGAAGAAATGGAGATGAGAAGAAATGTTCAATTAGAAAATGGGTAGGTGCCTTTCACATTTCAGATTACACACACACACACACACACACACACACACAGATGCACATATGTTTGTATATATTGAATTGGCAGGACCCAATACAAAACGGATATGAGTACTCTATGTTAAAAAATTAAGAATTTCAATATTCTAATGGAAGAGCATTAAACCGAGTGCAGACTCTTCTAAGTCTGGAGTCCTGTGCAACAATGAAAGTGAAAGTCACTCAGTTGTGTCTGACTCTTTGCAACCGCATGGGCTATACAGTCCAGAATACTGGAGTGCGTAGCCTTTCCCTTCTCCAGAGGATCTTCCCAACCCAGAGATTGAACTCAGGTTTACCTGCATCACAGGCAGATTCTTTACCAGCTGAGCCACAAGGGAAGCAACAGTACAATGGTATAGTTTAGTTATTCATTAAGCTGGTCTTGTATATGTACATACACATATATGTATACATACATACACATTTTTTTTCTTGAATGCAAAGACTTTATCTTTAAAGAAAAAGATAATGAATACTACAAAGTGTGGTTCCATCCATTAAAAAAAAATATTTATTCATTTGGCTGTGCTGGGTCTTAGTTGTGGCATGCAGGATCTTTAGTTATGGCGTGTGGGATCTAGTTTCCTGACCAGGGATGGAATCCCAGCCCCATGCAACTGGAGCACAGAGTCATAGCCACTGGACTGTGAAGGAAGTCCCATGGTTCCATCCTTGAATGCTCAGATGTTTTCCTTTTCACACTAGCCTGAATGCATCGCCTGTCTCTGTCTTTTTATCAGGACATCTCTTCCTGTTGCTTATACTTCACCCTTTGAGAATTCTAGCTCTTGCATGTAGTTCTCTTTATGGTTTAATAGGCCACATTGAAAGCAATGATAAAACACTTTTAATTAATGGGGTGCAAATTATATGTGAGGAGTTTGTCATAGGTTGAAATCAAGACCTGTAAATTTACTCTTTCTCTTTTGCATTTTCCCAAGGTAACAATACACACAGGAAGTAAAAACTTCCTAGGCACTTAATAAGCTATAACTATGGGCCCAGCAAGTGGAGAGTAATGAGTCCTGGTCCGTCTCATGCTAAGTGGAGGAGGGAGGAGCGACGGTAAGGAAAGGGAGGAGGGAGAGACAGAAGGAAAGGGAATGAAAATCACATATGGCAGCAGTAGGGAATATAGGAAAAGGACCTGATGCAAAGAATATCCAAGTCAAATCCAAACTTTTATTACGGATGACTTCTAACTGCCACAGCTGGAAAGGACTTAAATCTTAAACCATCATGTATTAAATATTTACTCTGTACTAATCACTTTGTTTGAACTTCTCTTTTAATCTTCTCAATAACCCTGAGTTAACTTCTATTATTTTTATTTTATAGATAAAGCAACTGAGGAACAAAGAGATTGTATTCTTTTCAGTGTCACATAGACACTAAATGCTGAGTCTAGTTTGTTTGACTTCATAGTTACAACCTCACTGGCTGTATTATCTTGTGTCCCAGACCTTAAGTATTATCTGATACATCCATTCTTCTGATATTGAATTCTTTAACATTAGTAATTTTACAGACTATACTTGAATTTCCCCCAAATGAGGAAATCCTAACAACCTACTCTAATTTCAGGTAGACAGCATTTCTTCATATTGAGCCAATATCTCTCTCCTCGAAACATCAACTTATTAATTTCAGAAAATGTCTGATTTATTTTCCACTTAATACATTTTCAGATATCTGGTGAATAATTGGAAGTTAACTACCATTGTCCAAGAATAGTCTCTTCTCTGGGCTAATATTTCCATTTCTTCAGATGAAACTCACGGAAAATTATTGTGAGTTTCCATATCCAAGAATTGTTCCCTTTTGAATATAGTCTAATTTGTCTATGTTTCTCAGACCTTCCGAGCTGAATATAACACACCAGGCATTTTCAAACAAGCTGCCGGAGCAGGACAATCACTTCCCTCACTCAAACCATTATAGGTCTATTACCACACTCAAAGGTGCATTAGCTTTCTCAGCAGCCAAATCATACTGCTGGTTTTTATTGAAATAAAATTCATACATCTTTGTTACACAATCACCAATAAGTCAGGCTTTCCTTAGCTGATAGGAATGCAGGGGTGTGTGTGTGTGTGTGTGTGTGTGTGTGTGTGTGTGTGTGTGTGTGTGCGTGTGTGAGAGAGAGAGAGAGAAAGAGGGAGAGAAGAGAAAACACAAGGGATGGGAAGGGAACTGAAGGAATAGGCAAGGAATTGAAGGGAAGGGCAAGGACACCCAAGTATTAAGTTCCAAATTTATATCAATTGTTTCATGTTGTTAGATTTGACCCTTTTTTGCACATGTTGGAGCTTTTTTTGGTGTGTGGATCTTAACTCTTAATTCCATCATACATGGAATTTCTCAAGTTGCAAAATCACGCTCAAATGCAAATTTGATAAGTAACTTTTTAATATCATCATCTAAGTCTCTGACCAAAAAAGATTAACTAGACAAGACAACGCCTTTTGGTTTGCCTCTAGAAACCATCCTCTAGGTTAGCATAAAAACTTCAGTCCTATTTTTTTTTGACATATAATTAATAATGTATATAAGTACAAGGGTATGTAGCCCAGAATTCTTCACCCTAGCTGGGTTTGGTAAATGTTATGCATTAAAGATAAGTGGAAGACAGAGGAAAATGGTAGTTTCTTTCAGGGAAATGCTCTCTGCCAACACAACTGATTTATGTGGGAGACGAGTTTTCAAGGCAGGACAGTTGAGCAGCCCTCCTGCAGGTCCCTAGAAAAGCAGGTTCTCCCTCTTTGAAGTTGAACTGAAAACAAACTTGGACCATCAGGGAAGGTTTTCTTTGTTTTTCATTAGTTTTAGAAACAAAATAGTAATATTTCTCCTCCCTCTGTCCCTCACACACATTTACAAAATACATGTCAAGAATGAGAATTATAAGCAAAATGTATTTTCAATATATTCTAAATTAAAAGAAATTCTTCTGATTTGTTAGTGTGGTATGACCAAGAAGCCACTGAACTAGGCAGAGAACTAGTTGGGGAAACAAGTTGTTGGCTTATAAAACTATCCGACAAGCAGTTATCTAAGATTTTGGAGAAAAGTTACAGGATTTTGAAGCAGATTAGTTAAAAGTGTTACTTATCTATGCCCATCTTATGCCTCAATATTTCCTATAGTAAGGAAAAACAAGTCTCCCAGTCCACAAAAAGCCAGAGATGACAGTTGGTATTCAACCCGTGTAGTTTGTTGTTGCTGTTGTTTAATCACTAAGTTGTGTCTGACTCTTTTGTGACCCCATGAACTGTAGCCCACTAGGCTCCTCTGTCCATGGGATTTCCCAGGCAAGAATACAGGAGTGGGTTGCCATTTTCTGCTCCAGGGAATCTTCTGGACCAGGGATCGAACCCTGGTCTCTTGTATCACAGGTGGGTTCTTAACCGCTGAGCCACCAGGCAAGCCACATATTTGGTATACTGTGTTCTTGCCTGCGTAGTTAGAGAAGGGAAAAAAGTGTCTGAAAGAATTCAGGAAGAGTTACCATACAAATACAGGTAGTAATGTTATCAATTTGATGCTTTTATTCTCCAGTGTATAATTTTCATGATCTATAATATTTTTTATTTTATATATTTTGGTAAACATATTTTAGTATATTTTGGTAAGAGATATAATTGCTAAATGTGCAATATAGTATTGTTGATCTTATCAACAAATGTTGATCATATCAATTATATGATTGGTAGGTACCTTGTTGTTTGACAGATGTGTAGAACTTACTCATCTGACTTAAATGAAATGTTATACCTGTTGATTAGTAACCCATCTTTTTTTCCTCCCATCAGCCTCTGGCAAGCACATTTCCACTCTGACTCTATGAATTCGACTATTTTAGATGCCTCATATGAGTTGAATCACACAGTATTTATCTTTTTATGACAGACTTATTTCACATAGCATAATGTCCTCAAGGTTCACCCATGTCATTCCATGTTGCAGAATTTCCTTCTTCTTAAAGGTTGAATGATAATCTAGTGTATGTAATTTTAATTTATTTTTAAAAGACTGTTATTCTTAGCCCATGAGCCTTCCCTAGAACTTATTCCAGCCACACCATCCCGGTAATCAGGTTTTTTCCTTGTGTGTACGTGTGTGTGTGTGCGTCTGCTACTCCTCATACTTCCTCAATCCTCATTCTATTTCTTCATCTCTTGCTTTTGATCTGTTTCGTTTTATCAACTTTTCATTTTTGCCATGTTTTCTTTTTTCATTAAAAAAATTTTTTTTGCTTTTTATTAAAAAAGAAACAACTTCCCTCTACTATCTCTTCCCACATTTAAGTTATTTCCCAACCCTTCTTCCTATCTAGATCTTCAGACAAGCTTCTCCTCCCTTCTGTATCACCTCCAAGGCACTGTAGACTCCGGGCTCTCAGGTTCATTGTTTCTGATACGATCACTGAATTTTGTTCATCCTTTCATCTTCAGTCACTGGTCTTTGGTTGAAAATGTCTTTTATTCTTGTTAGTTTATGCAATTCACTTATTCTGAGAATAACTAGCCTCCAAAGAATAAGTCCCTTGGACTGCAAGGAGATCCAACCAGTCCATTCTGAAGGAGATCAGCCCTGGGATTTCTTTGGAAGGAATGATGCTGAAGCTGAAACTCCAGTACTTTGGCCACCTCATGCGAAGAGTTGACTCGTTGGAAAAGACTCTGATGCTGGGAGGGATTGGGGGCAGGAGGAGAAGGGGACGACAGAGGATGAGATGGCTGGATGACATCACTGACTTGATGGGTCAGTCAGTGATGGGGGTTTGGGTGAACTCCGGGAGTTGGTGATGGACAGGGAGGCCTGGCGTGCTGCAATTCATGGGGTCGCAAAGAGTCGGACACAAATGAGTGACTGAACTGAACTGAACTGAAAGAACAAAATAAGTGAGTTTATTCTTGGATAAAAGGTCAAGATTTGACATTCAGTGTACTGGAAACTTTGACAAAGCCATCAAAAATATGCCACTACCTAGGGCTGCCAGGTTACATATATATATATGTATTTTTTTACTCCCAAATGTGTGTGTATGTATGCACACATATATACTTATAAATTTGATTTTCAATTTCAAATAAACCATAGATGATAGTTTTAGTACAACTTGTTATTTTAGTTGCTAAGTTGTGTCCAACTCTTTTGTGACCCCATAGATTGTAGCCCACCAAGGTCTTCTGTCTGTGGGATTTCCCAGGCAAGAATACTGAAGTGGGCTGTCATTTCCTTCTCCTTAGTACAGCTAAGATCCATCAATATTTTTATTGTTTACCTGAAATTCAAATTTAACTGGTTTTCCTACATTTTTGCCTGGCAAGCCCAGCACTACTATGTTTAGTTATATTATCAGCTAATAAACAAATACTAGATTTAAACTGTGTGTCTAAATAGGATAATAAACAATATGAAAGATATCACATGTGTACAAAACCAATCCCCGTCCTCAGAAAGTTTAGTGTAGAGAGTTAAGAAGTTAAAAAACATAATGAACAATTAGAAAACAATGCAAAATAGCAGACAATTAATTGTTTAAGTGGTTTCAGTGATAAGTCGAGCACAAACTCAGGTGTTGATCTGAACAGAACAGCTCAGAAATTATTCCTGGAGTAGACAAGGACGTGATTTCTGGTGGCCTTGGCCTGCTGTGGCTTGAAGCAGGGTTTCAGTTCCCAGCCAGAGACTGAGGTCGGGTGGCAGCTGTGTGAGCGCTGAATCCTAACCACTTGACCACGAGGGACCAGTGGCCAGTGTCAAGGCCCAGCCCATTGAATTTGCACAGAGGGACGGAAGTGACAGAAGAAAAGTGTTTTAATAGACACCCCTCCTAATGGAAGAAAAAGTACGTGTGGACGTATGAGGTGGTCTCAGAAAGACAATCGTGTCCTCATGGTGGTTTGAATCACTTTTAGGGACATTTCTTCTGGGTTTGCTTTGGCCAGTCTTCTTGCCTTGCCTGGTTCCAAGTCCGTATTTGGTGTATCTCAGGGGCCTCCCATGTGTGCACACAGCTCTTAGCCAAGATGCATTCTAGCAAAGGGGCCTGTGTGTAGGTTGACATCACTTACTATGGGGTGAGGTCCCCCTCTATTTTGATCTCCAAGGAGCCTTGTGTAGTTAGGGAGGTCTCCTTGACTTCAAAAATGAGGAATATGTGGTCTCTATCTCTTATCTGGGCTGGGCTCAGCTCCTCTCTTGCTCCTACTATTTCAGAGTATGTGTCCACAAAGGAGAAACCAGCTGTTCACCCTGGGGCCCATCTTGCTCCTGCCTCAGATATGATCTCCTTTTAGGGGACAGAGTGCACTCTTCAAGCAAACTAGAGGAACGAAGGGTTCCCAGATTGTTGCCATGTTTTCCTGCCCGTGCCTTCTAATATTATTCCTTTCTCCAGAAACGGTCTTACCTGGACTATAAGGCCTTGTTCATGCCACCTACCTCTTAAAGACCTTTCCTTCTTTAAACCTGCTACAGCGCTTTCTGTCCTGTCATTCATCATGCCGTGCATTGTTCTTCTTGCTAATTTTCAATGTATCTTTCAAGCTAGGCTAAGTCGCTTCAGTCATGTCCGACTGTGTGTGACCCCAGAGATGGTGGCCCACCAGGCTCCCCCGTCCCTGAGATTCTCCAGGCAAGAACACTGGAGTGGGTTGCCATTGCCTTCTCCATCTTTCAAGGGTGATCTGTTTTTTGAAAAAAGAATGCTGCATCTGCCCAGAGCAAGTATTCTAGATACTCTGATAGAATGAGTGAATGAATCCTGAAACTATTTCTGACTCTTTAACGATTATCCACAATGGCCACCCTCACCACATCTGGACTTCTTAAAGGCAGAGTTGGACCTTTTATCTTCTGGACACCCATAGCTCCCAACATCTTTAATACATGCAGAATATGCTATTGCATTGTAAATGGATACATATTAATTCCTTCTACTGGTCCTGTTGCTCTTTGTAACCACACTGATTTTTTAGAGAGTGTAAGAAAAGACTTTCTAAAGAAAAAAATGAATCTTTCTCTGTTTTAGTGTTTGTTCTTACACTGATTAAAGTAAATGATGCAACATAAATTAAAAATAACCATCTAAAATATATATAGAAAATCTTATTTATAGTGAAATAAATTATAGGTGGCATATATTTCATTGTGAAAACAGGCCAAATTCAGTTTAAATGGATATAATTTAACTTCTCACTTATTATAAAATCTTCCTTTGTGATGAGACCTCACTGTAATTTGTTTTAATGTGTATTATAGATTAATCTATTGCTTACTGTTCAAATAACTGTATTATTATGGTCATATATTTATAAGAACATAATGGTTATTTATAGGGCTTTAGGTCTATTTGGAATTATTGTTTGTAAATATTTGTTCTTGTCTATAGCTAAAATTTTTCCATGATGTTGTAAGTCTTTCTACAAGCCTTTGTTAGCTATATTTGGAAGATCTCCAGGCAGCACAAATTACTAAGAAACAATACAGAACTTCAAAAGCATGTTTATTTGCACTATAATGTGGAATTCACTATCACACATAGGTATTTTGAGGCCTTAACTCTCATTCATACAATAGGCGATTTTCCTGTAAAAAGTCATAATAATTCACTATAATTTTCTTCTTTTGCCTCCAAAGATTTTTAAAAATATATACCCTCCTAGGAAGTCGAACACAAGGAGAAAAACCTAGTCAAGTATAATTAATTCCTTGGGCAAGTACAGTGACACTCAGCTAGGCCTGCAGATTAGAATATGGGGATTTTTTTTAAAAAAAATCCAGAGATCTCATCCCTGAACCTGCTGAATCAGCATTCCTAACGGGTTGGCAGGGAGCTCTTGGCATGAATATTTTCAAAAGTTGAATGATAAGTATGGTATTCACCCACCATTTGAAACCACCACTGCATCTATTATTCAAGGGGAATAATCTCCAGGAACTAGAAATATGCTTATTTCGGAAAATGATTAAGATTACAAAAAATATGGTTGATGTAATATACTTGCTTTTCACAAATTATATCTCTTCTTTGAATTGAACTAATTATTCTGCATTTTGATTAGGCTTTTTCTTATTCACACAAATAACTAGACAACTGACCTAATAGCACAGTTAATTATAATTATGATATCTCATCAGTTTGGCAACTAGTTATTTCTAGCCAATTATTTTGACTATCTTTTAACAACCGAATATGATTGGCTATTCTGCCAACTCAAGCTATTTTTCAGAAGGTTTAAAGAAAAAAAATTCTTGTCTTATTGGCTTGGAATTTATTAAAAGAAAATTGTTACCATGATAAACAGTGACCATTATATAGTTATACGTGAAAAACCAGTTCTGTATATATGTAATTGATCCTTAAGTATTCTGAAACCTGTATCACTATTCAGCCATGTTATATCATGTCTAATTCATGTATCTATGATGTCCAATAAAAAGTTTTATAAATTTATTTAGCTATTTAATTATTTCTTAAATGCATCCTTGAAACTAAAGTAGTGATTTGCTTCCTTGCTGAACCAAACAGACAACAATCCAATTACCAAATCTAATAAGTTGACATTAATCACATAAAAAAGTACACAGCACTTTTTGGAATGGTCACAGAAAACATTATGTAAAATTTTCTTCTTTCAACTGAAACACATTTACTCATCCTTACAACCACAGATTTTGCAAAATTTTAAGATGGACAGAAACAGTAACTATTTCTGATCTTTGTGTCACAAATGTTTTTGAAGGAACTTTCGTTGGTATTTTTGGCATCCGTTGTGTTGTATTATTTAATTAACCTGGTTTCAAAAGAAATAAGGTCATTGTGTGCATTTAAATCTCATTGGGATAATTCCACGTACTTTTAGGATGGAAGAACATTACCCCCTCTAGTGGATAAAGGCAAAACTCATGGTCCTGGGTTGAAAAAGACTGGGTTTCCTTAAACGATCATAATTTAATACATGGATTAATTCCCATAGTCATCCTTCATTTTAAGCACACTGTCTTGAAAAATGTGCTATGCCACACATATTCTTATATGAAGATGTGTAACAGTATTTGGAATTTAACACAGGGCAATAAAGGAAATGTAGTTCATGCCAGGCATCCTGTTTCATGTTTAAAAAATGGATTTTGCAGGAGCCATCCTACAATGTTTACTTCTACTGAGCAAAGCACCACGAAAACACTTTCTTTCTAATTAAAAAATGGGAAAATAACAATAGAAATCAAACTCAACTTTTTAAAAAGTTTTTTATTTATTTCTTTTAAATTGAAGGGTAATTGCTTTTCAGTGCTGTGTTGCGTGTGCTCAGTCACCTCAGTCATGTTCGATTCTTTGTAACCCTACGGACTTCAGCCCTCCAGGCTCCTCTTGCCATTGGATTCTCCAGGCAAGAATACTGGAGTGGGTAGCCATGGCCTCCTCCAGAGGATCTTCCCAGCCCAGGATTCAAACTCATGTCTCCTGCATTGCAGGCAGGTTCTTTGCCGCTGAGTCACAGGGGAAGCCCACAGCATTGTGCCTGTTTCTGCTGTAACATCAGCATGAATCACCCATAGGTATACATATGTCCCCTCCTTCTTGAACCTTTGGCCCAACTCCCATCCCACCCCTCTAGGTTGTCACAGAGCACTAGTAAACTCATATTCTTTAACCATGAAGTTTTAATCATTAGGTATACCTAAGGTACATTAAAAAAAATTAAGTTGAATGGGCCAGCCTTTTGAGTCTAGCATTTTTGTTTATACAGAAAGTTGTTCAGAATTTATCATTTTAATTTTTCTATAAAAGAAACACTTGTGCTTCTAGAGTCAAGTAGCATGAGGGAAAGTGTTAGTTGTTCAGTTGTGTCCAACTCTTTGCAACCCTGTGGGCTGTTAGCCCGCTAGGCTGTCTGTCCATGGAATTGTCCAGGCAAGGATACTGGAGTGGGTTGCCATTTCCTTCTCCAGGAGATCTTCCTGATCCAGGGATCAAACTTAGGTCTTCTGAATTGCAGGCAGATTCTTTACCATCTGAGCCAACCAGGGAAGCCCAAAGTACATTGTACACATAGTACACACAAATTTGGGAGCTGGTTTATTTCCTTAAATTCATCTACCAGCAAATGGTCCACTAAGTCCTGCTCAGATATGGAGATTCAAGATCATTCAACATACTGTGGTAGTTGGCTTTAACTTTAGATGAATAGAGTAAACAAATTCCTGCTCAAGCATTGACCAATTTTACTTCTCTAAATCATCAAAGGCACATTTCAAAGGTGGAGTGTGACAAATGACTATTATTATCTTGTATTTAACACTAAGGAAGTGAAGTTATCCTCGGTTGACTCATCACTAACAGATCTTTTATTTATTTATTTTTATTAGAGTTTAGTTGCTTTACAAGGCTGTCTTAGTTTCTTCTGTACAGCAGTGAACCGGCCATACGTATACGTATTTCCCCTCTTTCTTAGATGTCTTTCCCATTTAGATCACCACAGAGCACTCAGTAGGTTCCCCGTGCTATACAGTATTCTCATTAGTTATCTATTTTATACGGAGTAGTATAATTATGTCAGTCTTAATCTCCACTTCATCCCAACCCCGCCATTCCTCTTGGTGTCCATATGTTTGTTCTCTACATCTGTGTCTCTGTTTCTGCTTTGCCAATAGGTTCATCTGTACCATTTTTCTAGATTCCACATATATGCATTAGTATATGATACTTGCTTTTCTCTCTCTGACTTACTTCACTCTGTAAACGATCTCTAGGTCTATTTACATCTCTGCAAATGGCATAGCTTCATTACTTACTCGTAGATCGTTTAAAAATACGCTGCAGATAATTTTGAATGACTCTTAATATTTTCCCTTCATTAGGTCTTATTTGATTAGCTTACTTAAATACATTTGAAATATTTGCAAATAGGAAAAATCTTAGTTATACTTATGTATAGTAGCCTGAGGCAGCCCACATAAGAGAGGCTTATCTCTTTTCCTTGGTAATCCCCCCATAGCCTCTTTAATGTCAGGTATGTGGCTGCCAACTAATAGGAAAATATAGAGGAAAGAAAATTTTAAGCTCCTCTAATGGAAAAGCAAAAATCTCGATCAACTATCACATAAGCTGTGTTTCAAAATAAACTTGAAAATATTTACAAAGCAATTATGCACTCTAGTTAATTATCATGAGAGGATATACTCTAAAGAAATGCATAAAATCATTTATACCTTAAAATAGCTTAAAATGTAGTTAGAAAAAATTGACTACATAAAATGGAAGATTTAATAAGAGGTCACAAACAGATAAAAATACACATTTTCCTAATAGTTTCTCAGCTTTTAAAGTATTTCCACACAAATTATTGCCAGAGTTTCTTTATCTGTAAAATCAAAATAAGACCTACCTATATCACAGAGTCATTGGAAAGTTTTAATAAAATAGCAGTTTATTGAAACTAGCAAAATGTCTGGCATATAATGAATCAATAAAATATTAGTTTCTCTGATCCTCAGAAAGACCCTACAAGTTTGAGAGGTTAGATATTTTAAATTTCATTTATAAAGTTAAAAAAAATTGATTTACATTTAACAATCAGGTACAGAGACATTCCAAGAATGGCTGAGTGTGGCATAAAGCCTAAATCTGTAGTTCTCTCTGTCTCTGTCTCTCTCTCTCTCTCTCTCTCAATCTCTGTGTGTGTGTGTGTATGTGTGTGTGTGTGTAAGAAACCATTATGAGTAAAATATGAAAGTAGAAAAATGAAGAGTGGTTAAGGAGTGATGAGTAAACCATTTGGACTGAAATAGAAGTGTTAAAATAAGTGGTTATACATAAGATGGTAAAGATACATTGAAGACAAATTTAACACCAAGCTAAGGGGGTTCAGGGGCTTTCCTGGTAGCTCAGACAGTAAAGTGTCTGCCTACAATGCGGGAGACCCGAATTCGGTCCCTGGGTCGGAAAGATCCCCTGGAGAAGGAAATGGCAACCCACTCCAGTATTCTTGCCTGGAAAATCCCATGGGCTAGAAAAGCCTGGCGGACTACAGTCCATGGGGTCTCAAAGAGTCGGACACAACTGAGCAACTTCACTTCACTTTAAGGGGTTCAGATTTTATCTGAAGCACAGCTTGGTAAAGGATCCGCTATAGCAACATTTGAGGTATTTACAAGAAACAAATGCCTCAAGCTAAGTTTTATCAATGTTTACATTGGGTTTCCCTGGTGACTCAGACAGTAAAGAATCTACCTGCAATGCAGGAGATCTGAGTTCAATCCCTGGTTTGGGAAGAATCCCTGAAGAAGAAAAAGGCTGTCCACTCTAGTATTCTTGTCTGGAAAATTCCATGGACATAGGAGCCTGGTGGACTACAGTCCATGGTGTCACAGTCACAAAGAGTCAGACACAAATGGGTGACTAACACTTTCACTTTTCACATTACACCAAAAGCAGGAATAATCTGATCGAAATGATGTTACAGTGGCAGTTTTCAGGGTGGATAGAAGGGATAGAAATGCTGAAGGCAGGGAGCTGAGTTAAGTTGCTGATACATTAGCTCATACAGACAGAACATAAAGAAGAAGGAAGGGACTCTAAAGAGAGAACGAAAAGAACATCACTGAAACGGAGTATGGGAGGTGGGAAAGAGGACTGGAATGTGTAATCCAAGGTGATTTTGTGGTTTCAGTCTTATGTCTGGCCCTATTTACAAAAAAAGGGGAGTTGGCTTGATCAGGAAGCTGAAATTTTCCATTTTAGATGTACTGAACATATGCATCTTAATATGTTAAACAGCTTCTTTGAGAGACTAATTGGATTCTGCCACTAAAGCATTTACAGTATAATATTTTTTAAATGCTAAGGAAAACTTGTTCTCAACCAATGAAATCGTGGACTCTAGGGAATCCTGCATTTCCGAAGTCAACTTCCCTTTTTCAAGACAGCTTTTTGCATGCTTCACGGGTTGTGGTTGAAGTTGGACACCTGTGGGCACCACCAGAGCTAGCTTTAGGCAAAACCGTGAAGCAGCAGAGTAAACTTGGTGAATCTCTTTTTCCTTTTCCATGCCTCTCTCCCTACTTTGGGTGCTCTCATCAGCTCAGTTGTCTGAGTTCAAATGGGAATGAGCTCCATTTCTATCACCTAGGGGAGTGCTTGGCCCATTAGAAGGCTCTCTAAAAGCTGTAGGAATCAGTGAGATGAGTGAAAGAAGGAAAAAAGTAATGAATGAATAAAATACCTGAGAAATGTATTAACTTTAAGATTTGGGGATTTGATTTGGGGCTCTTTCCTCAAATTATTTCTATTGAAGTGTAGCCATCCAGAGAAGCATTTATGTTCTCCCGTGGGAGGAGTTATTGCTGATAGATTTCAGACAGCAGAAGAGACTAAATTCTGAGAGCAAGGGCTACCACTTACCACAGTAAATCACACAATAAAAACAGTCATTCATTCATAAGATTGGTTCCTTTGGACAGTGGTTCTCATTTTGGTTGTCATTCACTTTTTAACAACTGTTGGTGAAATGAGATTTTATTATATGTAAAGAAAATTCTGTATTACAGGTAGGATTCACTCAGTATCACTACCTAGGCCTAAAATACGACTCTCCTCTCAATAGTTTTTACAGTAGGCAACCTGAGCTTCAGGCCGAATGTTCATGTCGGTTCTGTCCTGTCTACACCGTATGCCAGGAGGCTCCCCTTGTCAGAGCTGCCAAGCTGCATGAATATGATGATTTAATTTGGGCTTCGGTTACTTTAGACATTGACAAGAGAGCCTTGACTAAACATGGAACCAAATTTCAAGTGTGCACTGTACATAAAAATAAATTATAATATTCATGCTCAATGATTTTTACTGCTTTCATATAAATATTCGAGTAACGTTTCTTACAATCAGTGATGGATAAACACATAATAAATATTTGAAAATACAGTCTAATGAATAGCTAGCGATTTCCGTATTCTCTGAGTCCCTCTAATTTTGATTTTGTGGCTGGAAGTCCGGAGAAATTCTCAGTTTCCTACTCTTCTAAACAATGGGTTTCCTCAGAGTTTTTGGTGCTTCCGCTCACAGCTGCGCATTTGGCCAAGAACCGGAAGCACTGTCGAGAGAGGAGAAGGAAGGAGCTTGAACCAAGTAGTCTGACTCACTGGAGAATTAGAATGAAATTTTGCTGTGAAGTATGTCAGATTGCAATAAAATTCCCTGGGTGACTATCTGGTTCTTATTACTCATATTCTTGATTAAGTTCATATACTTAAAATAATCTATTCATGTAGTACTAGTATCCAAACACATACAAAGTTCAGATTTTCTCGTCTGAAAAAGTAAGTCCAAAAATGTGAATAGTAAAGTAACATGTGAGGCTTATAACTCACAAAGTTATGTATCGGTTCAGTTCAGTTCAGTCGCTCAGTCGTGTCTGACTCTTTGCCACCCCATGAATTGCAGCACACCAGGCCTCCCTGTTCATCACCAACTCCCAGAGTTCACTCAGACTCATGTGCATCAAGTCGGTGATGCCATCCAGCCATCTCATCCTCTGTCGTCCCCTTCTCCTCCTGCCCCCAATCCCTCCCAGCATCAGAGTCTTTCCCAATGAGTCAACTCTTCACATGAGGTGGCCAAAGTACTGGAGTTTCAGCTTTAGCATCATTCCTTCCAAAGAACACCCAGAGCCGATCTCCTGGAGGATGGACTGGTTGGATCTCCTTGCAGTCCAAGGGACTCTCAAGAGTCTTTTCCAACACCACAGTTCAAAATCATCAATTCTTCGGCTCTCAGCTTTCTTCACAGTCCAACTCTCACATCCATACATGACCACTGGAAAAAGTTATGTATAGCGCTGTTTATTTACATTTGTTTAATATAAGTGGATAAATGCAATTTTTGTATTTTCAAGTATAGCAAAATATTATGTAATGAAGTCACAGTGGTACATATTAGAATACAATTTCTCACTACATTTTGGATAACTTTTAAAAATGCATATAGTTTTACTTAATTTATGAATTTTTTAAGATCTTGGGCTGATAATTGTCCCTATATCAATCTTGAAGAAGTAACTGAATTTAATGTGACTTGCTGAAGATGGTATGATGAATTTTAGAAAATATAGAAATAAATTAGTGGAGCTTGAAGTTTATCATCTTGGTTTACAAGGAAACTAAGACCCAGAGTTTGTATACCCCAACAAATATATATATAATATATATAGAGAGAGACTCTGAAACCACTAGCTGGATTTATCTGTTTAAAGATAATGTTAAATTTTTATTTATGTGATAATTCTTTCAAAACTGTAGCAAGCTGTGTAGCTCTTAATGGAATCAAATACTCAATAGAAGATATTTAATTTCTGTTAACATGAGACTAATCTATTAAAAAGTTCAATGTTTAAGTGCTGTTCATAATGACACCTCTTGGAGATCATCAGAGTCAGCAGTCCAATGTGCAATCTTGTTTTCTTACAGAAACAGCAGAAGGTCTTTTTTCATGTTAAAATATACTGATCAGTTCAATTCAGTTCAGTCACTCAGTTGTGTCCGACTCTGCAACTCCATGAACTGCAGCATGCCAGGACTTCCTGTCCATCACCAACTCCTGCAGTCTACCCAAACTCATGTCCATTGAGTCGGTGATGCCATCCAATCATCTCATTCTCTTTCATCCCCTCCTCCTCCTGCCTTCAATCATTCTCAACATCAGGGTCTTTTCAAGTGAGTCAGCTCTTCGCATCAGGCGGCCAAAATACTGTAGTTTCAGCTTCAAAATCAGTCCTTTCAATGAACACCCAGGACTGATCTCCTGTAGGATGGACTGGTTGGATCTCCTTGCAGTCCAAGGGACTCTCAAGAGTCTTCTCCAACACCACAGTTCAAAAGTATCCGTTCTTCTGTGCTCAGCTTTCTTTATAGTCCAACTCACATCCATACATGACCACTGCAAAAACCATAGCTTTGACTAGACAGACCTTTGTTGACAAAGTAATGTCTCTGCTTTTTAATATGCTGTCTAGGTTGGTCATGACTTTCCTTCCAAGGAATAATTGTCTTTTAATTTCATGGCTGCAATCACCATCTGCAGTGATTTTTATTGATCAAGCCCCTTACTAAAATTTAAAAAAAAAGATAAATAAGGTGCACAAGTAAAGGCAAAGAAGAATGTTTAAAGAGAAAATTCAGGTGTCTGCATTACAAATTTATAAAAGACGGCCTGAAATGTCTTGCAGTTTTATGGCTAGTTATGTGTGAGAAACATAAAACATATATATGGAAGGTAAAACATAGTAGGGAGAAATAACGATATAAGGAAAGTTAGAGACCCAGTGACTTGGGGGGAATGATCTTGAGAAAAGATAGAATGACCAACATACATTAACAAACTTTCAGACCATAATATTCTCATTGAATTGTTTTAGATATAAAGACTCAAAAACCACACTGCAATTAGATAACCTTGAACATAAACACATAGATTTCACCTAAAGTATTTCTCCACCCAGATGAACTAGCTCAGAAAAAACTGGAGAGTAGAAATAGCTCATAGAACTGAAGTTCCCTATCACTTTTACAGTTCAAAAAAAGTGGTGGTCCAACCTTCACTAGAAGTTGGAAACTAAGGTTATACAACCCTGAAAGCACTGCTCTCTCCTGGCATTAAGTGAGTAAGTAAGTAAGAGGGCTTCCCTGGTGGCTCAGAGGTTAAAGCGTCTGCCTCCCACGCGGGAGACCCGGGTTCGATCCCTGGATCGGGAAGATCCCCGTTAGGTAGGCTAAAGCAAAAGGACTTCTCTCTTCTGCTGTCCCTTTGAAGCAGAATGATTTTGTGTTGTATATCTATATGTACCATTGGTTCCTCAACCCCTTGGTTCTCTCCTCTGTGACTACTGAACTTACTAGGGCACTTCAGGTGACAGGCTGGTAAAGAACCTGCCTACCAACGCAGGAGATGCGAGTTTGATCCCTGGGTCACGATAATCCCCTGGAGAAGGAAACAGCAAACCTCTAGTATTCTTGCCTGAAAAATTCCATGGACAGAGAAGCTTGGCAGGCTACAGTCCATGGAGTTGCAGAGTTGGACACGACTGAGAACGCTTGCATGTGTGCATTTGTTATAGGCCCATCGGAAAACAGAGGATTTGCTTAGCATCCAGGCAGAGTTTAAGCAGGACTGCCAGACATCAGCACGTATCATTGCTATGATACTTCTGATTAAAAGTGTGATGATGCCATTGAAGGTAATCCAAAAATCAGCCATGGAAACTGTCAAAAAGTTGACACATTGACATTTCTATTTAAAAAAAATCTAGGAGGACTGTACCTTCAATAGTCTTCAGAATTATTTTAATTAGTTTTGCCTACTTCTTAATTTGCTGGCTGCCTATTTCTTTATTATAGTAGATATTTTTAACCTAGAATCTATTTAAAGCAACAAGACAGGCAAAGAGTGGAAAATCATTACCGGAACGTTTGGTTGTTAAAAAAAAAAAAAAAAGATTTGCATCTTCTTTTTTCTTTAAGGCATAGTACTAACAACTTTTTAGAAATTCTAATAATGTCACTGACCAACTCAGGGTTGATGGAGTATGGTGATCATTTCATGGATTAAAAAAGGAATCTCACATGTTTTCCTATGGGACTTCATGTCCACTTAAAAAACAAAATAGAAAAATACACCTTAAGTGAGCATGGTATTGAGAGGAACTGTCTCTCATTTCTAAAATTTAAACTGAGAAGACATAGTGACTAAACCAGTCAC
This sequence comes from Budorcas taxicolor, assembly GCF_023091745.1. Classification (NCBI taxonomy): domain Eukaryota; kingdom Metazoa; phylum Chordata; class Mammalia; order Artiodactyla; family Bovidae; genus Budorcas; species Budorcas taxicolor. The sequence continues at coordinate 129,048,873 of NC_068914.1, read as the reverse complement.
TCATTTTGGGTGTGGCTGCTCTGACAAGTGCTTTTCCAAATGATAGTCTAGCATTTTCTACCCTTCTGCTCAATGGTTTCCATGAGTGTTGGTGTTTATATGATGTACTTTAAGGGGACAATGTATTACAATTGATATTTTAATTTTTCTAAATATTTAGGCATTTAACTTTTCAACCATTGATCTGCTCTAAATTCGTAATCATTCATCATCGTATTTGGTAGATTATATTATTCTTCTGAATTGTAGCTGCCAAGTATTATAAATCCGTGCTTTTCCCCTTGTGACTTCCCATATCCATGGTTGTTAGCATAACTGACACCCTCTTGGCCTCTTACAATTTTCCTGTCCTTCCCACCCAGGATTGTACTGTGCAATCACTTCTCTGTCATCAGGCACTTTGCAGGTAATAGATATTGTTTGATAATCATTAAGACCAGGTACCCTCTATGCTCTGCTAGTCCCCAGACAATGATGAAACTTTTCACTGGCTAATTCCTGGTGGCTGTGAGACTAGTTATCCATTTATAAATCTTGACTTAGGAATGTACATCCTGTTTCCAAGTACTTTCCCCATTCCCTAGGTTAACTATAAAATTGTCCCAATTGTCTGCCCATCAGTGGTGCAGAATGTGGCTATGAACCATTGTTTGCTTGATCTTGATACCATCCTGGCATAACATCCATACCCTATTATATACTAGTCCAAGAGCCTCTTGATGAAGATGAAAGAAGAGAGGGAAAAAGCTGGTTTAAAACTTAACATTCAAAAAACAAAAATCACGGCATCCATGCCCATCACTTTATGGCAAATAGATGGGGAAAAAGTGGAAATAGTGGTCAGATTTCATTTTCTTGGGTTCCAAAATCACTGAAGATACTGACTGCAACCATGAAAGTAAAAGATGTTGCTCCTTGGAAGAAAAGCTATGACAGACCTAGACAGCATATTAAAAAGCAGAGACATCACTTTGCTGATAAAAGTCTGCATAGTCAAAGCTATGGCTTTTCCAGTAGTCATGTATAGATGTGAGAGCTGGACCATAAAGAAGTCTGAGCACTGAACATCTATGCCTTTGAACTGTGGTGCTGGAGAAGACCCTTGAGAGTCCCTTGGACAGCAAGATGAGATCAGTCAATCCTAAAGGAAAATAACCCTGAATATTCATCGGAAGGACTGATGCTGGAGCTGAAGCTCCATTATTTTGGCCACCTGATGCAAATACCCAACTCACTGGAAAAGACCCTGATGCTGGGAAAGGTTGAGGGCAAGAGGAGAAGGGGGTGACAGAGGATGAGATGGTTGGATGGCATCACGGACTCAATGGATATGAGTTTGAGCAAACTTGGGAGATGGTGAAAGACAGGGAACCCTGGCATACTGCAGTCCACGGGGTTGCAAAGAGTCAGACACGACTGAGTGACTAAACAACAGCAATTGTTTACATGGAGCTTCCTGCCTCTTTTCTCAGTATCAAGACACCCTTTCACTTTGGTGGGTAGTTTTTGTTCACTCTGTCCAACATCAAGCCTCTTTAGACAGCATATACTATCCTGTCTTATTGTTGACTAAGTGACTGTTTTGTCCAATGTAATGTGAATGGACATGAGTATGCCACGTCTGAGCAGAAACTATAAATGCATTTGGATGAATAAGTTTGGCCTCTTGTCTTCCTGTTTCTGCCATGAGAATATCATTTCCAGATAAGGACAGCATCTTTAGCTGTGGTCCTCTAGCCTGGGATGAGACGGTGCATAGAGCAGAGCTGAACAGACCTGAGAAGTGTATAAACAAGGCACAACCAACTGACAGACTCACGAACCTAATATAATGTTCAGTGTTCAAGGCCACTGAGATTTAAGGATGTTTGTCACCCCAGCAAACATTTAATAGTTAAATGGACCATGTCATTAAAAATAAAAGAACTAATGATTCAAGTTCAATTCAGTCACTCAGTCATGTCCAACTATTTGCGATCCCATGAACCGCAGCACACCAGGCCTCCCTGTCCATCACCAACTCCTGGAGTTTACTCAAACTCACATCCATCGAGTCAGTGATGCCATCCAACCATCTCATCCTCTGTCATCCCCTTCTCCTCCTGCCCTCAGTCTTTCCCAACATCAGGTTCTTTTCCAATGAGTCAACTCTTTGCATGAGGTGGGCAAAGTACTGGAGTTTCAGGTTCAGCATCATTCCCTCCAGAGAAATCCCAGGACTGATCTCCTTTAGAATGGACTGGTTGGATCTCCTTGCAGTCCAGGGGACTCTCAAGAGTCTTCTCCAACACCGCAGTTCAAAAGCATCAATTCTTTGGCACTCAGCTTTCTTCACAGTCCAACTCTCACATCCATACATGACCACTGGAAAAACCATAGCCTTGACTAGACAGACATTTGTTGGCAAAGTAATGTCTCTGCTTTACAATATGCTATCTAGGTTGGTCATAACTTTTCTTCCAAGGAGTAAGCGTCTTTTAATTTCATGGCTGCAGTCACCATCTGCAGTGATTTTGGAGCCCGAAAAAACAAAGTCTGACACTGTTTCCACTATTTCCCCATCTATTTCCCATGAAGTGATGGGACCAGATGCCATGATCTTTGCTTTCTGAATGTTGAGCTTTAAGCCAACTTTTTCACTCTCCACTTTCACTTTCATCAAGAGGCTTTTTAGTTCCTCTTCACTTTCTATCATAAGCGTGGTGTCATCTGCATATCTGAGGTTATTGATATTTCTCCCGGCAATCTTGATTCCAGCTTGTGCTTCTTCCAGCCCACCATTTCTCATGATGTACTCTGCATATAAGTTAAATAAGCAGGGTGACAATATACAGCCTTGACGTACTCCTTTTCCTATTTGGAACCAGTCTGTTGTTCCATGTCCAGTTCTAACTTACTTCCTGACCTGCAAATAGGTTTCTCAAGAGGCAGATCAGGTGGTCTGGTATTCCCATCTCTTTCAGAATTTTCCACAGTTTATTGCGATCCACACAAAGGCTTTGGCATAGTCAATAAAGCAGAAATTGATGTTTCTCTGGAACTCTCTTGCTTTTTTGATGATCCAGCGGATGTTGGCAATTTGATCTCTGGTTCCTTTGCCTTTTCTAAAACCAGCTTGGACATCTGGAAGTTCACGGTTCACATATTGCTGAAGCCTGGCTTGGAGAATTTTGAGCATTACTTTACTAGCCTGTGAGATGAGTGCAGTTGTGCAGTCGTTTGAGCATTCTTTGGCATTGCCTTTCTTTGGGATTGGAATGAAAGCTGAGCTTTTCCATTCCTGTGGCCACTGCTGAGTTTTCCAAATTTGCTGGCATATTGAGTGCAGCACTTTCACAGCATCATCTTTCAGGATTTGAAATAGCTCAACTGGAATTCCATCACCTCCACTAGCTTTGTTCATAGTGATGCTTCCTAAGGCCCACTTGACTTCACATTCCAGGATGTCTGGCTCTAGGTTGGTGATCACACCATCGTGATTATCTGGGTCGTGAAGATCTTTTTTGTACAATTCTTCTGTGTGTTCTTGCCACCTCTTCTTAATGTCTTCTGCTTCTGTTAAGTCCATACCATTTCTGTCCTTTATAGAGCCCATCTTTGCATGAAATGTTCCCTTGGAGTCTCTACTTTTCTGGAAGAGATCTCTAGTCTTTCCCATTCTGTTGTTTGCCTCTATTTCTTTGCATTCATTGCCGAGAAAGGCTTTCTTATCTCTCCTTGCTCTTCTTTGGAACTCTTCATTCAGATGCTTAAATCTTTCCTTTTCTCCTTTGCTTTTCACAGCTATTTGTAAGGCCTCCCAGACAGCCATTTTGCTTTTTTGCATTTCTTTTCCATGGGGTTGCAAAGAGTCGGACACGACTGAGTGACTGGACTGAACCGAGGTGGTTGTGCTTTCTTTGTTGTTCAGTTACTAAGTTGCGTCCAACCCCTTAGGGCCCATGGACTGTGGTATGACAGGCTTCCCTGTTCTTCACTATCTCACGGAGTTTGCTCAAACTCATGTCTGTTGAGTCGGTAATGCCATCCAACCATCTCATCTTCTGTCCCGTTTCTCTTCCTGTCCTCAGTCTTTCCCAGCATTAGGATCCTTTCCAATGAGTTGGCTCTGTGGTTACTTACTAACTCTGTTTGAAACTCTAAGGTTAGCTGATTGAACTCCCCATCATTTTCTCTTTCAGCTCTGGTTGGGTCACTTCATTGGCTAGCTGCTCACTCTTTGGTTCTGGGTCCTGCTGACAGGCCTTACTTTCTAATGTCAAGTTCCCATTTCCAGGTCCTGGAGCTGAGATTGGGGGACTCAGGGATTAGGAAAAAGCAACATTCATTCTTAAGAGGGATTGTGCAATCTGGTCCCTTCATCTGCTTTCACAATAGGTTTGTTTTCTTAATTGCTCTATTACTCCCTGAAATAGAACCATCAATTAAAACAAAACAACAAACAAACAAAACAGTGGAGAAGTTGGTCTGGAAAAGATGGAGGTGCTTTTGCTGGTCCAATTTGTTACAGTTGGGATTTTTTTTTTTTTATGGTATACCTGTTGCCAAAGGCACTAATTCAGTATTGTGTTTAGATTTCATGAACACTGGATGGAGAGGTTTAATTAAAAACACTTTCCAGAAACAGTCTTGTAGCTTAACACAGAACTTCCATTGCCTCCTTCTCACTCAGAGCTGTGCCCCACCCCCTCCTGCTCCTTTTATCACTTCATTATCTCAAGCCAAATGTTGATTTGGTCAATTTCCTGTTTGAGTGTAAGCCAATCTCTTGAAGTTATTTCAGTATTGTGGCTCTTAAAATACAAGGTTTCCCTGTTACACTTCCACCATTTTAACACTTCATCTATTGTTTCTTTCTCTTTTTTTCTTAATGACAATCACCACTGGACATTTTCAAGTCTACCACTTAATAACCCCATATGTTTTTGATACCCTAAACTCCTCAAGTCTGTGTTGATAGTGACTAATCCTCAGAACTATTAAAATATTCTGTGCAAAAAGAAGTACATCAGAGGAATTTTTTTATATGAAAACTGGATTTAGGGAGCCACTTTCTTTCCTGAATTTGTTTATTCAACCTTTCCATTTCAACTTGATTTGAAACAATGTCAAGCTACATAAATCAGAGTTTCCTTTTTACAATTTTATTAATACAGTCTGATAAAATGGAATAGAGATTCTTGATTAAATACTCCTCAGACCTGGCTATCCTTGACATAAGAATACCTAAGCCTTTTTGTCAGATTCAGAGTTGTCAGGAAATATCATTTTATTCAATCTCCTCATTTTGTCTGGGAATACTGAGGCTCAGAGAAGTTATGTGATTTGTCCAAGGTCACCTGTTTAGTTAGTGAGACAATGATATATTCTGCTCCAGCAGGGCATCTCCCTCAGCTTAAAGCATGACAGTATCTGGTCTCTTTAATTCTTTCCTTCACTGGTTTTGTTTCAAGTTGAATAACTTTGAGTCAATTTTAAAAATCAGATTTAAGTGTAATTTTCATGCAGTCAAGTTAACGAATTTTAAGTGTATCTTTTGGTAAATTTGGCCAGTGGATACAGTTGAATCAACACAATCGAAACACAGTTACTCCAAAAAAAAAAAAAGAAACACAGTTACTCCAAAAAGTCCCCTCACATCCCCTTATTTTTAGCCTGGCTCCTGGCAGTCACTTTTCTTTCTCTCACTGTAGTTTTGCCTGTTTCAAAATTTCATAGAACTGGTATCTTTGCAGCATTTAGTTTTGTGTCTGGCCTTTTTTCACCCATGTTGTATATATCTGCAGGTTTGTTTTTTTTTGCTAGTTAGTACTATCCTATTTTATAAATATACCATAATTTGTTTATTCACCAATTGATGAACACAATAGTTTCCAATTCTGGTCTTTAGGAATAAAACTTTTATACACATTCATGTGCAAGCCTTTGGGTGGTTAAATGCTTTTAGTTCTTTTCAATAAAAACTTAGGTATGGGATTACAGGATTGTACATTAAGTGTATGCTTACTTTTATTAAAACCTGCCTCACTGCTTTTCATATTGGTTGTACCATTTTACATTCCTACCAACTGAGTATGAGATTTGTAGTTGCTCTGCATTCTTGTCAACACTTGGTATGGTCAATTGCCATCAACTTTTTTAGCCATTTTAATGAATATGTAGTGGTATCCATTGTGGCTTTAACTTCTAATGAGTAATGACACTGAGCATCTTCTTTCTGGTGCTTCTTTTTCATCTGCAAGCTTTCTTTGGACGAAATATTTATTCAACTCTACTGCTGATTTTTAAAAATTGGGTTGTATGCCTTCTAGTTAAGATTAAGAATTCTTTGTGTATTCTAGATTTAAGTGCTTTATCTGATATAAAATTTAAAATTTTTTCTCTAGTCTGCAGGTTGACTTTTTCTTAACAATGTCTTTTAAAGAACAAAAGATTTTAGTTGATGAAACCCAATTTATCAAATTCTCTTTTATAGTTTGCAAAACTTTCTCCTGTGTTTTGTAGTTTTAGGTTTTACTTGTTTGTCTATAGTCCACTTTAAGTTAGCTCTTGTATGTGGTTTTGAATCCATTTTGAATCTTTACTCTTTTCATCACAACCCTTACCTCTGCCAACTCTGTATCCTGCCTTATTTACTGCTTGAAACAGTCTTCTTCTCTGATTGTACCATTTTCAAGTCACAGATCCCTCATCCTTAGGTTCCTGAACTCTGTTCTAGATGGTTTCTGTGAGTGATCAAATTATCCCCTGTTCAAAAAGTTCATTCCTTTTGCAAACTTCTCTTTACATTTATTTGTTCTCTAACTATTACTTGCTTGTTACAGAGCTTAGGTAAGTGGCCACATGAATGTGGAAATCTTCAGGGATCCCATGCAGCTTTGTCCCCATGGTTTTGCTTGGCATCCAGAGTCCCTCAGTGAGTGATGAACCTGGAAAGAGTGGGAACACTCCTTCCAGAGACTTAGAGGTTTGGCCACATACAGCAGTATCTTTCTTACCACAGGTAAAAAGAGCAAGATGGTACCCTCTGAGATGGTGAGACAGGGATCTACAAATCTACACTGCAGCACACATCCCTGTGCTCTTAAAAAACATTTAGTTTTGTAACACGCATTCTGACTTAAAGAGGAGTTCATGAAACCATAGTAGATGTCCCATGGATGACCACTTTTTCAACAAAGAGGTTCTAACTTACTCTTATCCCGACTTTGGCTGCTGTAGTGCCAGCAGTCTCTCTTGGGGAGGTGGAGATAGCCAGGACTGTCACCACCGGGGGTTGGAGAGAGGGCAGTACCCATATAAAAGGTGGTATAAAGCCGCTCATCTACTGCAGAGGAGTTAATCAACACCCCACCCTAGAGGCACTGCTTGCCCAGACTCCCCAAAACAAATGCTGGCTTTGAGAAATGGGAGATGCGTGCTCACTCTCTTCAAGGTTGTTTTCTGAAACACACTAGGAAAATCGCGTGGTTTCTCCTCAAACTCACCACACCTCTCAGAAGTAGGACTTTTTTTGTGTCCCTTAAAATGATTTTTCATCACGGAAATCTCAAATCTTAGGGACTCTCTTTGGGTGTACAGACAGAATCGTATTGTAAAGCAGGTATGGAGATTACATTTAAATATATAAAACACGATTCAATTTGCAAAGCTATAAATTTACATGTATTTTTCAAGGAATACTATTACCTTAAGCCAATGTCCCTGGAGCAGCCTCAAAAGATCTTTGTCTCTTTTTAATAGAGACACTTGAACACAGGAATCACGTTCTCGTCTGACTGTCTTTTCCAAACATTTTGAAAGTGTTCAATAAATACTACTAGACTAATCTCCCTAGAGGTACACAGATCATAAACATAGATTGCAACTCAACTTGGAATAAATGGAGAATAACTATTCCTAAAGCTTCTCTGTTCATACACTACTATTTTTCTGTCTCCAGTAGAATTACTTTTTTACAGGTAATTCTATGTAAAATTAGTGGATGCTTCTAAAACATGATGTTAATATCACTTCCATTTCAGTGGAAACTGAGCACCAGCATGTGCAGCTGAGTGAAGAGAAAATTCTTGCCATCTGAGTGATTGGGATTTAATATTCTTATTCTAACTGGCCCTTAGCCAATATAATTATTTAAGGCAAGATTGTATTTCGTCTTTCTATATTAGTTTTATTGTAAGCAAGGGGGAAATGACAGTATTCTAAACTCTTCAACATTTCATCTTTTGATATAAAGAGTAAAGCCACATCAGAATAAACATTTCATGATTTCAGGAAAATAATACTGACAATGGTATGAGATTTGTTTATACATTTTCATAAATAATCACCACCCCCTCAAAAACAAGATCCATCAGTTAGCAATAATAGGTTTGAATGCTGAGATTTAGGAGCTCATAGGTTAATTAAGTCAATAGAGCATCTCTGGAAGTTGTTAGTATTATTGTTCTAAGTTAGGTTGCAAAAAGGCAGAGGGATTAATTAAATCTAATACTGGGCAAGACTAGAGCTGAATTAACAGGCTCCTAAGTGTAAGTCCATGAGGAACACTCACTAGTTGAAGGTCATGCGGCTGGTCACACTGCTCCATTACTCACTTTCAACTGCACACTAACCAGACTAGGGCGAGCCAGGTTTGTTTCCCTTCTCTTCCCTCCTGGCATCCCCGGGGAGCTTCTCAATTCAAAGAAACTCCAGGAGAAACTGGCCACTTACTGTGAATAATCTGACACAATCTATAAGTTCAAAAGCACTTGAAATTCCTGGAAGAGATTGAATGCTATAGGAATAAACGGGTAGTATTTTAAAGACAGAACTGCCCTTTTCTAATATCAAGGGAGTATTAACAGGACACAGGTTTTACAGTTACTTTCATTATTTATGTAGCGGTCTATATCACTCTACACTTCAGGAAACAGAGTCAATGCACTCAGTCTAAGCAAATTTTAAAACAAAGAGTTTTTTTGTTTCCTTTCATTTTTTTTGAAGATAACAATAACAGTGTCTGTAAGTAGTAGTTTTTCTACTTATGCAACCGATAAGGGCCAAATACAGAGAACTCTTTATTAGAACATTTTTAGACAAATTCAATCCGCTACTCCAGGAGGAAAAGATACTGTGTATTAAGACATATTTCTTGAATTCAAAAGTAGAAACTTTGTCATTTATCAGAAATAAGAAGAAAGTTATATATGCTGACTGTATGGAGAAAAAAGAAGAATTGTTTTGTGCTAGATGAGTCTAACAATATTTTATTTCCATATTTCATTTTCTAAAATATAAAGATTGCACCCTTCTAAGACTCAAAGCTACTTCCAATAGTAAAGAAAGACAATTGCATGTTTGCAGTATGTTTCTAGAAACTTTGACTTCCAAGGATGCCATCAAAGTTTTACCCTCACAAGAATTAACATCTTTGAATACATATTCTCATTGAAAGAGGGAAATTTTCAAATTCTATATTTATTTTTTAAATTTGTACAATGGTCATGCTCTTTCTCAAGACAACACACGAAACTCAAAAAAGTTGGATACCGGTAGAGACCAAATCAGAGAAATATGCCAAATTTAATTCATTTCCCTTCTAACATATGTTGAGATTTTACTTTGTATAAATCACTGTTAGTGGAAAGCAAGCAAAATACAGTTCCTACTCTATTAGAACTTCCCATAACAATAGAAGTGAACAAATGCCCGGGATAAAAGTGTTAATTTTACAGGAGGAGGTACAAAATATTTAAGAGTATAAAGGAGAAAGCTCCTGTTTAATTGGGGATATCAGAAAAGGTTTTAAGAACTGAGAATTAATTTAAATGGTACATATTTTCAACATGCAAAGATCACATCGGGAGTGAGTGTGTGCATGCTCAATTGCTTCAGTTATGTCTGACTCTCTGTGACCCTATGGACTACAGCCCGCCAGGCTCCTCTGTTCGTGGGATTCTCCAGGCAAGAATACTGGAGTGGGTTGCCATTTCTTCCTCCAGGGGAATCTTCCCAACCCAGGGATCGAACCCGTGCCTCTTATGTCTCCTGCATTGGCAAACTGGTTCTGTACCACTGGTGGTACCTGGGAAGCCAACGTAGGGAGCACAGGAAGGAAGAAAACAAACAAGTGTCCAAGGCAAAGGCTTCTGCTCGGAAAGTTGGGCCTAATTTGATTTCTAGAAGGATGAAAAAAGAGGGAAATGTGGGCAAAAACTTGTACAAGCAGTTTGGGATCAAATATGGCTTTGAACATCATTCCACAGAGGTTGCTTAACTTGGTAGGTCATGGGGAGCCTGTATTTTGAGCAACACATGGAGAACAGTTATCCATTCATGGACTTTAGTTGAACTGGGTATCTGCCTTAGTACATAGCACGGATACTCATTTTTAGGTAGAGATGACTAATCTAGTACACATCTACCGGGTAACAAACATAGTAGGTCAACAATATGTGTTGAATGAACAAATGACTAATAGTTAATGAGGTGACTGCAGCCATGAAATTAAAATATGCTTGCTCCTTGGAAGGAAAGCTATGACAAACCTAGACTGCATATTAAAAAGCAGAGACATCACTTTGCTGACAAATGTCTATATAGTCAAAGCTATGATTTTTTTTTTCTAGCAGTTCTGTACAAACGTGATAGTTGGACCATAAAGAAGGCTGAGCACTGAAGAACTGATGATTTCACATTATGGTTCTGGAAAAGACTCTTGAGAGTCCCTTGGACTGCAAGGAGATCAAATCAGTCTGTCTTAAAGGAAATCAACCATGAATATTCATTAGAAGTACTGGTGCTGAAGTTGAAACTCCAGTATTTCGGTTACCAGATTTGAAGAGCCAACTCATTGGAAAAGACCCTGATGCTGGGCAAGATTGAAGGCAAAGGGAGAAGGGGGCAGCAGAGGATGAGATCATTAAATAGCACCACCAACTCAATGGACATGAATTTGAGCAAACTCTGGGAGATAATGGAGGACAGAGGAGCCTGACATGCTGAAATCCATGGGGTCACAGACTCAGATATGACTTAGCAACCGAACAACAACAATGACCAATGAAATTCTGTATGAAATTACCATTAATCAAGATGAGTTCTGAAGGTGCTGAACCAAAAGGAAAGGTGAAAATAAGTATCACTCAGACCTCTACTCACTCAACCCCACCCTAAAACAGACCTTGAAAATGAGGCAGCCTCCCCTCTGCTATGTCCTGGAACTGATTCATGAAGAGGCTACACCCTTTCCTGTCAGCAGTCCTCTTCCCACATGTGCTCGAAGTCTATGACTGTCAGAATTGCAGCTCAGCCCAGGAAGGGGAGAGAGGGCAGAGTGGGCCTTGCGTTCTGGGAAATGAAATTATCAGAGACAGGAGCGTCCTGAAAACAATGCATATGTGGGTTCTAAATTTACTCTGCACTCTTTTGGCAGAAAAAAAATGATGACAAATGCTCCATGTTACCCAGAAAGAAACCTTTCCCTCATATACTGTGTGTGTGTGTGTGTGTGTGTGTGTGTGTGTGTGTGTGTGTTAGTTGCTCAGTCGTGTCCCACTCTTTGCTACCCCATGGACTGTAGCCCGCAGGACTCCACTGTCCATGGGATTTCCCAGGCAAGAATACTGGAGTGGGTTGCCATTTCCTTCTCCAGGGGATCTTCCTAACCCAGGGATTGAACCTGGGTCTCCTCTGCTGTTGCTGCTGCTGCTAAGTCACTTCAGTCGTGTCTGACTCTGTGCGACCCCACAGACGGCAGCCCACCAGGCTCCCCTGTCCCTCCCTGGGATTCTCCAGGCAAGAACACTGGAGTGGGTTGCCATTTCCTTCTCCAGGGGATCTTCCCAACCCAGGGATTGAACCTGGGTCTCCTGTATTGAAGCCAAATTCTTGACCATTTGAGCCACCAAGGTGATGCAGCCTATATTGTTAGTCTGAGGAAATAGATTTCTTCCTGTCCATAATAGCTGCAGCCGTGCATTTCTGTTAGATGCTTTTTTTTTTTTTAATCTCAAAAGGCCCTGTGCACAAGGATGTGCCTTCCTGTTTAAGATCTGAGAAGATTCTAGCAGACTCTGGAAGGAGAATAAGGAAGACCAAAGTAAATCTGTGTGCCCTCTCCACTGGCAAATGGCATGCCTGGATGACTCCGTATTTTTGAGAAGTAATAAACAACAGCTGGGAATGGGAGGAAAGTCAACATGGAGTTTATATAGTAATTGATTCTTGAAACACTTTGATAAATTCACTCAACTTGTCTGCTTCACAAGTTAGCCTCATCCTCTCCTTTGGCTGAGGAAAAAAGCAAAAAGGATCATGGATAGCCTTGTGATGGTCATATATCACTCATTAACTTCTCATGCAAGTTGCCATATCGGTAAAAATTATTTTTTTTAATTTTAAGATGGCATTTATTTTTCTAAATATAGAATCACTTTTCAGTTTAGTTCAGTTCAGTTCGGTCCCTGTCATGTCTGACTCTTTGCGACCTCATGAATCGCAGCACACCAGGCTACCCTGTCCATCACCAACTCCTAGAGTTCACCCAAACTCATGTCCATCGAGTCGGTGATGCCATCCAGCCACCTCATCCTCGGTTGTCCCCTTCTCCTCCTGCCCCCAATCCCTCCCAGCATCAGAGTCTTTTCCAATGAGTCAACTCTTCACATGAGGTGGCCAAAGTACTGGAGTTTCAGCCTTAGCATCATTCCTTCCAAAGAATCACTTTAAAACCAGTTTAATAAGATAAATGTTAACATTATGCAGAATATCGATATACAGAAACTTTATTAGTGGGAAAAATCTTGTATTTATTAATACTACTTGGTTTGAATATTGCTATCAATGTTTGCATTTGAAGTTTTGTTTTTCTTTGCAATTGGGTTCTAAAGACTCTCCCTAATTCTTTTGAGCATTGCTAGTTAAACCTATAGCAATTAAGGCAAATAGAACAATGGGAATTATTTTTAAGATAAAAGTTCAGTTTTTAGCCAAAGTTTGCCCCTGAATTTGGAGGTCTCATTAGTGTTATGCTTAACCTTTGATGAATATACTGGCAGACCCATTTCCCAAGTATGTTATCCCAGAGGGGCAGTATCTTCCAGAATGACTGTCAGTAGATCTGGCTGCATTGACTCAAAAGTCCTCTACTCACAGATATTCAGACTGAGGTTCTACCATGTAGGTAGATAGGGAACTAAATGTGTAAAAGCCCATTATTTAAGTAATATTGATATTTCCCAACTAAGTGCCCTTTTATGCACTGCAAGGAACCTTGATAAAAGCACTCCTTTCTCTCTTAATTAAAAAAATAAAATCATTTGGAAGCAGGAAAATTTAGGTATGACTCTCTGATATTAGATGCTGTACATTCTACTCTGTTTCCAAGAAATATATTGTTTTTCTGCTGGTACATATACACAGAACAACATTCTAAGACAACTTCATTTCCTATTTGGTGTGTATATTTATCTAGAGCAAGCAAGTAAATTAATTCTTAGCCAAATGAGAAAGTTTTCATAACCTTAAAAAGCCTGTTCCAGATACAACCCTAGAAAAATTTATGGCCTTCCACAAAATCCTCTATTTGCATTTAATTTTGGAAGGTGAGAAGGCTAGGACAATCTAGGTCAGATATAATACTTGCTAATGTAACTGCATTTTATGGTAAATGACTCCTCTGCTTTGCAGCTTTCTGGCCAACACGCTCTAGATTTTCCCAAGTGTGTCTGTTTTCTTCCATGCTTTCTTTCACTGTGCACCGATGGTCTCCTCCGTAGTCTTTTCTGCATGTACATTATCTTCATCTTTTTAGTTTCTTTTGTTTGTTCATCTGCTCTGCTCTTTCCAGTGCATGCACATGTCTGTGGTGAAGCAGTGTATTTGTGTGTTGATAGATGTTTATGTGTCCATGTGTAAATTTTTGTCTGTTGAAAAGCATGTATACATGTGGTTGCCCCTGACAATATAGTATGTAGATATTAGGCTATGCACAGATACTAAGGGACCAGAAAAGTAATTATCACCTAAATCCATCATGTATGATTTAAAGTGTATGCCATGATGGAGCAACTCATAATTTTCCTCCTATCCAGAATCCCAGGGATGGGGGAGCCTGGTGGGCTGCTACCTATGGGGTCGCACAGAGTCGGGCACGACTGAAGGGACTTAGCAGCAGCAGCAGGCATTACCTTTAGATATTTTATTTTATTTACACTTTTTAAATATATTTCATTTAAAAGACAGTATATGAATAGTCTTTTAACGCCAAAATTTGGCAGAATGTTGAAGCATTTAGACCATTGTTGTTTCATGGCTCCATGTAAAAGTATATGGCCTCCTATTCAACAACTTTAAGAAAAATATCATTGATCAAACACACAATTTACTTATTGTTAAGTGATTAACTCATTTAGATGTTCCCACTGACTTAATACATCAAAATGTTTGGAAATTCTTATAAAAATAAATTTAGATTTAGTATTGGATTTCTACAGAACAAAATACAGGAAAACAAATTACAAGTGGATTAAGCACAAATGAAAATGTTAAACAATGAAAATATTAGAAGAATGTGCAGGAGAAAAATTTTATAAACCTAGGATATTGTAGACTTTATAAGGCAAGACGCAAATCCAGAGGCCATAAAGATAATCAGATTTGTTTACATAAAAATGTTAAACCTTTATATGCCCAACACTATAAGAAAGAAATACAATCAACAAAATAGGAAAATATGATAAACTTGTATAATCCACAAAGGGTTAAAAGCCAATATCAATAATAAATGAACAGTGTAGTAGAAAAGTAAGAAAAGAATACATGTAAGCCAGTTATAACATATGTAGATAAAAATATGTATTTGTACAATACAACAATAAATTGTAATTAGCAATTGTGAAAATTCAAGTGAAACAATTATATATATACACACACACATGTGTAATCTCGAGTGCCAGAAATTTAGCAAATACTATCTAGTATTGATACTTAGTTTTGTTAAAGATGTGGTCCCAGGTGGCTCAGCGGTAAAGAATCCGCTAATACAGGAGACACAGGTTCGATCTGTGGGTCAGAAAGATCCCTTGGGAGAGGAAATGGCAACCCACTCCAGTATTCTTGCCTGGGAGATCCCATGGACAGAGGAGCCAGGTGGACTTCAGCCTATGAGGTTGAAAAAGTGTCAGGCACCTGGGCAAAAGCTATCCCTATGCTACAGAAATCAGCCTGAGTATTAATCCTTGAACTGCATTGTTGAAAGGTAAACTAGAAGGATCACTGACCTTTTGGGGGACCACTGAAGTAGATGTGTTAGAAGACGTGCAACAGACGAGACTCCATGAGGGCAGGAATTTTGTTTTATATGTGTAGCTCCAGCCTTTAATATTGTATCAAGTATTTAATAAGGTGTTTCTTTAATGAAATGAATGAATTCACAAAAGAACAATTGAAAGAATGAATGAACTGTGCATACTGGTACCTCACAAGATAGTTGAATCAGTTGTATTCATTCCACAATTTGCCAAAGGAAAAGAGAGAGGATATAGTACATAACAAAAGAGAGTTCACCAATGATTTCCTGGTGAGAAGCCATGGAAATCCTAACAGTCTTATCAGCGATCTTTCAGTTAAATATTCTCAGTGTCTCAGAATATTTATGTGCTTAGAGGGCAAAATTTTGCAAACTGCACAATCCATTCTCCTTCTTAAAATACAGTCAAGGTGGCGCTAGTGGTAAAGAACCCACCTGCCAGTGCGGGAGCCAGAAAAATGTAGGTTCAATCCCTGGGTCAGGAAGATCCCCTGGAGAAGGAAATGGCAACCCACCCCAGTATTCTTGCCTGGAGAACCCATGGACAGAGGGGCCTAGTGGGCTACAGTCCATAGTGTTGCAAGAGTTGGACACGGCTGAAGCAACACACACAGAGAGTCATGAATGTTTTTTTCAAACTAAACTCTTTCAACTACTAATAAGCTAGATCAACCTAACTCTAATCTCCAGTTAAAATTCCTAAGAATAATATAGTCTTAATATCTAGGGATGAACTATAAATTGTACTCTTCCATCAAAGCCCCTGATTGCTTTTGCATACGTATTTGTGCTTTGGTAATTTAGAATTTATTTCTCTCTCTTCTCCTCTCCTCCAGGACAGCTCCTGTCTATTTAAACAGAAAGAGCTTTAATCTAAGTCAGAGCCAAGCCTGGAGAGTCGGGGAAAGGCAAATCTCCTGAAGTTCAAAATCAATTGGGTTGCTATTAACAGCCTTGCACTTGTACCCGTTTCAGCACTCAGTGCTGAAGCTTGGAGCTTTTTTATCTAGAGCTGCTTATTTTGTCTCAGAGTATGGTGAGGGTCCCCAAGAAATGACCCAGAATCAAGTGCCGGGGAGGTACTGGACTTTTATAGCCTGAGACTAAACACAAACTTGAAAGTAAATTTCATCATTAAAGATAGAAGAAATGACAATAGGATTCCTGCTTCTTTTAAGAGCCAACACCAGAACACCCACTGGCAGTGAACACCAGGTATTGAAGATTTTTTTCCTTTTAACAAAGGTCATCTTCTTTATCCAGCTGCCTTTTTGTGTGGTAAGACAAAAATCGACTCAGCTCACACAAGATTTACTTTGTGTTTCTCTTGAATAATAGACTTTAATGTATGCAACAGAAGTCATACTTGCCATTCCTGAAACAAATGACTGTTTGTGATTTTGAAGCTGTTCTGATTTCACCAGTAGCAAGTAGAAGACAGCATATGTTTTGCAGTTTATGATGGATTGCACCAAGAATTTGCCCATTTATTTTCACAGATCAAAAGATGCATGTGTGTTACAGCCATAAAGTAGTTGCTATTAGGTGTGTATTTGACAAATGTAAACTTAGGAACTGGCCTTCCCAGGAGGTGCTAGTGGCAAAGAATCTGCCTGCTAATAAGAGATGCAGGTTTGATCCCTGGGTCAGGAAGATCGCCTGGAGTAGGTAATGGCAACCCACTCCAGTGTCCTTGCCTGGAGAATCCCATGGACAGAGGGGCCTGGTGGGCTACAGTTCACAAGGTCACAAAGAGTTGGACATGACTGAAATGACTTATCATGCATAAACTGAGGAGCTAGGAATTTGGCTTACCTTCTGATCATCACTTAAGAGCAACAGAAAATTTGAAACTAAAACTCAGATTATTTTAGTCAACAATAATGAGGCCACATTTGGAAAACAAAAGCTATAAGTAAAGAATAATAGACTCAACAAAATCATAGATATTTGGTTGAGAAAAACAGGATGCATGCCATCCTCTGCTTCATGTACTGGCAACCACGAAAGGTCCACTGACACTCAGGTTTTTGTGCCTGTGTGCTCAGTCCTGTGTAACTTTCTTGCAGCCCCATGGACTGTAGCCTGCCAGACTCCTCTGTCCATGGGATTCTCCAGGCAAGAATACTAAAGTGTGTTGTCTTGACCTTCTCTAGGGGATCACACCTGCATTTCTCATGTCTCCTGCTTTTTCAGGGAGGTTCTTTACCACCACCTGGGAAGCCCCCTTCCAAGAGCTTGTGTGCTTTTGTGCTCAGGCGTTTCACTCATGTCTGACTCTTTGAGACCCATGGACTGCAGCATGCCAGGCTTTCCTGTCCTTCACTATCTTCTAGAGTTTGCTCAAACTCATGTCCATTAAGTCTGTGATGCCATCCAACCATTTCATCCTCTGTTGCCCTCTTCTCCTCCTGCCTTCAGTCTTTCCTACCATCAGGGTCTTTTCCAAGATGAGTTGGCTGTTCACCTCAGGTGGCCAAGGTATTGGAGCTTCAGCTTCAGCATTAGTCCTTCCAATGAATATTCAGAGATCAGGGAACTGGGACTTGGTGGGGTTAATTGACCTTCCCCAGATCCAGCCAGTCCATCTTAAAGGAGATCAGTCCTGGGTGTTCATTGGAAAGACTGATGCTGAAGCTGAAACTCCAACACTTTGGCCACCTCACGAGGAGAGTTGACTCATTGGAAAAGACTCTGATGCTGGGAGGGATTGGGGGCAGGAGGAGAAGGGGACAACAGAGGATGAGATGGCTGGATGGCATCACTGACTCAATGGACATAAGTTTGGGTAAACTCCGGAAATTGGTGATGGACAGGGAGGCCTGGCGTGCTGAGATTCATGGGGTTGCAAAGAGTCGGACACAACTGAGCGACTGAACTGAACTTGAATCATTAGTCCTTTTATTTTTAATGATTTGGTCCATTTAACTATTAAATGTTTGCTGGGGTTGCGAAGAGTCAGACACGACTGAGCGACTGAACTGAAGAAGTGGAATTTGAACTCATGTGTGTCAAACTTTAGCATCTGTGCTCTTAATCCATCTAGATCAAGATTTAGGAAGTTTTCATCTCTTAACTCAGGAATTCTGCTTTTGGGAATCTACTCTTATGAAATCATCTTTATTACTTGTGATGGAATTAATTTTCTTAATATTGGAGGGTTTTTAGATTTCTCCCTGTGTAAAGAGACATCATTTTCAGCTCAGTCCCTGCCCCAACCCCTGAGATGGGTCTCTTTTGGCCAGACTGCTGCTAATGTTATAAAAATCTGAGCAAAGTAAAAGAAGCCAAGAATTGGAGGTTAGCAGAAAAGTGGAGAGGAAGAGATAGACTGGCAGAGAGTAAAAGCCACCTAATTTACAGATAAAGGAAAGTTTGGGGAGCCTAAAAGTTTGGGGGAAGATATTAGCAAAAGAAAGATAATTTAGGGGGAGAAGAGGGGTATTAAACTATATGGGAGGACATGAAACAATCTTTTCTAATGTCTTTAAAGACCGTGACTCTAAAAGCATCATTAACTGAGCATGTGTTAGAAGTGCAAATTCTTAGGTCCCAGCCCATATCTACTGAATCAGAATCTTCAGGATGGGGAGATTCAGCATTTTAATGATCCTTTGAATGTATAAGCTTGAGACACATGGCTTGAGACACACATTTAGAGAGTAGGATTGTACTTTCTAAACGTACCCAGATCTGGAACCAAACTATGTGATACACAATTTAAATAGGGTGATGCACCTAATCCTTACTATTGCAATATTATATCATCAGTTATCATTGACTCAGTGGACATGAGTTTGAGCAACTCCAAGAGATAGTGAAGGACAGTGAAGCCTGGCGTTCTGCAGTCCACGGGGTCACAAAGAGTTGGACATGACTTAGCAACTGAACAACAACAACAGTCAACAGTTAAAAACCTAAATATCCAACAGCATGTGAATGATTAAGTAGAAAATGCTATACCAACTCAGTAAAGTATAACATAACCATCAAAACATTTTTTATCATCCTTTAAGAGGAAAAAGGCAGAATACAAAATCATATGTGCCACATACATATACATTATAGAAACTCCGAGAAAAAGACCAGACGTGAATATATCAAAAGGTTAACTGTAGTTATTTTTAGATAGAATATGGGTTGTTTTCTCCATTTTGATTTATTACTCTATTTCCTTTTTTAGAAGCATTTTATTACTATTTTGACTGTGTTGGGTCTTCATTGTCATGCTAGGCTTTCTTTTTGTGGCACACAGATTTAGTTTTCCTGTGTCCTGTGGGATTTTAGTTCCCCGACCAGGGATCAAACCCACATCCCCTACACTGAAAGGCCAGGGAAGTCCTTTCTTACTATATTATTGAGTTTCATACATTTCCTATAATGATCATGCAATAATTTTATAAAGAAAAATACGTGATAAACTTTGTTTCTGTAACAAAACACTATTTAGAACAATACTTCCTCCCGATTGACCCTAGACATGGACTGAAAGGCTCAGATTAGGTTTAGAGAAAAGTTTCAGATTGAGAAGAGTTGTCAGGGATGCCCCAGGACATGTTGAGATTCTGATTTTGTTTATTTACAGCCTCCTTGAGAATTTGCTTGTAATCATTATGCCATATTGTTATCAGCTACAATAGTAGGTTCAGTTGCATGACAGAAAATGACCTCCTGCCCCCGCAAACAGTGGCAATTTAAACAAATTAGTTTATTACTCTCTCACAAAAGAGAAAAGGAGAGGCCAATAATTTCTTAGCTGCTCACTCAGAAATCCCACAACACAATTATGCTTATACCTCGTTTCCCAGAAGTTAACCACAGAGATGTACCTTAGGTAGAAAGAGGTTGGAGAATGTAATTTTCTGGCTGAAAATACCAATATATTGTCCTCCTGAAAATCTCGAGTTTCTGTTGTAAGAAAGATAGGGAGAATAGATACTGAGTAGCCAAAGTATCTGTTTGTTGCCCTGAAGAAGTTATAAAGGAATAACAGCAAGGATGTACTTTTTGCCTGTGTGCTTTCCCTGGCGTAAGGGAAGAGCGGGACTATGATGGACAGAGGACCATTGTGCTTATCAGCAAACCTCTACCAAAATTAAATATAATTTGGCAAGTTAATTCAACTGAACAAATAATTGCTTGATGCTAATTTGCTAGTCTTGGGTATACATAAATCATTTTTATACACAAGAATTTAACTCTATAAAGTTTTTCCCGTCCGTAGTCTCCTCTAATCCATGTTTCATTTCATGTCCTCTTTGTTACCCCAAAATCAGACAATTCATTTTATAGGTAAGAGTAGTCAAGATAAGACTGAATGCAATTCCAAGACCTTTATCTGTTCAAGACAGAGAACGACACAAGACAGAAAAGGACTCCAGAGACGGGAGAGGTCATCTTTTTCTTAAGTGCACATAACCCTGCTGGTTACATGCAAGCTAGATAAGTGCCCTACAAAATTTAGGATTCTGAGATACTTTTGGAAATTTCCATATATTCCAAAAACCTCTCTAGGATTTCCTAGGGGTCATGATCCCAATTTTAAATAAGGCGACATCCGTCATTATTCTAAAAAGAACTCTGGTAGCCTATCTTTCACCTAGTTAAACATTTAATTATAAAGATTAAACTACAAAGAAGAAATCTATGGGGAACAATGGATATGACAGTAAGTTATCTTTTTTTTTTTTTTAAAGATACTATCTCCCAGCTGAAGACCAATATAAAGGCTAGAACTCAAGCGAATCTTTTTCTGAAAAATGGAGTAAATGAATTCAAAGAAAATTCTAAAATATCACCCCAGACATCAATTAGAGTGTCAAATAGAAGGGATGGGCTGCCCAAAGGAAACTCATGAACTTTTTATTGGTTTGGGGGAAAACCCATGTTTCTTGTCTTTTTAAGTGGATATAACAGTACCAGGGAAATCTTGAATGAAAATACGATCTGCTGCTGCTGCTGCTAAGTCATTTCAGTCGTGCCCGATTCTGTGCGACCCTGTAGACAGCAGCCCACCAGGCTCCCCCGTCCCTGGGATTCTCCAGGCAAGAACACTGGAGTGGGTTGCCATTTCCTTCTCCAATGCGTGAAAGTGAAAAGTGAAAGTGAAGTCACTGAGTCATGTCCAGTTCTCAGCGACCCCATGGACTGCAGCCCACCAGGCTCCTCCATCCATGGGATTTTCCAGGCAAGAATACTGGAGTGGGGTGTTATTGCCTTCTCTGGAAAATATGATCTAGTAACCTTAAATTATGTGAAATTCCTCATCTTGTGAATTTTAGGGTTTTTAGCTTCCTTGATATGATCACAATTATTTCAGAAAAGCAGGCAAAGAATCAGAAAATAGGCAAATGGCATTATAGAAAGCATATCCAGTTGGTACTGTCTTCTGCATATGCAGGGCTGTTTACTTAATCAATCCCATGATTTTTTCCCAATTGTATTGAAAATGACTCCAACAGAGCAATTCCCACTACTCTTCTTTTCAGACCATGCCACAGATAAATTGGAAAATTTATCTGATACTAAACTGAGACTTCCTTCACAATATACCAAAATTAACTCAGAATGGATTATGGACCTAGGTGTAAAATCTAAACCTATAAAACAGCCAGAAAAAAAAACAGGAAAACCCTTTGTGATCTTGGATTCGGCAAACATTTCTTAGCCATGGCACCAAAACACAATCCATAGTGAAGAAATAAAATTGATAAATTAGACTACATCAAAACTTAAAACTTCTGTTCTTTGAGAGATATTGTTAAATAAAATAAAAAATGAGGCAGGGGTATGGGAGAAAATATTTTCAAATTGTATATTTGATTAGGAAAAAATCTGCATGCAAAATATGTAAAGGATTGATACATCAATAATAAAAAACAATAAAAATATAAAAAAGTTTTAAACACATACTTTATCCAAGAAGATATACAGATAGCAAATAAGAAAAAGATTCTCATATCATTAGTTCTCAGAGAAACACAAATTAAAATCACAATGAGATTTTAGTATATATCTGTTACAATGGCTAACATTAAAAAGACTGACCATACCAAGTGTTGGTGAGGATATAGATGAATTATTACTCTCATATAATGCTGGTGAGAATATAAAATGGTACAATCCCTTTGGGAAATGGTTTGGCAGTGTCTGAAAAGTTAATGCAGCCATTCTATTCCTAGATATTTACCCAAGAGAAACAAAAGCATATGTCCACACAAGGAAATGAACAAAAATGTCCATAACAGCAATTTTTGTAATATGTAAAGTCTAGAAACAGCCCCAAAGTTCACCGACTGGATACACAATCTATGTTATACCTATCCTATGAAATTACTACTCAGCAATAAAAATGAATGAACCATTGATATATGCTATGACAAGGATAACTCTCAGTAACACAATGCTGAGTAAGACAAACCAGAGTGAGGAAACATTCAGTGTATGGTTGCATGTATATAAAATTATTAAAAAAACCCAAGGTAACCTATAGTGACAGAATACAGATCAGTGTTTGCCTGGGAAAAGGAGGGAGAGGGTGGGAAGAGGCAGAAGTGAGAGCCTGCAGAGGGGCAGGGGAAAATTTTGGGGGTGATGGATATGTTTATTATTTTGGTTGTGGTGATGGTTTGATATATATATGTCAAAACTCATCAAATCATGCAATAATTTTTAAAATTGAAGTATAATTGACATATAATAGTATATTAATTTCATACATATAACACAATGGTTTCATATTTATATACATTGTGAAATGATCATCCTAATAAGTCTAATAACATCTGTTATCACTTTAAATAGGCACAATTTATAGTATGTCAGCACAGTGGTAAAGAATCTGCCTACCAGTACAGGAGACTCAAGAGACGTGAGTTTGATCCCTGGGTCAGGAAGATCTCCTGGAGGAAGAAACGGCAAGCCACTTCAGTATTCTTGCTTGAAAAATTCCATGGACAGAAGATCCAAGTCCATGGGGTTTGCAAAGAGTCAGATATGATTGAGTGTGTGAGCAGGCACACATGTACAGTCACTACAATAAAATTGTTTTAAAAAATGAAATGAGGATTTCCTATTTTGGTTGACCATTCTATCATTTTATTTTGCTTTGTTTTTTCATTTATTTTTAAATAAAAAAAATTGGCCACACTGCATAGCATGTGGGGTCTTAGTCTCCAGTCCAGGGATTGAACCCATGCCCCGTCATTGGAAGCATGGATTCCTAAGCACTAGACCATTAGGAAAGTCCCACTCTATCATTTTAATACTGTATATCTGCTCACATTCAAATTTCTTGCACATTACAATCTTTCAGTGTTACTATAAGATTATCCTTGTTCAATTCGCTATAAAAATTCTCATCTTTAGACAGTTTCGCTCAGATTGATGTTACTCTCCATCTCTATTAGTTTGTGTCTGTCTGTCACTCAAAGATTCTGCTGAGACAACCCTGTTTCATCACCACTAAAATGAGAGAAACAGCAATTTATGTAGGGTTAAGAGGATAACTGAGGTTATATTTTGGTAATCTCTGAAGTGCTATACCTGTCTGACAAACACATTCAAGGTCAGGTAATGCCCACCCAATTCTCTGAACGTGGGTGCCTAGGCCCACTGACCACCCTCCCTGCTGGAGAGGGCAGGAAAAACCATCCTGGACTCTTGAAGAAGGCTTGTTGCTGCAGCCAGCAACAAACAATCATGAAAAACAGGGTTCCTGTACAAGATGGAGGAATAAGAAGATATACAGCTCACCTTCCCCGATGAATACATCAAAAATACATCTACACGTGGAACAATACTCCTGAAAACTAACTGGAAACAAATGAGAGATTGTATTATGATTGTTATAATTAATTACCATTAACATAATTATTATTTCTAGCCTCTAAGCAGCTATAGTTTTTCTATAATCGATAGCAACAATGCGACAAATTTAAGGCTGACAGGAATAATATTCTTTTTTTGTTTGTTTTTTTTTGCATTTCTCATGACCCCCTCATATAATTCTCAGAGCATAATAGAGATTCAGTAAATACTTGCATGCATGCTACATTGCTTCAGTCTTGTCTGACTCTCTGCAACTCTTTGGACTGTAGCCAGACAGACTCCTTTGTCCATGGGTTTCTCCAAGCAGCAATACTGGAGTAGGTTGCCATGCCCTCCTCCAGGGCTTAACCCAGGGATCGAACTCATGTCTCCTGCATCTCCTGTATTGGTAGGTGGGTTTTTACCACTAGTGCTACCTGGGAAACCCAGTAAATACTTGAGTGATTAATATTTTCTCCTCTCACTGTGTGTAAGGTAAAATGTCCAACAAGGCATAGAAAAACTTTCTTAACACTTTTGCTCTAGAAAACTTAGAATTATACTGAAATATTGGGTATGGTTGAAAGTATGCTAGAACAGGTGTCTAAAAGTCTAGATTGCTTTTCTAAAAACAATGTTATTTGAAAAATTCTGTTTGGGGCTCTCTAGACTTCAAGTTCCTAGCCTAAAAGAATGTTTAAGTCCCCCAAACTCAAATGCATATTCTTCTCATCACTACAAATTCTCACCTCCAATAAGAGGAAGATAGAAAGTTAACTTTATGATGAAAATTTTGTCATTTTTAGTTCTAAAAAAAATTGCACTTTTCATACGAAAGGTACCAGCAGCATTGAACCAAACAAATAACAAAATAAGTTTGTGACAACTGTTTTATACTCGATAGTTTTTAAAAATTCAAATTTGCATCATAGGAAAAAACCCGGAGCTTTGTCATTATTCCTTTTGTTTTCCTGTTTAGTACTTGAAAGAAATCTTTGCATTATATTTCTGGGGAGAAGAGCACCCTACATTTTTTAGAGCACAGAATCTGTACTGAACTGACTAGAAAGGTCATTTATATAACAGACCTACTTCTTGGAGGGAGGGAGCAGTATGCCATAGGGCATATGGGTTTAACAATTAACTGGCCCTAGGATCAGAAGGTCCTATCTGTGTCTCCCTAAATCTCCTGTTGTAATTGTTTGCTGTTTCATAGTGTTGAATCATATTAGAAGATCCTCTGATTTATTTTCCAGTAAAGTTAGCAGCAACAAAGTGGCATTAGTTAAAGAAAATTTGGGGGCTTCAGTGGTGGATCAATGGGAAAGACTCTGTTGGCCAACGCAGGAGATATAGGTTCAATCCCTGGTCCGGGAGGATTGCACACGCCACAGAACCCCTAAGTCTGTGCATCACAACTATTGAGTCTGTGCTTTAGAGCCTGGGAGCCACAACTACTGACGGCCGCTTGCCTAGAGCCTGTGCTCCTCAACAAGAGAAGACTCAGCAATGAGAAGCCCATGCATCACACCTGGAGAGTAGCCCCTGCTCACCACAGCTAGAGAAAAGCCCTGCACAGCAATGAAGACCCAGCACAGCCAATACCAACCAAATAAATAAATAAAATTATTTTTTTAAAAAAGAAAATTTTGTATTGAAGTGTTGATGACATTAAAGGTTTAAGCACTTCAGGCTTGCTGAGGGCACAGATGTACAGATTTGAGGGACCACCTGCCTTCCTCATTTGTTTAATAAAACACTTCTATTTTCAGCTCAACAAATATTTATTAAATATCTATTATGGGCTAAGAACGTGGAATGTAGAAATTAATGTTTTAGCCCCTCCCCTTTAAGGAGCTTATAGAAGAGATCAAACAGCCTGATAAACAAAATGTAACCCTATGGAAACCATGATCTCATGTGATCCAGTCTCGGAGCAATTACAGAAGCATAGTCAGATAACCAAAAAAGCACTTTTGAAGAGGGTCAACTTATGTTTCTCAAACTCTAAGAAATGAAGTACAATCTTTGTTTCTAAAAAACCCATTCTCACCCATTTTACTCTCACTGCAGGCATTCCTGCTTTTCTTCCCAACTCAGAGAATATTTCTTTCTCCCCCTGCCCCAACTCCATAATCCCCATGAAATTTTGCTTCAAGACATCCTTATCTCCTGATTCTGCTTTAAACCTGCTAGAGAAAGTCTTAGAAGTAAGGAAAGAAACAGATCTAGCTGGGCCAGTAATCTCTTTAGCAGCCAGGAGAAAATGTTTGAATTATGCTATTTTTTTTTACCTTGCACAAAGGAATCAGGAATTAGTATGAAAGGTATTGTGATGGAAATATATACAAGGATGAGAACTAGTTCGAAGGAAGTAAATGGAAGACTTTACCAAAGACCTCTTGCCACTTAGGTTTTGATGGGTCTTAAAAGAGTCGGACACGACTGAGCGACTGAACTGAACTGAACTGAACTGAAAATTTGTCAGAAAGGCAAGTAGGGATTGTGGTGATAGACAACGTTTCATTTACAAGTGTCTTTGGATGTGGGTAAACCGGGAGACCAATAAGAATCCTGGAAGATAATGAGGTACTTCTTCCAACACGAAGTTTACTCCTTGGTGAAGGATAAGGCAGAAATGAACAAGATAAGGAACTGGATATTTCCTTTGTAACAGCTAGTATTTTATAGGATGACATAGAAGAATGATGATGTGTACATAAAATAGTGCATGGTAAGTCCCTTCAGTCATGTCCAACTCTTTGCAACCTATGGACTGTAGCCCACCAGACTCTTCTGTCCGTGAGATTCTCCAGGCAAGAATACTGGAGTGGGTTGCCATTTCCTTCTCTAGGAAATCTTCTGTTCCCACAGATAGAATCTACATCGCCTACATCTCCTGCATTGGCAGGTGGGTTCTTTACCACTAGCGCCACCTGGGAAGCCCAGATAAAGGGAAGTTTTAAATAACACAGGGAGCCCAGCCTAGTGCTCTGAGATGGGGGAGGAGTGAGAGGGGCCATGTATATAAAATATTATAACTGATTGCATTGTCAACAGAAACCAAGACAGTATTATTAAGCAATTTTCCACCAATAAAAAATTAAAAAAAGAAAAGTGATGATGTGAAGATGTTTTGGACATAATAAAATTAAAAAGAAAAACAAGGACAAATAAAATATTTCTAATTCTAATATGCTAAATTCACTTAAATATAATTCTAACCCACATAAAGTAACCGGCAAGGAGGTCAAATGTGGTGGTATTGAGACTTCAGTTATCAAGGGAGCTGCTAGTAAAATCATTCTGCTAAAAGTGGGATGCCGGATAATTTCTTGGCTTGCTTGCTGACTGTGTCATTTCACAGAAAGAGCAGGTACTGACAGAAGGAGCTGCATCTCTGAAATTAATTCTGAATATAAGGGAGAGTGACCTGGTCAGGTGGACATCACAGGGAATTTGGGAGAAAAGAGTTAAGAGAATTATGTCATTTTAGAATTCATAACAACCAAATAAAGTATTGCTGGACATACTTATATCCGTGTCATCCATTTGAAAGATTTTATTCATTCAGAAATATTTATCAAGTGCCCACTGTGTGATTTATTTGCCTATTCACCAGGGTCATGTATGTGTGTGTCTATCTGGATGTGTCTGTGGTTGTATGTAGAGAGATAGAACTCGCTCCTGCCCCAGATTCACTACTCTTGTCAATTCAAAGGTATCACGTTTATGATGATAACTCGTATGTCTCTGGGTCTGACTTCTAAGCTTCTTGCAAAAGATATTAGGCTCTGCAGCTGCTCCCTCAACACACACACACACACACGCACACTTCTTGAAGTATTCAGAAAATGACCCAATTTTAGGAATTTACAGAAATATTTTAAAAGAGAGATTTGGATTTTCTCATGTCATGAAATTGGGAGTGTGAGCCAAGTTTATCTATATATCTGATAGGCCCAGCTAAGAGCTCTGTCTCTCCCTGAGAACTAGATAAGGACAGGAATGAATTCACGTGACAGCCACCACCCTACATCGTCCTCAGAATCGCTTTTCCTTTTCTGAACAGAGTCTGTTTCATGAGAGAGTTTTTCCTGGGCCAAGCTGACATGCAAAACTCCTCAGTCTCATGCTAAATAGACTTCCAGCCAGCTTGTCACCCTGGCTTACTTGACTTGTTCTAGAGGCAGCTGATATTCTGAATGGCAACCCCACCACAGATTAATCAGCTTCAGTGGCTCAAATTGGTGAGGATAGGGACACGCTCAAATGGAAACATTTCAAATTTAATATTTAATTATACAAGCACAACTAGTTAGGCTGCATGGGGAGTTTTGTTGGGTTCATGTTTAAAACCATGTAAAAGTTTGAGAGAAAGACACATAACCAAAAATGAAAACAAAACAGAAAAATAAAGACAGAGAATTGCGTCAAGCAAATTGAGCTTCAGAGTAAGTTAAGTATAAAATAGCCAAGACTAGGGGGAAAAAACCTTTCAAATCTATCTTAGGGTGAAAAAGGAACAAGGTAAAAATGGGCTTGGTGTTTGATTTTCATCTTATTATGCTAACAGATTACAGTAAGGAAAAAAAAACAAAACTACTCATCTCCTAATTTGCTTCTATTTTCTCTATCAAGGAAAATGATATTTAAACTGAAAAGAGTAGAACAAACATGGTTAAGAGGAAAATAATGCCCAAATTAAGTGAAGAATGATGAGAGAGCACCTAGCTGTTTTGAATAAATTCAAGTCCCTAGATTCAAGGAAATTATCCCCAGGGACCTGGGGGAATTTACAGGTGTGATCTCAGAAATACTGTCAGCAGCAGCCGTTGAGTATTTGCAGAAAAGACATATGATGACAGAAGACGGGAAATAGGTAAATGTTCTGATTTTATACAAGTGGAAAATGGTGTATTACAAGCACAACAGAACACTGAGCTCATCCATGATCCCCAGGAAAATCTGAGATTTTAAAAGCTGTTTTGAGGGAGGTTCAAGAGAGAGGGGACATGTGTATACCTATGGGTGATTCATGTTGATACATGACAGAAACCAACACAACATGTAAAGCAATTATCCTTCAATTAAAAATAAATTTAAAAAATTTTTTTTAAAAACGGTATTTTGAAAGGACTTAGGGAATAACATGGCAATCTTTGGGATTCAGTACGGATTTGTGCTGAAACCATACCAAGGTGCCTCTTGGATCTTGTTAGGAACAAGATGAGGCAGGGAAGCAGGATTGATAGTGATTTAAAGAAACAAAGTAGAGAATTCGCTGGTGACCCAGTGGTTAAGATAAGACAATTTCACTGCTGAGGGCCTGGGTTCAATCCCTAGTCAGGGAACTAAGATCCTGCAAGTTATGAGCAGCGGCAGCTCCCCCCAAAAATGAAAATAAAGAAGCAAACTAAAACAAAAGCAAGATCAAATCGGTACTTGTTCTCCAGTTGTGTGTATCTACTTGCTAGGGGTGAAATTAGGATGAGCTGAAAAAAAGAACTTCAAAGCAAGCAGCCAACTTGAATGATAAAAAGATACAAGACTCTGGGAGTGTGCTAGCAGGAATGTTAAAATTAGCAAAAGCCTGCTAATGTCAGACTGAAAAAAGAGTGGATGCAAACATCTATCAGTAATCCAGAAAAATAGTGCATCTGTACCGTCCTTGGTCATTATCATGTGCTAATAGTGTGATGCAAAATGCCTATTTTCCTCTGACTATTTGGTGAGGAGTGGACTATAAGCAGTGATCAACTGGACCAGAGCAACAAATGATCTCATCGTACAATTTTTGTGCTGAAAGGATCTTTGTAATACTTGAGGTAGCAGAAACTGATCAGGAGGCAGGTTGATTCAGTAGGTTGAATGCTAGACTTCTTCGTTTCTGTCTTTGGTTTTTGATGTGTTTACTAACTGAAGTTCAAGATGATGTCGTAGAGATCTAGATTGCAGGAGGACATCTAACAATTCTCTCATTTTAGCCATTTATGGACCATACGCCACACACTATGGTAAGAATCTCTTGTTCATTTATCTCTAATGTTTCTCTGATGGTCCAACAGTAAAGAATCTGCCTACAATGCAGGAAATAGAGGAGATGTGGGTTTGATCCCTGGCTTGGGAAGATCCCCTGGAGGCAGGCATGGCAACCCACTCCAGTATTCTTGCCTAGAGAATCCCATGGACAGAGGAGCCTGGAGCGCTACAGTCCATAGGATTGCAAAGAGTCAGAAGCAACTGAAGCGGCTGAGCACACACATCTCTAATGCTTACAAAAGCCATGGTAATTCACAATATCTCTGAATTAAGATGAGGAAAGTGAGGCTCACAGAGGTTAAGTCACTTGCCAGAGTTGTCAGCTAGTAAGTGTAGAGATGAGATTTGAATACAGCTCTGCTCCTTGCCTATACTCTGCTGCTATACTGCACAGCCTCTTTTATGAACTGTATATATACACTTGGGTCAGTTGCTTCCCTTGTGGCTCAGCTGGTAAAGAATCTGTCTGCAATGTGGGAAACCTGGGTTCGATCCCTGAGTTGGGAAGATCCCTTGGAGAAGGGAAAGGCTACCCTCTCCAGTATTCTGGCCTAGAGAATTCCATGGACTGTATAGTTCATGGGGTCACAAAGAGTCGGACACGACTGAGCAGCTTTCACTTCACTTCAGTTGATATTACAGTCAGGAGGATTTCTAAATAAGTAAATAATTGTTCTAAAATAATTTTGGCAAATTTCAGATATAAAACCAAGGCCAAGGTACTTGTGTCCTTTTAATGTTATTGTCAATGATTTGGGTAAATACATATGTCATGAAATTGAAAAGGATAACTAATGCTTCATCCAAAAGAATTCATATTGAATAGCATGTACAAAGTGTAACAGTGGACCACACCTCTTGGGTAAAATGAACTAGGGATTAAGTGCAAATCATGCATTCAGAACTTAAAACTATAATCTTCCAAACACGTATTAACATTTGGCTTACTGGCAATCTATGTGAAAAATCAAGTTTAATTAACAGCAACATCGATAGGAGTCAGCAGAATGATAATGTGGACAAAAAGAAGTGGAAGGAAGAAGAAATCTTTTTTTGTAATTCATTTAGTTTTGGCTGCCCCGAGTCTTCATTGTTGAGTATGGGCTTCCTCTAGTTGCAGGAAACAGGGGCTATTCTTCATTGTGGTGCTCGGGCTTTTCAATGCAGTGGCTTCTCTTGTTGCAGAGCGCAGGCTCTAGGTGTGGGGTCAGTAGTTGTGGCTCAAGGGCTCTAGGGTCTTGGGCTTCAGTAACTGTGGTTTAGTTGCTCCGTGGAACATGGAATCTTCCTGGACCAGAGATCAAACCTGTGTCCCCTGCATTGGCGGCAGATTCTTAACCACTGGACCACCAGGGAAGTCTCAGAAGAAATCCTAAGGCTGCATTAATACTCATTCATTTATTTATTCATTTTTACTTGATGTACACTAATCAAGGGAAATAAAAGACCATTTTACCTACTTTGTACCATTCCTCATGTATGGCTCACAGTGTTCTAGACATACCATAGTTTAAAATGAACTTTTGAACAACTGGGAGGAACCCAGTATGGGTCTTGGAAAGAAGACAGGAGAAAAGTTCTAGAGAACATGTTTACTGAGAGTTATATGAACATAAAATATTTAGCCTGAAAGTTCCTCAAATATTTGAAGAGAGTAGATTTCAAAGCTAGTCATTCATTTATTCATTTTGAATTCATTAAATATATAAATAGTTTTACTTATTCTTTCAAGATGGTGGAGTAGGAGGACTTGTGCTCATCTTCTCCTTCAAGAATACCAAAATCGAAATTAGCCACTGAACAACTATTGACAGGAAGATGTTGGAACCCACCAAACTCCTTGGATAGCAAACCAATCAGTCCTAAAGGAAATCAACCCTGAATGTTCATTGGAAGGACTGATGCTGAAACTGAAGATCCAGTACTTTGGCCACCTGATGCGAAGAGCCAATCATCGAAAAAGACCCTGATGCTGGGAAAGATTGAAGGCAAATGGAGAAAAGGCCAGCAGAGGATGAGATGGTTGGATGACATCACTGATTCAGTGGACATGAACTTGGGTGAACTCTGGGAGATCCTGAGGGACAGAGAGGTCTGGTGTGCTGCAGTCCATGGGATCATAAAGAATCAGACACGACTTGGTGACTGAACAACGGGAATAAATAATTAGTTTGGGCTGTATGCTAAATATGTCAGGCACTGTCCTTGGTACTAGAAAGAAAAAAATTGAAAAACATGATTCTTGGTCTGAAAGACTTTTTAGTCCAGTGAGAGAGAAAGAATTAGAAAAACTGAGACTCACAGTGTGTGCTATATACTAGAGGTATTCCTGGTGCAAAGAAAATGAGCACCTGGATGAGGCTGGAGGGTCACTGAAAGCCCAGAGAAAAGTGCACTCCAGAGAAGATTAGAAAGATGAATAGGCATTACCTGAAGTGGGAGGTAGGGGGTTGGCAGGAAGGGCCTTTGGAGCAGAGGAAACAGCATGTGTAAATTTATGGGGAGATCTAATGAGCACAGAAGAATTGGTGAAAACTCAGGACATTCTGGTAACTGGGAGAAAGGGTAATGTGTGTGGTAGCTTTGATAGGAAATGAGGCCTGAGTTGTATTCTAAACTAAGGAATTTGAGCTTTATCCTGAAAGCTATGTGAGCCTTGAAGCATTAAAACTAGGCAATGATGTCATTAGATTTTCATTTTAGAAAGATCCCTCAAGCAACAGTGGGGCTAGGCTGGGGGCATTAGGACTGGTTTTCATTGTTTGCAGTAGTTTGCTCTAGAAAGTCACTGCAAACAATAAATTAGTGAACCCTGAGTCATTGGCTCAGGGTTAAGTACAGGGTTAGGTTCCTTGCAAGCCTCTGGTCACAACATTTCCACCAACCAATCAATAAATAGCCTGGCTTTATATGTATTTATATTTAAAGGTACCTTATATAATACATATCTTAAAGATAAATATATATATATGTACGTATGTATAACTGAATCACTGTGCTGTACACCTGAAACATGGTATTATAAATCTATGAAGAATTGATGCTTTTGAACTGTGGTTTGGAAAAGACTCTTGAGAGTCCCTTGGACAGCAAGGAGATCAAACCAGTCAATCCTAAAGGAAATTAACTCTGAATATTAATTGAAAGGACCGAAGCTTCAGTACTTTGGCCACCTGATGCAAAGAGTCAACTCACTGGAAGAGACTCTGCTGCTGGGAAGGATTGAGGGCAAGAGGTAAAGAGGGCAACAAAGGACAAGATGGCTGGATGGCATCACTGACTCGATGGACATGAGTTTGAGCCAACTCTGGGAGATGGCAAAGAACAGGGAAGCCTGGCATGCTGCAGTTCATGGGATCTCAAAGAGTCAGACACAACTTAGCAACTGAACAACAACAGCAAATACTGCAGTGTAAAAAAAGTCTCATCACAAGAGGGAAAAAAGCTCAATTATAGGCAACATTTCTAGCTGAGAAGCGTTTAATGTGACAAATATGACTATTCTTTCTTTGGCTTTCAGCCTCACAACATCGTTGTCCACCATGCTTTTTTAAAATGATAAGGCTTCCCTGGTGGTCCAGTGGTTAAGAATCCATCTGCCAATGCAGGGGACGTGGGTTCGATCCCTGGTCGGGGAACTAGGATCCCACATGCTGCAGAGGAACTAAACCTGCATGCCACTGCTACTGAGCCAGTGTTCTAGAGCTTGTGAACTGCATCCATCAAGACCACACACCGCCACTATTGAAGCCTGTGTGCCTAGAGCCTGTGCTCCACACCAAGAGAAGACACTGCAACCGGAAGCCTGCACACTGCAGTAAAGAGTGGCCCCCACTTGCTGCAACTAGAAAAAGCCCACGTGCAGCAATGAGGACCACCACAGCCCAAAAATAAAATTAAAGAAATAAATCTGTACAAAATAAACACAAAAAATCAGTCATCATCTCATGAATCCACAAATATATCCACTTTTCCATAGCCTCATCATGTACTGTAGATGGTACTGTAGCACTTTCTGGAGGACCTCCTGTACAGATCAACACATTTCATCTTCCTTTTCTGGATGTACCTTGCTGTTGATTGATTAACATTGAAATGATGGCCAACAGCAATGTTATTCATGCCTGAATCTTGCTTGTTCTAACTCCAGAGCCCTGCTGGTGCTTGGGAATACTAGACAGCACTTCTGTACTACGCTGGTCATTTTAAACAGCAGAATCACCAAAAAAAAAAAAGAAGAAGGCACAAAAATGCAAAAACTGTGGCAGTGAATAGACTGCCAAAAGGAAACTTGTTTACAGTCTGAGAAGAACTCTGCTTCGTTCAGTCTCTGCTGAGAAAATGCTCACTGCTCACTGGGAGACTCGAATTTTTCACCACTCTGAGTACATCCAGGAACAACTGTGAAAGCCTGGAAATATTCATTTTAGGGGTTATAAACAAATTTGGGCAAGGAGGGTAATTTTCAAACAGAGAACTCACAAATAATGAGGATCAACCATACTTTCAGTCTTCCAAGTTATAGCTGATGTACGCACACCTGAATTACGACAGGTGCGGACAGGGGAGGGGGATGGGTCCATTCAATCAAAACATTTATTTCAACTATGTGCAGAGTTTAGTGCTGAGAACCAGGGATACGGTGAAACATTTCAACCCTGAGGTATGTAGATGACAAAGAAGAATTGCAGGGTTGGTGCAGAATTGTAGGGAAAGGTACAAACTTTAGTAAAAGAGAGATTTCAGATACGGCAAAGGAAGTATGGGAAATACTTTTTGAAGACCTTGGTGATGTCTTGAAATTTTTTTCTTTATGATGCTCAGTCCCAGAGGGTAAAGTGGGAGGGTTTAGAGCAGCAATCGCCAACATTTTTGGCACCAGGGACTGATTTCGTGGAAGACAATTTTTCCATTCATGGGGGTGTGTGAATGATGGGCAGCAGCTATAAATACAGGTGAAGTTTTGCTTGCTCGCCCACCACTCAGCTCCTGCTGTGTAGCCCAGTTCCTAATGGGCTATAATCTGGTACCAGTCTGTGGCTCAGGGTTTGTGGATTGATGATTTAGAGGATAGGGGAGAAGTGAAGGTCTGAGTTAATTCAAGAAAGAATAAGCCAATATGGGAGTGATAATAAGACAGAAAATCAATGACTAGAGGTAACTACATGTTGAGCATTGACTTAAAAAATAGTTTTGAGGCATAATGAATTTACTTCTAAAGGTTTACATACACGAGAGAAGAAAAACATCCAGATTTTTTTTTCCCCTAGATCTTTGATTTGGGTAGACAGTTCCCTAAGAGACCCACTCACCAAACTATGGAAACAGCAGAAGATGGGATTGGAAAGAAAAGAAGATTGGGTTTGTTTGGGATATATTCCATTTAAGGGGCCTATGTGACATCCAAGTAAAGATGTTCAGCAGAGAATTGAAATCACAGAGCTGGAGTTCTCTGAGTACTCTGGGTTACAGATGAATGAGTTGGGATCTGGTAGTTGACATCAGAGGTGTCAGAGGTTTCTATGAGGACACATAGCACCTATTTATTGAAAGAAGAAAAATCAAGGTGACCAAGGAAGGATTCTTGGAAATATGGTAATTTAAGGGACGAGTTGATGAAGAGGAACTGACAAAGGATACTGAGGATGGGGTGGGGTGGGGAATCCAGCCAAGGGTGGACAGAATTATAAGAAAAGGTTTCAGACATGTGAAAATGTTAAGTGCCAAGTAGTATGATGTGTGAAAATAACAACAGACTGGGTGCATGCAAGCACAGACAATGATTCAGTAACAGACATTCAGTAGGAGATTGTATCAACATCTTAGAGTTAGGGTTAGATCTGAGCAAACTTTTTGGCCAACCCAATATTAAACAATATTTTTAGATAACATTAGGCTTCCCTGGTCGCTCCGGTGGTAAAGAATCTGCCTGCAATGCAGGAGACCCAGATTCTATCCCTGGGTCAGGAAGATCCCCTGGAGAAGGGACTGGCTACCCGCTCCAGTATTTTTGCCTGGAGAATTCCATGGACAGAGGAGACTTGCGAGCTACAGTCCACAGGGTTGCACAGAGTCGGACACAACTGAGTTACTAGCACTGTCACTTTCACTTTATGTTCTGATTTGGGGGGAGAGAAAGAGAATTGGAAGGGGTGGAATAAAAGCCTTAACACGGGAGATTTTATTGGCAGGGATCGTTTAGGATTCAGTATTCTGTCCAGGATCCCTGGAACGAACTCTAATAGTTTATCAGGATGGCTCCTTGAAACTTGTATGTAATGATGATCAACAGGAAATGAAGACAGCAGATCCTGGCGTGGTAGGGAAGAAAGGATTAGAAGGCTCATGATTGTGGGAATGTGTGAATGAATGTATGGTCTAAGTACTGAAATGGTACAGCCTTGCTGTGTTTCCTGAGAAGGTCTGAAGGAGCAGGGTCCCATGGACTGAGCAATCAATTGCATACAGCAATAGCCACCCCAGTAACATACCAGAGTATTGTTTTTCCTTCCTTCTGTTCTTCCCTCTATTCGTGCTCACTCTTGCTGTCTGAGATTGCACTAGATTTCAAAATAAGACCACAAAGACTCTTCTTTCCGGGAAACTCAAACAATGACAGTTTCAGAGACTACAAGAATAGTCTCTGAAAGGCATCTTTTCCTGTGATGTGTTGTAACAATAATATATATTTCATCCATAAGTGATGTTTTATCCAATATCCTTATACAATTTCTTCTATAATCTCATCCATAACAGCTAGTTATACTATTGTATATTATTTCACTATGATCTCACTACCACTCAGATTTTCAGGGGAGGTATTAGGATTTCCGTTAGTATTATCTGGCAAATCCAAATTGAGTCTTAATTTTATTTCCTGGCTTTATTGCTAACCACCCTAGAATTCTCTGTAGTATATCTCTTTCTTAACTTGTGTTTTCAGCACCTTCCAATTTTGTATTGTCTGAGAACTAAATAAATGTGAGCGCAGTGGAACTCAAACAGCTGTATGTATTTAACTACAAGGTTCAATGCCCAATTCGTGCTCTGCTTGTGCAGCCATCAGGAGAGCTCTGAAAGGAAAATCCGCAAAGCTTCCAACATATTTTATTAATGACCAGCCAGACACCATAACCTACACCAGGGAGATGAGGACCTAATTAATTAGGCATAATACTACTTAGCACTTACCATTTTCAATAAATATTACTACATGAATGAAAGAATCCTCAAAAGACTCCCATGAAGCCAGAACTATTAATTCTATTTTACAGCTGGGGAAACAGAAGCAGAAAGGTTCTTGGATTCACCCAAAGCCACAGAGAGAGGTGGTATCAATCCCCAATTCGGTTTTCTCGGGGCTGGCCCTCTAGACTATTTTTACAGCATGATTTTCTCAAAGGTCAAAAGGTACTCACATATAAAACTTTAAGAAATGTGTGGGAATACCAATAGCCTAGGCGCATGGAAGTGCAAAAACAGTGTCAAGGGCTTTATAAGGAGATTTATCATTTGCTTCTCCTACTTCTCTTTATGGGGAGGGGTTTATATGTTATATACAGGGGTTAGCAAGTAGCGCAGTCTCTGGCACATAATAGGTGCTCAGTAAACTTGTTTGTTCATTTTTTAAACAAAATATGTATTAAATTCCTGTAGTATTCCAGGTATTCTCCTTGACTTCCTTCACACCTAGGGACAAAGAATAAACAATAAACCTATAAATAAGTAAAACACATGTTATCATAGATAGTGACAAATGCTATGGAAAGGATGATCTAAAAAAGAAAAAAAGATATATGAGAAAAGGGTACTCGAGGTGGTAGGAATAGCAAGTTCAGACTCCTAGTACAGAAGCATCCTTGACATGCTTAGCGACATGAATAGCGAGGGGGCAGAGTGGTGGAGTAGAGTCGGTGAGGGCAGAGGAAAAGAAAATAAAGTTGGAGGATTGATACATGCAATCTAGTGGGCCATTTTGATAACATTGGTCATTTACTCTGCAAGACTGTTGTTGCCGTTTAGTCGCTAAGTCACGTCTGACTCTTCTGTGACCCCATGGACTGTAGCCCGCCAGACTCCTCTGTCCCTGAAATTATCCAGGCAAGAATACTGGAGTGGGTTGCCATTTCCTTTTCCAGGGGTCCCTCCTAATCCAGGGGTAGAACCCAAGTCTCCCGCATTTGCAGGCCGATTCTTTACCACTGAGCCACCAGGGAGGCCCACATTGCAAAGACAGGAAGATGCTGAAGAGTTTTGAGTGTACTTGTGCTATGGAATGAAGTAGCTTACATTTTAATGGGCTTAGTCTTGCCTAAGGGCAAAGTGTGGAAATAGAGCAACAAATTAGGAGATTATTGCAATAATCTAGTTGAGAAATAATGGTGACTTATACCAGGATCTTGGTGATTGAAGTGGTGAAAGGTGATCAGATCCTGGATATATTTAGAAGATAGAGCCATAAAAATTAAATTTAATGGACAGAATTTGGGGTCTGGAATAAAGAACAGAGTCAAGACTTGTTCCAAGGTTTTGATCTGAGAAACTGGAAGGGTGGAGTTAGTATTTATTGAGATTAAGAAGACTATGTAAGGAGAAAATTTCAGAAGGGAAATCAAGAGTCCATATTTGGACATGTTAAATATGAGCAACCCTGGACTCTCCATGTGGTGATGGTGAGTAGAAAGGGATGTGTCACAGAAGATAAAAGAATGAAGTATTTCAAAAAGGAGGGAGAGGAATCTACTGTGTCAGAAGTTTCTGATATGCTGAAAACAATGAAAGACTGAAGATTGACTATGGGATTTAGAAAATGGGACATTGGTGACCTTTTTTAAAAAAGATTTATTTATTTATGTATTTTTGGCTGTGCTGGATCTTCACGGCTGTGTATGGGCTTTCTCTAATTGCGGTGAGTGGAGGTTGCTCTTTTTTGGGGTGCGAGGTGGGGGCCTTCTCATTGAGGAGGCTTCTCTTGTTGGTGGAACATAGGTTCTAGGGTGTGCAGGCTCAGTAGTTGTGGTGTATGGACTTAGTTGCCCCAGTGGCATGTGGAATCTTCCCAGATCAGGGATCGAGCCAGAGTCCCCTGCATTGGCAGGTAGATTCTTAACCACTGGACCACCAGGAAAGCCCACTGATGGTCTTAATGACATAAATGTTGGTAGATAAATCGGGCAAAAAGTCTGATAGAGTGGATTCAATAGAAAATAGTATGATTCATTGTGTGTCTAGATATAGCTATGTGTAGATACATACTGGGCTTCCCAGATGGCACTAATGATAAAAAACCCACCTGCCAATGCAAGAAACATATGAGTCATGGGTCCCATCCCTGGATCAGGAAGATCCCCTGGAGGAGGGCATGACAACCTGCTCCAGTATTCTTGCCTGGAGAATCCCATAGACAGGGGAGCCTGGTGGGCTAAAGTCCATAGAGTCACAAAGTGTTGGACATGATTGAAACAACTCAGCACAGCACAGTAGATACAAACATAGATTGATCTTAGTCCAGGGAACTGAGAGGACTTTTGCTCTAGAAACAAAAATAACTCAGTAGCAATGAATTCCTCTCTTCCTGATTGTGGTCTTCAAATACCATTTTCCATTAAGGAACCAGGGTTTCTTACAAGAAAAAACAAATGCCAGAACTGCTGCCAAAAATTTACCAGATTAACCTGGGACATCTTGCCATACCAGCTAGAAAAGAAGTTTTCAGATTGCTAGACTCATGCCATGATAGGCGAACTGGTACCATAATAAAATTAATGCTATGAACAACTGAAAAACAGAACGAAATATTTGAACTGTTGTTTTCAGTCATTGGACAGTAGCAACTGGATCCTCTACAGGAAGGATGGGCTTCCCAGGCAAATCAGCGGTGGAGAATCCTCCTGCCAATGCAGGAGATGTGGGTTCGATCTCAGGGTTGGAGAAGATCCCCTGGAGCAAGAAATGGCAACCCACTCCAGTATTCTTGCCTGGGAAATCCCATAGACAGAGGGGCCTGGCTAGCTACAGCCCAGGCGGTCGCAAAGAGTCAGACACAACTGAGTCACTAAATAACAGAAGAAGAAAAGTATAAGGAAGGTGAACCTCACAAGCCTTCTTACCTAGAGACACAGTCCCTAGGTAAGAAAGGGAACTGTAGTAGTCTCTGCAAAAGATAGAGTTTGTTGTTTAGGTAGATGAAAAACAGCTGGAATTTGATGGACAAAATACCAGAGAGCAGTTAAGTAGACAAGAGCTCCAGGAAAATTCTTAGTGTTCTCTTTGAGTTAATGACTGAAAACTAAGCTGCACATTCATAGGGTGAGACCCTGGGGGGTGCCAGGGAAAGGATACATGCTGGGGAGTTGTGACCTGAATATTGCTGGAACTTGAACACATCTAGGAGATACTCAAGTTTGAACAGGCAGAGTAGAGAATGTGCTAGCCATTCTGTGATAGTAAGTTTTGATTTCTGGTGGAGAAAGTCATTTAAAAAGTGTTTGGGCTATTCCTCACCCTTTTTTCATATTATATATATATGTTTATGTATACATATGTGTATATATACTTATATGAACAGTTTGCCAAGTCTTATGAAAACACATAAAGATTTTGATTAGAATAATATGAAATCTGTATATTGAATATTACATCTTAGGATCCAAGAACATGATGTGTTTCTATATTATTTACATCTTCATTAGTATCTTTTGGCTCAAATGGTAAAAAATCCACCTGCAATGCAGGTGACCCAGGTTCAATCCCTGGGTTGGGAAGATTCCCCAGAGAAGGGAATGCCAAACCACTCCAATATTCTTACCTGGAAAGTTATATGGACAGAGGAGCCTGGCAGGCTCCAGTCCATGGGGTCACAAAGAGTCAGACATGACTGGGCGACTAACACTTTCAGTTTTCACTTTAGTATTTTTATAAAGTTTACATTTTATCTGCTTAAAATTTATAAAATTCTGCCCCCCTCCATGATGAGGAGGGAAAAGTGCCTTTATTTTTTTTAACACTTTTAGATTTATTAGTGTATGACTTACAATTTAGGTACTGTTCTAAATAGTTTTTATTTTATTGCATTTTTTAGGTGCTTCTACATAATTGATAGAAAGACAATTGACCTTTATATGTTAGTTTTATATCTAGAAAGTTTTCTAAGCTCTCCTATTAATTTTAATAAATTGCCCATGGATTATTTGGGGCTTTCTACTCCTTGGAAGGAAAGTTATGACCAACCTAGAAAGCATATTAAAAGGCAGAGACATTACTTTGCCAACAAGGTCCATCTAGTCAAGGTTATGATTTTTCCAGGGGTCATGTATGGATGTGAGAGTTGGACTGTGAAGAAAGCTGAGCACAGAAGAATTGATGCTTTGGAACTGTGGTGTTGGAAAAGACTCTTGAGAGTCCCTTGGACTGCAAGGAGATCCAACCAGTCCATTCTGAAGGAGATCCGTTCTGGGTGTTCACTGGAAAGACTGATGCTAAAGCTGAAAATCCAATACTTTGGCCACCTCATGCAAAGAGTTGACTCATTGGAAAAGACTCTGATGCTGGGAGGGATTGGAGGCAGGAGGAGAAGAGGACGACAGAGGATGAGATGGCTGGATGGCATCATGGACTCGATGGATGTGAGTTTGGGTGAACTCTTGGAGTTGGTGATGAACAGGGAGGCCTGGCGTGCTGCGATTCATGGGGTCACAAAGAGTTGGACACGACTGAGTGACTGAACTGAACTGAACTGAACTGATGCAGACAATCAAACCATATGTGAATAACAGCAGTTATTTTCTTAGACAATTTAAAACTTTTTTTCCTTATCTTATCTACTGGTGGAGACTCTGATATGATGTTTCCTAGAAGATATTTTTGAATATTTTACAAAACCTCTAGCTTTGTCTCTTTGCTATTGCATTAAAAAAAAAACATATTGTACTATTTTCTGCCTCTCGCTTTATTATTTCCTTCATTTTCGTTTCTTTGGGCATATTCTGCTTCTGTATTTCTACTTTCATAGTAGGATGTTTAGCTTATGCATATCAAAAATACAGTAA
Source organism: Budorcas taxicolor (assembly GCF_023091745.1). Classification (NCBI taxonomy): domain Eukaryota; kingdom Metazoa; phylum Chordata; class Mammalia; order Artiodactyla; family Bovidae; genus Budorcas; species Budorcas taxicolor. The sequence goes on along the minus strand of NC_068914.1, from coordinate 129,006,681 downwards.
GTTTCCACTTCATATCCACCACATTTTCAAAAAGGCTGATAGAAATGTTGGCAACCATGTGGAACATTCTAGTAGAAATGTACATTGGTACAACCACTTGGGAAACCAAATTGGAGTTTAATATGCACATACTCAATGCTTTTCAATTATATTCCTGTATATATTTCCTAGAGAAATTCTTGCACAAGTGGATCAGAAAATGTGGTGGTTGATTTTATCTGTTGACTTGACTGGCCACAGGGTGCCCAGATATTTGGCCAAACATTGTTTAGGTGTGTCTATGAGGGTGTTCTTGGATGAGATTACCATTTGAATTGGTAGACTGTTAAAGCAGATTGCCCTCCCTAATGTGGGTGGTCCTCATTTAATCAGTTGAGAGCCTGAATAGGAAATAAGGCTGGCCCTCCCATGGGTAGAAGGGCACTCCTTCTGCCTGTTCACTTGAGCTAAGATGTTGGTCTTTTCCTGCCTTCAGATATGAAGTGAAACATGGGTAGCTTTTCTTCTGTCTTAACAGCTGCCAGCTTTCAGACTGGGTCTCCAGCTTACTGACTTCAGATCTTGGGACATGTCAGTCGCCATAATTTCATGAAATTGCATGAACAAATTTCTTTTCATCTCTTTCTCTGTATGTTTCTGCCTCTCTCGCTCTTTCTCTTTCTGGTTCCAGATAGCCACAATAAAGCAAATCTTGCAATAAAGCAAATCACATGAATTTGTGGTTTCCCAGTGCATTTAAAAGTTATGTTTACATTATACTGTAGTCTGTAAAGTGCGCAATAGTATTATGTCTAAAAATATAAATACATATCAATTTAAAAATACTTTATTGCAAAAAAATGCTAACAAACATCTGGCCTTCAGTGAGTCGCAATAGTAGTAACACTGAAGATCACAGATCACCATAACGAATATAATAATAATGTAAAAGTTTGAAGTAGTATGAGAATTACCAAAATGTGACCCAGGAACAGGAAACCAGTAAATGCTGATGGAAAGTGGTGCCAACAGACTTGCTCAAGGCAAGGGTGCACAAACCTTCAATTTGGAAAACAAGCAGTATCTGCCAAGTGCAGTAAAGCAAAGCACAATACAATGAGGTATGTCTCTGCACATATCCGACTGGTTCTGCTTCTGTGGAGAACTCCGACTGAAATAGGAAGCATGGATTAAAACATTCATAACAGCACAGTTCATGACAGCAAAAAAAAAATAGAAACACTCATATGACTCCTAACAGAGAATGGATGTACACACTTCATAATACAATGGAATAAATAGATGGAGATAAGAATATAGTAAATACAGCTCATAAATGTCAGCGTGAATGAATTTTAAAATATTGTTAAATGACAACAAAAAGCAAGCCTGAGAAATACAGAGTATGATTCAATTTATGTACAATTCAAATAAGGGGAAAATGAAATATTTATAAACTGCAACTGTAAATAAATATACTATATGTACACAATATTATATAGACTTCCCCAGTGGCTCAGCAGTAAAGAATCCTCCTGCAATACAGAAGGTGCAGGAGATGCAGGTTCGATCTCTGGGTAGGGAAGATCCCCTGGAGAAGGGCATGGCAACCCAGTCCAGTATTCCTGACTGGAGAATCCCATGGACAGAGGAGACTGTCTGGCTATAGTCCATAGCGTCGCAAAGAGTTGGACATGACTGAAGTGACTTTGCATGCACACATGCATGCATATGATATTATACTAAAAATATTATACTGTATATCTAGTATATTATACTAAAATATTTTATTTACAATAATTCAAACACACTAAATATTATACAATGTATTATATATATTATATATAATATAATATATATTATGTATACACCCCTATTGTGTATTGTGTGCCCCTCTTGTGGCACCCCTAATACATAATATATATAATACATATTTTAGAGTATATCCTCTATACTTGAGGGAGAAAATAGAGTATATACTCTAAAGAAGATAAATTATGGGGCTTCCCAGGTGGTGCAGTGGTAAAGAATCCACCTGCCAATACAGGAGATGCAAGAGACGTGGGTTTGATCCCTGGGTTGGGAAGACCTCCTGGAGTAGGAAATGGAAACCCACTCCAGTATTCTTGCCTGGAGAATTCCATGGACAGAGGAGTCCATGGGGTTGCAAAGAGCTGGACACGACTGAGCAACTGAGCACACACACAGATAAATTATATATAGTGTATATAGTATGTTATACTATAAACAACTATAGTAGAAGTAACCATATATAAACAAATGTAAATAACCACACAAGAATATAAAAACTAAAGGGAAAAAAAGCAAGGGAGGTATTTTCACACAATTCAGGAGTTACATCTGGGCAGGGGAGAGGGATGCAGTTGAGGAAAGGCTTACAAAGCACCTCAAAAATCCTCACAATGGCCTGTTTCTTAAAGTGGGAGGTGGATGGATAAATGTTCATTTTATTATGATTCCTTAAACTTTATGTATATGCTACATATAATCCTATATGTGTATGTCTAATCCTAATGTGTTTATCATTTCTTAATAAAAAATTAAATCACACACTCTAGAATCAAACTGGAAAACCCAGCAGCCTAGGAGGATTCCTGTCTAGCGGTTTCTCACATAGCGTAGGCACTCAAAAAGATTGAATATTCAGATGGGAAGCCCAAGGTATCTGTTTCCTACCTCAAGCCCCGGAGACTGGTGGTGTCTGTCTTTCAGCATGGTCCTAGTTCTTCCAGGCTTTGGATGACATCATCCCCTCTGCCTCTCTCCATCTCCTGAATCTCCCTCAGCTCCAGTCACTTCCTTGCTATCACTGGCTTGTGCTCTAGAGACACAATTCTGAGTTTAGAGTCAGACTTTGGGAGTCACGAACCATTCATCAATGAGCTAAATATAATTCCTGGCATATTTCATTGAGCTTAATTGCATTTTAAAATCTTTGAGCATAATGAAAATATCAGAAGATTTCATGTAAAAATTCTGACTTCCAGCTCCTCTTGAAAAATAGGAAGATCTGGCAACAATGAGCTCATATTCCTCAAGTCAGAAACTAACTGCTCATCTTAGGCCGATACGCTCTAGAGTGTGGTCCCCACCACATTGTTCTCTCCAACACAACAGTTACCATCTATCATCTCTCTTCCATTGTTTATTTTCTTATTATTGTTTGGAGAAATATTTCTCAAGTCACTTACCAAATAAAAAGTAGGACAAGGTGGCTGAGTGATTTTTCTTTAATAGAGGTCATTTTATTTATGAAGTGTGTTACTTGCCTGGGCACAGCTCTTTTCCAAGCCCCCCCCCCCCTTTTTTTTTAAATGGAGTATAATTGCTTTTCAATGTTGTGTTAGTTTCTGCTGTACAATGAAGTGAATCAGCTATATGTATGCATATATCCCCCTCTTTTGGACATCCTTCCCATCCCCAACCCCATCCCACCCATTTAGATCATCACAGAGCACCGAGCTGAGCTTCCTTGCTTTATAGCGGATTCCCACTGGCTATCTATTTTACATATAGTAGTGTATATATTCTTGCGTGGAGAATCCCAGGGACAGAGGAGCCTGGTGGGCTGCCATCTATGGGGTTGCATGGAGTCAGACACAACTGAAGTGACTTAGCAGCTGCAGCAGCAGCAGTGTATATATATATCAATCCTACCATCTGACCCAGCAATCCCACTGCTGGGAATATACCCTAAGAAAACCATAATTCAAAAGAATACATGGACCCCAATGTTCATCAAAGCACTATTTGCAATAGCTGAGACATGGAGTCAACCTAAATGTCCAATGACAAATGAATGGGTAAAGGATATCTGTTCCATGTCCTTATGTAACCATGTTTGAGGAGATTCGCTTTTTCTTAGGCATAAATTTTTATAATCCTGAGTATTGCTTTCCCCTTTCTGGCATCAAAAGGTGCTGAAGAAATTGCCTAGATTTATTCTGCTGAAAGAGGACTAATTTCAACATCTAAAAATCTAAGGAGGCCCAAGAAGGTGAGTTGGCTTGACCTGGTGTGGGCAGGCACTTTCCAAACGAGAGAGCTGGGAAATCACACCTCAGTCTGTTTTCTTTCCCTTTGCCTTGACTTTCCTCTGTTTTCTCCACCCTGTGTTCTCTTCTTGGCAGAAAACTCAAGCCTTAGAAATCTAAGTCTATTCATAAATGCACTTCTTTCAGTTACTATGGCAATGCTGAAGGAATCTGTCACGGCCAAACAGGATCACAAAAGGATCACTTTTATTTTTATTTTCAGTGTTTCCATCAACAAACAAATAAATAAAATGATACAACTAGCCAGAGTCATATTCACTTCTTGGAAAACAGCTCCCAAAGACTAACTCCCTACTTTCATTCCTGAACATTTTCCCCTCCTAATTTGATGCACAGTTTTATTTGTTTTCCTAGACATTCATTAGAAAGGACCAGAGTGAGTGGCATTCTGTGAATTCAGGTCTTTTGCCTGGATTTACCTTTTGCCATGCTAAAGACAGCTAAGAATCACAATCATGTTTAAGAGAAGCAGTACAGCTTCTAAAGATTATATGGTTAGAATTCATTTATTAAAAGCATAGTTTGCAAATTCTCCATGAGCTAGGGCTAAGTACCCCCAAAAAGCTGCTATTTTGTCTTTAGTTTTATCTTTGTGTTTCATTTCGGTCGTTTGGGAATGAAATAATTCAGATGCCCTTATGTAAAGAAAGCAAAGCAAGATGAACTCCCCTGCCCCATTTTTAGGGCAGGATGACAAGTTAAGTTGACATCAAGATCAGCAGATGAACATTCAGCCACTTTGCCAGTCACTGCTACTACGCGGACTGTAGCAACAGAACATTTGCTCTGAACAACCTACAGTCTGTCAAATTCCATGGCAGTTTCCAAGGCAATGATATGTTATTGGTCTTTTCTTTATGTATTGCACAGTGCTTTAGAAATTGCACAAGGAAGAGGGAAGGCCTTTGACCCAGTGGGGGGAAGATCTTCTGATTACCAGAAAATGTTACTTTGCAGATGGAGTCAAATTATTCCTACTTCTATGAAAGCCACCAGCTTCTCATCCTCTGGCTGAGGGCTTGACACTCAATTCACTTACCTTGATGCATGTTTCCAGAGAGATTTTATTTGAAATTTTGCTGGTCATTGAGTGGCATTGATAGCCCTATGTTTATCAGTAAAGGGAGGAGGAAAAAATTTAACCTAGGAAATAAACATAGGTGTCTTTCATTGGCTATGACTCCCCACACTGGTCATACTGATGGGCTTTCGGCAATCTCAGTGTAATAACAGTACCTATAGTATAGGATGATTGTTGGGAGTAAGTTGGAAATTGTATGTAAATCACTTAGCACTATGCATTCTAAACAACTGTAAGAAATTTTCCTGGCCATCCAGTGGTTAAGACTACATTTCCACTGTAGCGGGCATTGGTTTGATCCCTGATCTGGGAACTAAGATCCCAGCAAGCTATGCCATGTGAAAAAAAAAAAAAAAAGAAAGAAATTAGTAATGCCTTTCACTGAACAACTGTAAGCTGTAAAAAATGTCAACAATTGTCATTGCTTTTCGTTTCTATATTGTATTATTGTTTCAACAGGAGAATGTATATTCCTGTCTCTAATTTTCTCTTCTTTTGTTTTACATAATTTACACATGTTTTGTATTTATTTACTTATATTTTGGGCTTCTGTGGTGGTAAATAATGTGTCTGCTATGCAGGTGAGCTGGGTTGGATCCCTGGATAGGGAAGATCCCCTGGAGTAAGGCATGGCAACCTACTCCAGTATCCTTCCCTGGGAAATCCCATGGACAGAGGAACCTGGTGGGCTACAGTCCATGGGATCACAAAGAGTCAGACACAAATGAGCAACTAACACTTTCACTTTTCACTTTTATTTCAGCAACTCATTGTGCCCTAGAATATTCTGAAAAAAATGGAAAGGAATTCTTTTCCTCACCATAAATGGTATTTATAGTTGTTTGATATAATCTAGAAATAGTTATCTCATTTGCTATGAATTTATTGGGTAAGTATACTCTTTTACAGACTAAAAAATTATGTTAAAGCTGAATCTACCTAATTAAATCTAGAAATATGGAGATATTCCTAATGTGAGAATTCTTACCCTAAATACTGATGTTCAATGTTATCCCAGAACCAGAAGCTGAATAACAAAACCAGTCATGACTGAAGGAATAATTGTACTTGATTTAATAAACTTTAAACGTAGAATCCTAGAGAAAATATTAGAAAGCTAGTGTAACATATTTTCCTTCATCCTTTCTTTTATTTGCATGCGCTTTAAGACACTTCAGTTGTGTCTGACTCTTTGTGACCGTATGGACTTAGCGTTCCAGGTTCTTCTGTCTATGAGATTCTCCAGGCAAGAATATTAGACTGGGTTACTATGCCCTCCTCCAGGGCATCTTCCCAATAGGGATTGAACCCACGTCTCTTATGCCTCCTGCACTGGCAGGTGGGTTCTTTACCACTAGTATCACCTGGGAAGCCCCTTGTTTTATTTATCCAACAGATATTTATTGAGTAGATTTCACGCTAGGTGCTGTGAGACACAGAGGCGGGGATAGAAACAAAAAGTCCGTAAACAAAGGACTAATAGAAATACAGTTGGAGGTATGAAAACGGACACTGAACCAAGCAGAAAGTAGTGAGCGTCTCAAGGGAAGAACAGAATAAGTGCTATAAGAATCAGTGCATGGAAATGTTAATATCAATCCTGCTTTGTGATTGAAGTGATTTTGTATGAGGCAATAACTTTGAATTTGCAAGTTTTAGCTGTACCAACTAACTTGGAAATCTCTGGTTGGGTATAACATCATTTAAGCAGAAAGAAGTTATCAAGAACCTAATAGTTCATAAGCAGCTATCATATTTTTAACATATTCTTAAAAAGAAATGGACTTAAAAGCAATAAAATGCATAAAAAATGGAGGCAGCTTAGTTCTGATCCTTGTGCCTGAGTTCTACTTACTGTGTCTGTGCAGCTGAAATAAACTCAGTATTTTTTTCTTCAAAAAAAAATTAACCTGAGTTTTCTTTTCATATTAAAGAAAAAAATTAGTGGAAAGTTGACATTTAGGTGAATTCTGAATAAAACTGTGAAACAAACTGAGTCAGTAGCACTCTAGTCTGCCATCTGGGATTCTGCACTATTCAGTCAGTTCTAGAAATTAGATTAATACAGAAGAATTAAAAGGCTCACCTACTAACAGTGAAAAATCTGCAGCCAATAATTATTCTCCTCAAGTCAGATAGATGACCTCAAATGAAATGCAATCTCAGAACGTTTTTTTCAAAATGAGACTTTTATTCCAATTATCAAGGGGCATCACCATCAATATTATTTGGAAATGCCAAAGTTTAAAGAGATTTTCTCAGACTATTATTATAAAAGCACAAGTCAAAATATCGATCTGCTCTTCCTCAAACCATTTCGAAGTTATGATTTTTGCTTCAATATTTTCACTTACTCCTAACAACTTTCTTTATCCCCCAAATGAATTCCTGTGAATCGCGTAAAATTTGAATTCAGAAACATTGGTTCTGGCTTAAGATTTGCACACTCAGCACTGCTCTCAGGTTGAAGGGCTTTGGAATGGCTTCTCTGGACAGTAGATACTATGTCTAGATGCTTTTGGACCAATCAGACTCTAGATGGCTTAGCTGATGGTCTTCAAAACCAGACTGACCCCAGTGTCCATCCTCTCCCCCCATTCTTGTTGCCAGATTCTTGAAACAGAGGCCATTAGAACACCTATGGTGGTTTCATAGACATAGATCCCTTTTAAAATAAATAACATGCACAGTCTTTGACAGGAAACAAAGGATACAGTTATTTCCTTAGAAAATATAGAAGTAAACAGTTTGGTGTGTGGAATATTTTCATTCCTTTTGAAACTTCAGAAATTACAGTCAAACAACTTAGGATGTATGTGTTAATGAAAGATCTTTTGTCTAATTTATGTACATTGCTTTACTACAGATCTATGGAATTTAGGTTACATTTGTGTAATTCCATAAGGGGTTTTTGACTGCTTAAGCGCCACCTGTTCTTTATAAATGCTGTGACTGACATCAAGTTTTCCTCCATATGGTGATGACATTTTTGATTACTATTTGTCTTCTTACATTTTAATAGTGATTTGAGTTAAAATAATTTAAAGTCTGTTTCTCAATAGCTTCATATAACTGAACAGTTCTGTTTATGAGTTTTATCTTTATGTATTTTGAGTCCACATAAATATATAAAAGAGCTTAAACTAGCTACAGAATATAGCTTTGTAGGACTAGATGAGTAATTTTTCAGTTGTGAGTTAAAATCAAGAGTAGAATCAATATGGGCATCTCTGTAATTGAAAACCAGTGGGTGATAATTCTGTACCGAAAACAAGATAATAAGAATAAAAACGAGCCATTGGTGGGAGAAAGATAAGATTAAAGCTGTGATCTCAATTAAATATGAACTATTATTAACATTGCAATAAAACTTCCACTTCTAATATATCCTATACTTCCCTCTTTTGGGGTATATTTATAAAGATATGTAAAAATAATTTAAATCAATAATGGTAGAATCAGATTATTATTGCCTGATTATTAAATATATTCAGCTTTGTTAAATTCAAATATTTTGGCAAGCAGAAATAGTGCAGGTTTTTTGGCATGTCAAGATCTATTTCTCTATTTGTCTGATGCACTATTTTACTCAGTATGCGTTAATTTCAAAGATAACAAAAAAGGCAAAGGCAAGTCACGTGGCTTTGAGATGAACAGTGGAAGAAGAAGTCAGTTTCTCTCACCTTCATGCCGGACAGGGATTTAAAAAATAAAAAAGCTGTTAGAGCCCTACATGTGTGTATATTGAAAACAAAATAAAACAAAACAAAAAACCCCCCAAAAGCCCAAGAAAAGGTATGATCATTTTCCTCTTTATGATGATGTCCCCCCCTTTTCTAAAAGTTATAGAAGTTTTCAATTAACTTCTACCCATTTATCTGGTGCTGAAAGACACTCGAGGCTATTTTTCATCTCCCCTGAATTTTGAGGGAACCTATTAACTTTTGTTTCTTCTATTTCTTACATAGATTTTTCCAGACTCCAAATTCTCTCCTTGTTGAAGTGCATCTGACAACCTCACATCATCTGTAACCCAATAGCATCCAGATAACTCAAAGCCAGTATATAAAAGACAAAACTTTTGTTTTATTCTACTAAATATTAATGACTACAAAGTGAAATAGAAATTCTGAGACATAAAGTCTGACTGAACTTCATATATGTTAATATATTTTATTTGGGGGGCATTCTTTGTTCTTATATGATGTTAACTTCACATATGTTAAAGACAGTGAAGACTAAGAATTTTGCCCTTCCTTGTCTAATACTATTAGACTAACACTAAATAAAGAATTAGTAGTTTATACAAATAAATCTTTAAATCTAATAAAATTGTTCTAACTAGATAATCTGTAAATTCTAATCTAGTTTAAAAAAAATCTGATTTTTTTTTCAGAAGCAAAGTAGTTTTAACTTCTTGATATATAATCTTCCAGAGTGGCCATCTGGCAAAAATTTTATTTCATCAATATTTGCCAATTAAAAAGAAAAGAGTATATGTACATACATATATATATGGTTAAAATGTTACCCATGGTTAAATCTTAATGGTGAGTATTTTAGTAACTATTGTACTTAAGAAATAAATTTGTTAAAGTGTAAGCACTCTTACAATAAAATACTTAGACAAAATGAAACATTTGTCAAATGGTTGATTTTCCCCATGTAAAGTCTAGTCTGACGTGGTCAAGGAGACAGATGAGGGTAATCAAACTACTATTATGAAAACAAAGTTCCTGCTACCAATTTAAATTTAGTCAGAGTCATGGTTCTGTTGTCTTTTGTGCAATCACAATATTTTATACATTAAAGACTAAAATTATTGTTGTATTACAAACAAAAAGAGTCATGTTTCTACAACTCTTCAGTTCAGTTCAGTTCAGTTCAGTCGCTCAGTCGTGTCCGACCCTTTGCGACCCCATGAATCGCAGCACGCCAGGCCTCCCTGTCCATCACCATCTCCCGGAGTTCACTCAGACTCACGTCCATCAAGTCCGTGATGCCATCCAGCCATCTCATCCTCTGTCGTCCCCTTCTCCTTCTGCCCCCAATCCCACCCAGCATCAGAGTCTTTTCCAATGAGTCAACTCTTCGCATGAGGTGGCCAAAGTACTGGAGTTTCAGCTTTGGCATCATTCCTTCCAAAGAAATCCCAGGGCTGATCTCCTTCAAAATGGACTGGTTGGATCTCCTTGCAGTCCAAGGGACTCTCAAGAGTCTTCTCCAACACCACAGTTCAAAAGCATCAATTCTTCAGTGCTCAGCCTTCTTCACAGTCCAACGCTCACATCCATACATGACCACAGGAAAAACCATAGCCTTGACTAGACAGACCTTAGTCAGCAATGTCTCTGCTTTTGAATATACTATCTAGGTTGGTCATAACTTTTCTTCCAAGGAGCAAGCGTCTTTTAATTTCATGGCTACAATCACCATCTGCAGTGATTTTGGAGCCCCCCAAAATAAAGTCTAACACTGTTTTCACTGTTTCCCCATATATTTCCCATAAAGTGATGGGACCAGATGCCATGATCTTCGTTTTCTGAATGTTGAGCTTTAAGCCAACTTTTTCGCTCTCCTCTTTCACTTTCATCAAGAGGCTTTTTAGCTCCTCTTCACTCTCTGCCATAAGGGTGGTGTCATCTGCATATCTGAGGTTCTTGATATTTCTCCCGGCAATCTTGATTCCAGGTTGTACTTCCTCCAGTCCAGTGTTTCTCATGATGTACTCTGCATATAAGTTAAATAAGCAGGGTGACAATATACAGCCTTGATGTACTCCTTTTCCTATTTGGAACCAGTCTGTTGTTCCATGTCCAGTCAACTCTTACTTAATTAGAAATGGAAGAATATTTCCCTGAATGCCAAAAGAAAAACCAACTCAAAATCTCTTAAATAAATATCCAATGTGGAACTTAATGGTGAAAATGAAGATACATTCCCACTAAAATTGTGAGCAGATAAAAAGCAAAACTGTTATTACTGATGTCAAATAAACCTATTTGCAAAGTCCTAGATAGTATGACATGGAATGGAAATAAGGATAATAACTATTGGAAAGATATTGGAAAGAAAAAGATAAAATAATCATAATTTTCAAATTATAAAATTGCCTACCTAGAAAAAGAGTGAGAATGAAACACAGCACTATCCCAACTAGCAAAATAATTTAGAAGAAAGATTAGATATGAATGTGTGCAAAAGCAATAGCTATATTGTATATAAGCAATAATTAATTCGTATATTTTTTATTTTAAAAAATCCCTTTAACAATTTTAACAAAATTGAAAAATGCTTAAATATATATTTAAAGGAAATTATATGGGATTTAATGAAGAAAATTATGTTATCTTAATGCATTCTTAGCTGAAGTTCTCTTTATTAAGAGGTATGATACAGACACCAGGTACCAAACAGACTTCTTGCTGACATAATGAGAAGAATTAAAAGAGAACTGAAAGGGAACAAACATTCACACTGGTTGATTCAATATCTTTTATTTCTGAGTGTAAAATAACTCTTCAGTATCCTCACAACAATGTGTTTCACATTTGGGGAAACACTGACTCACCAGACAATAAAACAAACTACAAAGATTAAAAAAAAAAATAAAAGTATGTCAAAGATACATACATAAATCATTGGAAAAGGGTGTGGCACATAGGAAGCATCCAATAGATATTTATTGACTTAATTCATGAATTCACACAAATATATTGTCAAGAACACTTGCTGTTCCAATGTTTTTATTATATACAAAACAAATTTGATGATCCAATAAATGATTCTGGGAAAATGGTTAACAGGTTAGGGATAATATCTCAATTTTTCCTTTGGAAAAATCATCCTGTAAACAATTCCAAATTTCTGCTGGGTTTCCAGGGTCACACACAGAGTGTAACCTTAAAAATGGAACCACCATTGAGGAAAACAAATCTGAGAGACAGAGACTGATTCTTCTGTGCACTTAAATTCAATGATGTTTAAAATAATTCTCATGGTTTTCAAAATTATCTAAGTCAACAATTTGACCTTACTCCAGTACAAAAGGCTTTTTAGACAGGCTGAGCAAATAAGATTTAATAAAAGATAAACAGGAAAATAGCAAATATCCTTTAGATGAACACCCTGTGTTCTAGGTATCACTACTTGCCTGCATCAAAACCCAGTGCCTATTTTTTTCTCTTCATCCTCCAGCAAATGCTTGTTTATCCTTCAACACTTTCTATTATTATGAATTCTTCCTTTACAAAAGCAGATTAAAGTTTTTTCCTTTCCGCTTCCATCACATTTTGTATAAAACTCACTGCTAATTTTCCCCTGTTTTTATCAAAGTCATTTGTTAATATTTCATCTCTGAGTGTTAAATTCATTATTTGTACTGCCAGCATCCAGTATAACACCTGACACAAAGTGGGTGACTAATACGTGTTTGAAGGATGGAGTGAATGAATGAATGGATGAATCAGTGAAGCACTAATGATATTTTAAAAATTACTGATCTATCTGCTAGGAATTTCTTTCTGCTGAGTGCTTGAATTTTCTTGAGGTCTAAAGTGACAAGTCGTGTTTTGTATATCTGGAAAAGCGAGATGATATTTTCATTGCTTTCGTATGAGTGTCATGGCCCATTTTCAGGTAAACTTTGTTAGGACTCAGATGGTCTTTATTGTACACCAAGTTTACAAAGCCAATTAATTACAATTCTGAACAGTTCATAATAGTAAGATGGTGTATGCACTTCCTGTGCTGCTGGTGCTCTTTAGTCACCAAGTCATGTCTGACTCCACAGTCCCATGGACTTATAGCCTACCAGGCTTCTCTGTCCATGGGGTTTTCCACACAAGAATACTGGAGTGGGTTGCCATTTCCTTCCCTAGGGGATCTTCCCCACCGAGGGATTGAACCTGAGTCTCCTGCTTGGCCAACGGATTCTTTATCACTGAGCCACCTGTGAAGTCCCATGCACTTCCTATACTGGTCCTTTTATGAAAGGAGGGATTTTTTTTTTATCATCCTTAAAAAAAAATATTTATTTATTTATTAAAGGATAATTACTTTACAGAATTTTGTTGATTTTTGTCAAACCTCAACATGAATCAGCCATAGGTATACATATATCCCCTCCCTTTTGAACCTCCCTCCCATCCCCTTCCCCTTCCTTCTAGGTTGATACAGAGCCCCTGTTTGAGTTTCCTGAGACATATAGCAAATTCCTGTTGGCTCTCGATTTTACATATGGTAATGTAAGTTTCTATGTTACTCTCCCCACACATCTCACCCTTTCCTCCCCTCTCCCCATGTCCGTAAGTCTGTTCTCTATGTCTGTTTTTTCACTGCTGTCCTGCAAATAAATTCTTAGGTACCTTCTTTCTAGATTCCATATACATGCATTAGTATACAATATTAATCTTTCTCTTTCTGACTTACTTCACTCTGTATAATAGGCTCTAGGTTCATCCACCTCATTAGAATAGACTCAAATGCATTCCTTTTTACGGCTGAGTAATATTCCATTGTGTATATGTACCACAACTTCTTTATCCATTCATCTGTCAATGGACATCTAGGTTGTTTCCATATTCTAGCTATTGGAAATAGTGCTGCAATGAACACTGGGGTACATGTGTCTTTTTCAATTTTGGTTTCCTCAGGGTATATGTCTAGGAGTGGGATTGCTGGGTCATATGATGGTTTTATTCCTAGTTTTTTAAGGAATCTCCATACTGTCTTCCAAAGTGGCTGTATCAATTTACATTCTCATCAACAGTGCAAGAGGGTTCCCTTTTTCTACACCTTCTCCAGCATTTATTCTTTGTAGACTTTTTGATGATGGCCATTCTGACTGGAGTGAGGTGATATTTCATTGTCGTTTCGATTTGCATTTCTCTAATAATGAGTGATATTGAGTATCTTTACATGTATTTGTTAACCATCTGCTTGTCTTCTTTGGAGAAATGTCCATTTAGGTCTTTTTCCCACTTTTTGATTGGGTTGTTCATTTTTCTGATATTGAGTTGTGTGAGCTGTTTGTATATTTTGGAAATTAATCCTTTGTCAGTTGTTTCATTTGCTATTATTTTCGCCCATTTTGAGGGTTGTCTTTTCACCTTGCTTATAGTTTCCTTTGCTGTGCAAAAGCTTCTAAGTTGAATCAGGTCCCACTTGTTTACTTTTGTTTTTATTTCCATTACTCTAGGAGGTGGGTCTTAGAGGTTCTTGATTTCATTTATGTCATCAAGTGTTCTGCCTATGTTTCCTCTAAGATTTTTAGTTTCTGGTCTTACATTTAGGTCTTTAATCCATTTTGAGTTTATCTTTGTGTATGGTGTTAGGAAGTGTTCTAATTTCATTCTTTTACATGTAGCTGTCCAGTTTTCCCCGCACCAATTATTGAAGAGGCTGTCTTTGCACCATTGTATGTTCTTGCATTCTTTGTCAAAAATAAGGTACCCATAGGTGCATGGGTTTATTTCTGGGCTTACTATCTTGTTCCATTGGTCTATATTTCTGTTTTTGTGCAAGTACCATACTGTCTTGATGACTGTAGCTTTGTAGTATAATCTGAAGTCAGGAAGGTTGATTCCTCCAGCTCCATTCTTCTTTCTCAAGACTGCTTTGGCTATTTGGGGTCTTTTGTGTTTCTATATGAATTGTGAAATTTTTTGTTCTAGTTCTGTGAAAAATGCCATTGGTAATTTGGAGTTATCATATATAAAAGGGACTTATAATTCATATATAAAAAGGGCTTCCCTGGTAGCTCAGATAGTAAAGAGTCCACCTGCAGTGTAGGAGACCCAGGTTTAGTCCCTGGGTAGGGAGGATTCCCTGTAGAAGGGAATGGCAACCTACTCCAGTATTCTTGCCTGAAGAATCCCATGGACAGAGGAGTCTGGTGGGCTACAGTCCATAGGGCTGCAAAGAGTCAGACACGAGGCACTTTCACTTTCTTCTCTCTTTCTTTCAAATAGAAAGAGTACTGGAATGTTACAGATGGTGAAATAGAATTGGATATGGATGGGAAACAAATCTTCAAATCTGCTTGACAAAATAAAAGTGTTTACAGGGTTTGTTTCCAAAGTAATACACATTTTCCCATCTACAATGTTGAGGATCAATTCATTTTTCTTTTTGAGGAGATGCATATGAATACAAAGTCCGATGTATTTGCCTCTGACTGTGGAAGGCAGATCCTATTGTCTACTTTGCTCTTCTCAGTGAAATCTTGACGTGAATGAGTAGGGAGTTTTGTTCACACCTCAACCTTCCTAATAGTAACAAGTCTTTCCGCCAACACAACTGTTTCCCTTCTTTTTAACAATGGCATATGGTTCAGATGTTTACAGCAAATCTATACAAAATGCTTTTTTGTTTTTATAGAAGGATAGACGGTTATGAAGTCTAAATCCGCATCTTACTTCCTACATGCAAAAACAAGCGTCCTTGGGGCCGCACAAGCTATGGACATCTTTGCAATGAAAGCCCTGCAAAGGCAAATGGAAATTTATTTCAATGAGTTTACTGTAAGCACAGTGTGCTTTTTTTTTTTAATTGGTAGGTTTTAAATGCCTAATTATCTTCATATAAATGGCACCCTATCATCCTGGTAGTGTTGTACTCCTGCCTTGTGCTGTTTATTATTTTGCATTACAATTATCATGCAAAGCAGAGAAGGTGACTTTAAGCAGCTCATTTAAAGTGGTTTTTTTTTTTCCTTAAGTGTAAAATCTTTGGGAGGCTATTTACATAGATGTTTATCATTGGGTGTTAAAAATCAGTCCAATTATAAGTACACAAAAGTTTTTATTAGGGGTTTAATTTTGAAATGTAAATGGCCATTGTAAAGTGCTTGGTGAAAATTTCATTTGTGCTTATATTTTTGTCTGTGGATTAACAAGCCACCTTGTATTAAAATTAACTACAGAGATACACAAAACATTCAAAGATTACAGAACCTGTAGGGCAAAATTGCCTAAAGGTGTGTGGTGCGATCCTGTCTTTGGAGCTGGACATTAGAGATGCTGTGAGAAAGTGCTCCTCCAGCCACCCAAGCCACTAGCAATGGCTGTACCAATGATAGGATCCCACTTTATGCTGCATTCTGTTGCCATGGCTATGATGGCCCTAATATTGTGTGCTCACAGCAAGGTTGCAATTAGTATTTGGATTTAGAAGAGAAACATAATGATCTCATATTGAAGAAACACTTGGTTAATACTATTTTGGATCTAGGCATTCTTTCAAGTTGTTAACGAGCAACTCTGTTGGTCAGAAAAAAATATCACTCAGCCATTTTGTACCTGCATCCTCAGTTTCTTTCCAACCAAGTTCACTGAGATAGAGAGGCTGAGGATGTTTCTGGTCTGTCTACATGTGCTCTTTGCCAGGTTGCAAAAACACACTCCTTGAATACTTTTCAATTGATAGCAGGCTTTTATATGTTTTCCTACACGGTTAGTGGTGATGAAGCTGCACTACTTTAATAATGAAATGAACTGTATACTGAGATGAATCGAAGTGAAGTGAAGTCGTTCAGTCATGTCCGACTCTTTGCGACCCCGTGGACTATAGCCTACCAGGCTTCTCCATCCATGGGATTCTCCAGGCAAGAATACTGGAGTGGGTTACCATTTCCTTCTCCGGGGATCTTCCCGACCCTGGGATCGAACCCGGGTCTCCCGCATTGGAGGCAGACGCTTTAACCTCTGAGCCAGCAGGGAAGCCCAAACTGTATACTAGGTACCCCTAAAAATGCATCCAAGGGATGAATTGCAAGAGGTTTAGAGTTTGATCCATGCATAGTCAACTTCATGACATACAGCTGTTTTGGGTGAATTTAAGGTTTTTACTTAGTCATGGAAGAATTTGGAGACAAACCAATAGGTAAGAAGTGGATTCATTTAAAGAGAAACATACTCCATAGAGTGTGGGCCATCTCAGAAGAAGAGGGAGAGCCTCAAAATATGACATGGTTAATTTTTTAACAGTTGAGTAATTAGATAGGCTAATGAGTGGGAGGATTATTTCAATTATTTTGAGAAAGGGGTGGGGATTTCCAGGAAATTGGGCCATTGCCCCCCAAAATTGAGCTTTTATGGCCAGAACTATCACGGCACTGGTGGGTGTATTATTTAGCATGTCAAGTCTTATTGCAATAAACGTATAATGAGGCTCAAGGTCTACAGGAAGTGGAATCTTCTGCCATCTTGGACCCAGTTGGTTCTAACCAGTCTTTGTCACATCCGTTGGTTCTGTCGTTCTTTTAAACATTGTGCCCTTCCCCCTTCCCTCCTGTTTCATAACTGTGGATCACCAGCCAATGAAAAGGGCTTATCATTTTTTGAAGCCGAGATTAGTTTCTCCATGGTGTTCAGTGACCATCTATTGTGGGTCTTTTTACTTGGTCACTTATTCATGAAGAGTTCAGTTTCACATTATTCACTTGGAAGTGGTAAGAGGTGAAGGGACAGGCTTAGACATGATTATACATGAGGAAAGGAGTTGAGAAAGGAAGAGTAGTTGCCCTACCTTCTTAGACTATAAACTTTAGGTAGTCAGAGCCAGAACTCCAGGGTTCCAGTCGTGGAGCAGAGAGAGAAAGACATGAGCTAAAGCTAAGGGCTCAAGCTGGGGAGAGAGGCACCAGACAATAGAAGGTTTTGACAGCAGCTCAAACAGTAGAGAAGGCAGAATTGTGGAGATCAGCTTTGCTTTGCTACAAAAAAAGAAGTTTTTAAAGACAGATTTACCTAAGATATGCATTTGTTGCTGTTGTTCAGTTCAAGTTGTGTCCAGCTCTCCACAGTCCCATGAACTGCAGAATGCCAAGCTTCCCTGTCTTCACTAACTCCCTGAGTTTGCTCAAACTCATGTGCATTGAGTTAGTAATGCCATCCAAACGTCTCATCCTCTGTTGCCCACTTCTCCTTCTGCCCTCAGAGTTTCCCAGCATCAGGGTCTTTTCCAATGAGTCAACTCTTCACATCAGATGGCTGAAGTATTGGAGCTTCAGCTTCAGCATCAGTCTTTCCAATGAGTAATCAGGGTTGATATCCTTCAGGATTGAGTAGTTTGATCTCCTGGCAGTCCAAGGGACTCTGAAGAGTCCTCTCAAGCACCACAGTGAAAACATCAATTCTTCAGGGCTCTGCCTTCTTTATGGTCCAATATATGGGGTGGCAATTGCAAATATATAAAAGGCAAAATGCCTCATTTTGCGTGCTAGAAACAGAAACATCTCTAAGACTTTCAGCTTCATAGTCTTATAAATGCTTAAATCAGATCCTCTCATCTATCTGATTGTTTTCATGGAATCGTATTATTGAAACTCAGAGCCATTTATAGGATTTCTCTTGCAAATACGTTTGGTTAACCGCAGAACAGTCATGATTTTCCTGCCGTTGGTATTGTTTGTGTTCTGTTGATGAGCTCATGAGAGAGATGAGGAGCTATCTTACAGGGAAATAATCAGGAGATATGCTGGGGGCCAGGCAGCTTGGAAGGGACAGTATCAATAAGGCATTATGTAAAACCAGCAAGCTGAAAGTATTGAAAGAGATTAAAGTGATGAGATGAAAGCAAGAGCCTGGAAGTGGAGTGAAGGAGGAAACTAAGAGAAACCAAATGGATCAAATTTCAAAGAAGTGGAGTAGTAAACAAAAGCTAGAATTAGTGTTGTGGCATAAGAAAGGAAAAGGAAAATAACGATATTGATAATAATAATTGCTACTATTTATTGAGCTATTTTGTACCAACCAGATACAAATTTCCATATACCATCTCATTTAACAACCCTCCTCCCAGTTGTGAGCAAGATATGATCATTCTCATATTGCAAAGAAAGCTATGGTATTTCCATGATCAGCTCTCTTCAGTTCTTAACAGCATTCATTTCAAAGACTCTCCACGCTCTCTCCCCAAACTTCTTTTTTTTTTCTCCCCAAACTTCTACTGCAACCTCACCACTCACTAACAGATTATCTCACCTCCACTCCAAAAGGACAATAGCCACAGGATAACTCCCTTAACTGTAGACTACCAAACCCATAAATTTAACAATTTCCAGAGCCATCCTTTCTGCTTCCCTCCAGTTACAATGGAAGAGAGAAACCCTGATGTCTAACGTTAATCCCTGCACCCATTCCCTCTTGGCCCTTTAAGAAAATCCTTCCATCTGCTCCCTTTAGATCTTCACTTTCAGGGATCATTTCTATAGTTTGTTACCTCTCTCTTTAAATTTAACAGTAAACCAAAGAAAATTTCCTTGAGCCTATATCTCCTTTTCCGCTCTTTCTTTTCTTTCAAAGCTTAGTTTCTTCAAAGAACTATGTATATTTATCTTCTTCACTTCTTTACTTCTCTTTTATTCACCAACCTACCATAATCTGATTTTTCCTACCATGGTCCATTGACATTATGAGCTCCAACAAAAATCTCCCAAGTTGAGAAACCTAACAGAAATGTTTGGGTCCATAACCTATATAATCTTTTAACACTAGTCTCTGAAACAATCTCTTTCCTATGGTCTGAGACCACACTCCTCTGGTGTATCTTTTCTCTGATACTTCTTGGTTTCCTTCACAGGTCCTTTTCCTGACAGGTCCTTAAGCATGGGATGTTATCCTTGCTTCTGTCCTTAATCATGCTCTCACCATATGTTCTACAAGCTAGCAACTGCTCATAGGGTTTCAATGCCCGCATCTATGCTGACTCTCAAATTAGTTCCTTCATATTGTGTTTTTCTTGATCTTCAAGTCAAAGTCACCACTCTGTCTGTCTTCTAAACAACTGTCTAAAACAACTTCCTTACTTCTGTCTCCACTCCCAGTCTTGATCCCACCATCTCGATGCAGTCAAAGCAGTCATTTTAAAATGCACATATTACCTTGTTACACATCCCCAAATTTTTAATGGTTTTCTATTGCCCTTGGATAGAGTGAAACATCTGGACATGTCTTACAAATCCTTCATGCTCATGCTTCCATAAAACATTCCCATCTTACTTCTTTCCACTTTCTCCCTCTTGTTGAATATGGTGGCTTGCACATGTTGATATTCCAGAAAAAAAAATGAATGCATTAATCAATGTTGTATAAAGTATCAATGTTGCTTAAAGAGAAAGTATCTCACTTCAAAGTTCATGCTTTGGTATTTTGAATGTGAGCGAGGACTTTTACATTTTGGGGAAAATATTTTTTTTAAAGTACCTAACCTGGACTCAACTGGGAGGGGGTGGTTTTTTAAGTAAATCTTCTGGTTGAGATTAAGTCTGTTTCTTTGAGTTCACGTCCTGACACAAGAAAACATTGGTATATAAATTTCAACTCCTTGGACAATGATCTCTGAGGGAGTTGGACAATGAACTAGGAGACAAGGAAAAACCTGTAGAGCATAGGGCCCATGATTCATTTCAGAGCAGAGCAGAGATATTATTAGATGACATGGTGATAAAAGCAAGAGCATTTGCTTTTCCCACTAGCTCACTGGACCTACACTTGCAACCAGAGCAATGCTATAGGCAAATATTCGAAAGATCTGTTCTTTTAAAGCACTTCAGATTGGCTCAGTGGACTCAGCTGGGTCTTGTGACTGACTGAGCATGGTGAGCAAATATGACTTCTAAAGGCTAAGTCTTTGCTTAGAACCATGACCAGGAAATGAAGCATCAGGGAACCACTATTAACTTCATAGAGCTTGAAGCTCTCTGAAGCAACCTCAAACTGCCTCTAGGAACCACAACCAGGCACTCCAGAAATCCAGACTGGGAGTAGCACATCATCTTACCAAGCAGTATTCTTTTTTTCCTCCTGTGACAGCTCTCCATTTCTCTTGGGAAAATAAGGAGAAAATCTTTATTGTTCACTTAGCATCTGGTGAAAAGGATAGAGACTGTAGGTGTTTTATTATTGTCCTCATTGATGAAAGAGAATAACATAAACCTGAGGAATTACAAGTTGATTGAAAGTTTAAGATAGTGAAAGTCACTCAGTCGTGTCTGACTGTTTGTGACCCCAGGGATTATATCAGTTCAGTTCAGTTCAGTCACTCAGTCATGCCCGACTTTTGGGGACCCCATGAATTGCAGCATGCCAGGGCTCCCAAATTGCCAAAGCCTTTGACTGTGTGGATCACAATAAACGGTGGAAAATTCTGAAAGAGATGGGAATACCAGACCACCTAACCTGCCTCTTGAGAAATCTGTATGCAGGTCAGGAAGCAACAGTTAGAACTGGACATGGAACAACAGACTGGTTCCAAATCGGAAAAGGAGTACGTCAAGGCTGTATATTGTCACCCTGCTTATTTAACTCCTATGCAGAGTACATCATGAGAAACGCTGGACTGGAAGAAACACAAGCTGGAATCAAGATTGCCAGGAGAGATATCAATAACCTCAGATATGCAGATGACAACACCCTTATGGCAGAAAGTGAAGAGGAGCTAAAAAAACTCTTGATGAAAGTGAAAGAGGAGAGCGAAAAAGTTGGCTTAAAGCTCAACATTCAGAAAACTAAGATCATGGCATCCGGTCCCATCACTTCATGGGAAATAGATGGGAAAACAGTGGAAACAGTGTCTGACTTTATTTTTTTGGGCTCCAAAATCACTGCAGATGGTGACTGCAGCCATGAAATTAAAAGACGCTTACTTTTTGGAAGAAAATTTATGACCAACCTAGATAGCATATTCAAAAGCAGAGACATTACTTTGCCGACTAAGGTCCGTCTAGTCAAGGCTATGGTTTTTCCTGTGGTCGTGTATGGATGTGAGAGTTGGACTGTGAAGAAGGCTGAGCGCCGAAGAATTGATGCTTTTGAACTGCGGTGTTGGAGAAGACTCTTGAGAGTCCCTTGGACTGCAAGGAGATCCAACCAGTCCATTCTGAAGATCAACCCTGGGATTTCTTTGGAAGGAATGATGCTAAAGCTGAAACTCCAGTACTCTGGCCACCTCATGAGAAGAGTTGACTCACTGGAAAAGACTCTGATGCTGGGAGGGATTGGGGGCAGAAGGAGAAGGGGACGTCCAAGGATGAGATGGCTGGATGGCATCACGGACTTGATGGACGTGAGTCTGAGTGAACTCCGGGAGATGGTGATGAACAGGGAGGCCTGGCGTGCTGCGATTCATGGGGTCGCAAAGAGTCAGACATGACTGAGTGACTGAACTGAACTGAACTGAACTGAGGGCTCCCTGTCCATCACCAACTCCTAGAGTTCACTCAAACTCACGTCCATCGAGTTGGCGATGCCATCCAGCCATCTCATCCTCTGTTGTCCCCTTCTCCTCCTGCCCCCAATCCCTCCCAGCATCAGAGTCTTTTCCAATTAGTCAACTCTTTGCATGAGGTGGCCAAAGTATTGGAGTTTCAGCTTTAGCATAGTCATGATTATTCTCCAGGACAGAACACTGGATGGGTAACTGTTCCCTTCTACAAAGAATCTTCCCAACCCAGGGATCCAACCCAGGTCTCCCACATTGCAGGCTGATTCTTTACCAGCTGAGCCACCAACAAAACCCAAGAATACTGGAGTGGGTAGCCTAACCCTTCTCCAGGGGATCTTCCCAACCAGGGAATTGAACCAGGGTCTCCTGCATTGCAGGTGAATTCTTTACCAGCTGACTTTCCAGGGAAGCCCAAGATAATAAAAGGTTTACATTTATTTTTATTTCTGGCTGTACTGGGTTTTCATTGCAATGCATGGGCTTTTCTAGTTGCAGCACATGGGCTTAGTTGCCCTGTGGCATGAGGGAACTTAATTCCCTGAGCAGGGACTGAAACCTTATCTGCTGCCTTGGAGGGTGGATTCTCAACCACTGGATCACCAAAGAAATCCTATAAAAGTTTTACATTAACTCAGATCTCAGAATAATTTGGCAGATATAAACTAAGAAAAGGACTTCACTGGGAAATTGACTTACTTTTGGTTTATATAGCAGCTATCATCATGGCTTAGACACAATAGGTGCAATGAAATTACATTCCAGCTGGATTGCACTTATAGAAAACAACATGAAAATCCCAACAGCTTCAATCAACAAAGAAGTTATTTCTCATGTGTGCTATATGTCCCATGCAAGCTGGCAAGGAGGCTCAAGGTTGCAACCAATTGAAAAGTGATTAAACACTCTGGTATAGAAGTAACACATGTCGATTCTGCTCATCACTCATTAGACAGAAGTAGCCACTGGTCCCCTCATTATCCAAAAACAAATGTGGCCCAGAAGTGTATGTGCTTTGAAGACAGAGTATCCAAAAGAAATGGGAGACATGGGAGACAAGCATGAATGAGGGCTATGATAAACATGTTGAACGACAGATGAGTTTTACATTGTAAACATTTATATTATGGCCTGTGGCACATGTACGCTTGAGGCTCCAAAATAGTATTTTTCAATCTTGAGAAATGTTATTCTCAAGAATATATGGAATCCCAGTTTGAGAAACTAGAAGTTAAACATTATCATATCGGGTGATCACTCAAAGCAGCTTGAAGTGTAAGTGCAAATATGGGCACTGGAATTACATGGTAGATTTCCAAAATGAACAAACTTTAATATTTAAAATTATTTTCATTAGAATAAAAACACAAAATGTAAGATTCTTATACAAACTAGAATACTTCTATGTAAATTCCCAAGAACCTTATTTGTTTAGAGTCCAGTTGGAGAAATAGCTCTCTAGTTAAAGAAAAAAAATCTGACATTTATTGAATGCTTGCCATATGCCATGGTTTCCTAAATGCTCTGCATGAAATAATTCTTTTAATCTGCATGACAACTATATTACAGAGGCATTTGTTATCCACATTTTCCTTGTGGGTGAACAGAGGCACAGAGTGTTGAAGTCACATAGCTATGGAATAGCCTTACTGTGGTTTGAACCTAGGAAAACTGGATGCAGGATATTCATTGTTCTTAACCTTTGCACTATACTGCCTCTTTAAGAATCTCAGGAATGCTTTTAATTTTGTAATAGTTGTGCTTACTAAAATATTCCTGTAAAGCCATAAGCCATTCCAAATATGTAGACAAGTTAGAGATTTTCTTGCATTTGTTCATTTATTTATTCAACAGATAGGTTTCCTAATTTGTGCAATAGTGATCTTGACAAATAAAAGATAAGAACTTTTCATCTCATGGAAAATGAGATATATGCACAATTATCTAAAAATCGAAACAGAAAACTATTATAAAACACATGTAATTATTTAGCTTATTTGTTTCTCATTTATTAAGACACCCCCTCCTTCAGACTGTACCTTTTATATAAAGAGGTTCTTTTTCTATCTTGCCTACAATTGTTTTCTCCATGCCTAAAAGCCTAGGCAATTGCAGGGGATCCTCCATAAATATCTGTGGGAATGAATGTATGAATGGATGACAGGAAATGTCACTGCCAGATATATGGCCAGCACAGAAGTGTGTGCTTCATGTGGTTTCTCTCATTTAATTTTCAAAACAAATTTACAAATAAGAAACTGAGATTTAAAGTTCCATAAATTGGAAGGACTTATTGTATAGCACATGGAACTCTACTCAAGGCTATGCACCAGCCTAGATGGGAAAGGGTTTGGGGGAGATGGATACTTGTATATGTATGGCTGAGTCTCTTTGTTATTCACCTGAAACTATCACGATATGTACGGTTAATCAGCTATGCGTGCGTGCATGCTCAGTTGCTATAGTTGTGTCCAACTCTTTGTGACCCAATGGACCATAGCCCTCCAGGCTCCTCTGTCCATGGAGATTCTCCAGGTAAGAATCCTGAAATGAGTTGCCATGCCCTCCTCCAGGGGATCTTCCCCACTCCAGTATCGAACCCGAGTCTCCTGCCTTGCAGGAGGATTCTTTACTGCTGAGCCCCTGGGGAAGCCCTAATTGGCTATACCCCAATACAAAATAACAAGTTTAAAGTTTGCAAAAAAAAAATAAAGTTCTACTAGTTGGAAATAGCCAAGCAAGAATTTGAACCGAGCTCTTAACAATTTTGCATTCCGTATCTGCTCTCACTGGAAAACACTGCCTCTCAGTGTGGGCCAGAAGAATATGGACATAGTTCTATGGGAAATTGTTTTCTTCCACACTCCTGCCTGATGAACAGATCATATATAAAAAGAAACATTTCCGATGACTCCTACCATTTTTGTCTAAAGCAAGGACAAAAGGAGATATTGCAAAGCCAGATGACTAGATATTTATCAGTCAGAAATGTCTCAAAAATACAGCTTGATTAGTGGATTGCAGTATGTTCAGTAATTAATTAAGAGTTTGATTTGTAAAAACAAAGCATGATGGCTCCTACACACACCATGTGTCCCTTGAGCAAATGAAGATAGAGCTCAATGCTGAGGCTCCCAGTTCAGCTAAGCAGTCACAGATGTGACTCAAATTAGAAGGATGAACTCTGAATAACAATAACACCATCCAAATTAGCAAGTAGTATCTAAAATTTCTCCCAGAAAAGCTGGAGCCTGTGTCTAGGGTCCAAGTTTGTGAGCATTATATTCCGCTCAAACTGATTTGGGGGTCAGTTTGGGCCCATGCCACATCTCATGAGACCTCTTGGAGAAATGAGAAAGGTGTTCCTGCAAGTTGTTCAGTGGAACAGCGCTGAGAGAGCTCTAAGGGTGGAATCTATAGTTCACGTGGGAAAACCTGCCTATTCCTACTCCAGGTGTACATGCACATGCAAGCTTGACAGACATGTATTAGCATTTGTGGAAACAGACAAACTCTCTGTTGAAAGTCATTGCCTCTGTGGAAAGTGGAGCTTAAATTCCTAGAGCAGACATTGTTTTATTTTAAGCTTTGTTGTAAGCCTATGCAGGGCTTTGCTGGTGGCTTGGTGATAAAAGAATCATCCTGCCAATACAGGAGACTTGGGTTCGATCCCGGGGTCAGGAAGATTCCCTGGAGAAGGAAATGGCAACCCACTCCAATATTCTTGCCTGGAAAATCCCATGGACAGAGGAGCCTAGCAGGCTATAGTCCATAGGGTTGCAAAGAGTTAAACATGACTTAGCAACTGAACAATAAGCCTACACAACTTCTTAAAGTATAAACATTTTATTTTACAAAACTGTCACTATAGAGGAGGGTACAAAATAAGACTCTGACAGATGTTAACAAAGATTCAAAGATTATGGCTCTGCAACCAAAGGTGCCTTGTCTTTTAGGGGATATTTCTGCAATAAACACAATTATAATTAAAATGTACTTAACAAACAAGGTCTTATTTCTTATCAAGACATGTAGAACACACATTTTAGATACTCACAGAAAATAAATACTCTGCATTGGTAGTCACTTATTTTCATTGTGAGAAAATGAATATTTGCCAAAATATTCATATTATTTTACCTTCTACTATCATAGAACACAATAAAGAGAAGGTCTACATCAGTTCATCTCTTCCCATGTTACCTATTGTCTATGTTACTCCATTCCCATCTGGATAAATGCTTTGTGTTACATATTCTTTTTTAAATTAATTTTATTGAAGTATATTTGATTTACAATACTGTATTAATTTCCGATGTACAGCAGTGACTCAGTTATAAATATATGTATTTTTTTTCATATCCTTTTCCATTCTGGTTTATCACAAGATATTAAATATAGTTCCCTGTGCTATACAGTAGGACCTTGTTGTTAATCCACTCTATATATAATAGTCTGCATCTGCCAATCTCAAATTCCCAGTCCTCCTCTCCCCTACCTCCTTCCCCTTGGCAATCACAAGTCTGTTCTCTATGTTTGTGAATCTGTTTCTGTTTTGTAGATAAGTTCATTTGTGTCATATTTTACATTCCAATATATGTGATATCATATGGCATTAGTCTTTCTCTTTCTGACTTACTTCACTTAGTATGATAATCTCTTGGTCTGTGTCATATATCCTGCTTCCTTAATTCACTGCTGTTTATTCCTTCTTGCAGCCTTTCTATGTCGATGGAAGAAGAACAATACTTGCTTTTGGCTGCTTCCTCCTCTGTTTTGGTAGGCTGCCCAACCTTCTTCCTTCATCATCCTGACTTTTTAATACTAAAATGGCATGGTTGGCCTGTCATTTCAAAAGGTATTAGGAAGACTGCCTTCATTTCATTCCTTTTGTATTGCATTTTTAAACAATCACTTGGCCTTAGCTGACTTAGAAATTTATTTCTTCTACATTTTTGATAGTCACATGAGTTCAAAATATTCAGTTGGCCATTTTGTAAAGAGAAGAAAGTTCATGGGCTTCTGGAATGTGTAAATAGGATTTATTCCCGGCCACGCCTTATGAAACTGTTTTGAAAATTGAAGACAAAAGTCCATCAGAAAATTGCATTCCGTTCTCTGAAGTTAAAAGAATATTCCACAATCTTAGTTGTAAGAAAAATGCTTATTCGAGTGTTTTCTATAATTTCCTGCTTCCAAAGGGTGAAATACACCTTTCAAGACATTTAACCCTTGTACTTCTGTATTAGTCTTGCTGACTTGTACCTAGAGTTCACAAGTTAGAGTGTATGATCCATGATCTGTTTGATGACCTGGAAATATTCTCTTAAGGTAAATAATACCAAGGTCAATTTACCTGTAGGAAACAATTTTTTATTTGCTTTTTAACAAAGATCTCACCATTAACCAAAGCCTTGCTCTCTGGATTTCGTCTCACTTTTGATGGAAGCTGACAAGATCAGTAATCTTCAAAACATCTTTCTTGGGTTGTCTTTTAATTGACAAGCCTTGATGTGATTGTGCATGTTTCTGGTTCTAACTTCTTTTTAATGATAGAGATGAGCTGATAGCATATGTATGTGTTCTCCATTAGGCCAGGGAAATTAAGAGAGAAGCTTATCCTCAGTCCTTAGTCATTTAAAAATTAGTTTCCTTATTTTCCTGCCCCAGATGAATTCTGCATTGTTTTAATGAATTCATTCGCAGTGTGAGGGCACGCAGCACTAAAGAGACCTCAAGCAGTTTCACATTACAGACACTGACATAACTTGCTAGCAATCTTCAAAGGCTTCTGTACTTTTATTGCTTCATCATTTCTTGAGAAAATTATTTTTAGGCTGTTGCCCCCTCCTTTCTTTTTTAAACAACTACCAAAAAAAGAAAAAAGAAAGAAAGAAAGGGCAAGCAGGGGACATTATCTGAACTATATCTATTTAGAAAGATTTGCATAATTTGTAACTGATGTAGATGGCTGAAAATAGATTTATCTCATTTATAATTGAAGCAAATGAATTATCAATGGCTTTCTAATATTTTTTAGCAGTAGCTACATTTTAAAAAAATGCAATCTTATACAGAAGACCAATAGATAAATGGGAGGCCACTCTAGCTGAAATACAAGTAGGAAACTCCCAGGAATCTGCCTCATCACCCTACTTTTGGTGATCTCTAGGTCACCGCTATAAGCCTCTTAGACACTACATTTCCAAGTCTAACACTCAAGGATTCTACTCAATTCAGTTTGTGCATGCATGCATGCTAAATTGCTTCAGTTGTGTTTTACTCTTTGTGACCCTGTAGACTGTAGCCCACTAGGGTGGTCTGTCCATGGGATTCTCCAGGCAAGAATACTAAAGGGATTGCCATGCTCTCCTCCAGGGAATCTTCCCCTCGCAGGGATTGAACCCACATCTCTTATATCTCCTGCAATGGCAGATGGGTATTTTTAACCACTTAGTACCATTTGGGAAGGCCCAATTTAATTTGACAAAAATGTAATTGAGTGTCTGCAATATAATTGGGGATACAAAGAAAAATGTAGTTCCTACTTCAGAAGCCCACACAATTCTATGGTTTGAACACAGTAGCTAATTCTATTCCTATCAAGTTGTTTAAACCCCCAAACTACCCAAAGGTCTCTCAGACAGTAGCATGGACCCCAGTGCCTGGTGCTGGTTACTATTCAAATAGTGCTCACTGAGCAAATTTATTGAGAGAATGAGAGAATTTGAGTAAAATAAAAAAGTTGGATGATTAAATAAAATAATGGATAATATACCAAGAGTAAATGAAAATATAGTCTTAGGGAAACATTTATGTTCACTAACAATACCTTAAAATAAATGTTATCCTTTTAAACCCTTAAATCAAGTTTCTATATGGTTAAAAAATAATGAATGCCATTTCTTGTCAGTTCCCCTGTAATAAGCAGTGATCATATACTTCAAAGGAAATCCTATCTTTTACTTAACTATGGAATAGTACTCCATGAGAGGAAACACTTAATTCCAACTGATGATTAGCATATGCCTTGAAAAATAAGGAAAATGACTCAATGATTCCTTAATGTTAACTGATTTTAACATCTTACTTGGGCCTCTTAAGGCTTCTCAAGGCCTCAGCTAATATCCTGTAACCTGAAATTCTCTAATATTGACAAAGCAAATAAGCAAATGTCCTGTACATTTTAAGTTGTGAGCTTAAGTATTTCTTTGCTCTTTCCTTTCCTTGTATGAGACATTCTGCTTTTTTTTCTACTGGAAGCTTCACAGGGCGAACTGTCCCAGCACCTATGATTTGTGCTGTGGCCCGAAGAACAGAGTGGAGATCAATATCACTGGAGACTATGCCAGAAAGTATGGGAGAACAAAGAATGATATGTAGGTGAAATTTTCATAAAATCACTATTTTATATTCACTGGTTGCTGCCTCATCCAAATAAACAATATCTCTATGTACCTTTGCCATGTACATGCATAGCTTTTTGTTCTTTTAGGCTAAAAGGCCCACTTTTACAAACATTTTCTATTTTGCTCACTTACTTTGGAAAATAAAAATACAAATGATTAAATGAAACCATATAGAAACTCACATTTAGAGAAATAATGACTTTTATAAATGGCTATTTTAATACAACCAACTATCCTTTGGGCAGATAAATAAATAGTTGCTTATTATAAAGAGCATTAAAAATTGACCACCGGAGAGAGAAAAAATACACTATTACACTATGACAGCTCTAGCCAATAAACTGGGCTAAAAGCTAACCTAAATATTAGGTGTAGTCATCAGCATAAAATAAATCAACTTAGAATTCATTTAAAGCATAACATTTTAAAACAAAAAGAAAATAACTATGTATACTATACTATGTCTACTTGATGGAATATACTGAAGTCATTTAAAATGAGTGTCATAAAAAGCATTTGGGGAAATAAAGGATATTCCCACAAAGCCATTTTGATGTAGCTATGGTAGAACAGCAAATTTAAAATGATTCATTTTTTAAAAAATCTCCAAGTAATGGTTTAAGTTGACACTAATGAGCCTGTTCATCCTTAACCTGATTAAAAGGGGCTTGGGGTTTCCAGTTCCATTATTTGACCCTTACAGGTATATAAATAATCTTTATATCCAGAAAAACTATGGGTACCAGTATTCTAGAACTAGACTCTAAAAATACTATCACATCTATTTTCCAATAGAGTACTAAGAGAGCTATTTAAAATTTAACTGAGGATTTTCTATAATTGAGACTAAGAAACATATCATGGCCAAATCTATTATTTAGTATGTGTGCAAAAAGAAAAAAAAAAAAAAAGCCCCAAAGAGAAAGCCTAAAAAATACAGAGTTGTCTGTTTAGTTCAGTTCAGTTGCTCAGTCGTGTTCAACTCTTTGTGACCCCATGAACTGCAGCATGCCAGGCCTCCCTGTCCATCACCAACTCCCAGAGTCCACCCAAACCCATGTCCATCGAGTTGGTGATGCCATCCAACCATCTCATCCTCTTGTCCCCTTCTCCTCCTGCCCTCAATCTTTCCCAGCATCAGGGTCTTTTCAAATGAGTCAGCTCTTCGCATCAGGTGGTCAAAGTATTGGAGTTTCAGCTTCAACGTCAGTCCTTCCAGTGAACACCCAGGACTGATCTCCTGTAGGATGGACTGGTTGGATCT
This sequence comes from Budorcas taxicolor, assembly GCF_023091745.1. Classification (NCBI taxonomy): domain Eukaryota; kingdom Metazoa; phylum Chordata; class Mammalia; order Artiodactyla; family Bovidae; genus Budorcas; species Budorcas taxicolor. The sequence continues at coordinate 128,975,649 of NC_068914.1, read as the reverse complement.
CCTTGCAGTCCAAGGGATTCTCAAGAGTCTTCTCCAACACCACAGTTCAAAAGCATCAATTCTTTGGCGCTCAGCTTTCTTTATAGTCCAACTCACATCCATACATGACCACTGGAAAAACCATAGCCTTGACTAGACGGACCTTTGTATTTTTTTAAAGAGAGAGAATAAAAATGATTATTATACAGATCTATGTACTAACTGAAAGTAGAGTGATATCATCTTCATAAGTTTATAAAAATCAGAGTATTTAATTTGTGGACCATTGTAGTGCACAATGGTCCAAATGGACTACACTTGGACATTGTAATCCAGTGATGTGAACCATTCCAAGTACTTCCAGCAATGTAGAAATGGCAACCCCCTCCAGTATTCTTGCTTGGAGAATCCTGTGGACAGAGGAGCCTGGAGGGCTGTTGTCCATAGGGTCGCACAGAGTCAGACACGACTGAAGCGACTTTGCATGCATGCATTGGAGAAGGAAATGGCAACCCCCTCCAGTATTCTTGCCTGGAGAATCCCAGGGACGGAGGAGCCTGGTCGGCTGCCCTCTGTGGGGTTGCACAGAGTTGGACACGACTATCGAGTCACACAGCAGCAGCAGCAGCGGCAGATGAAGAACATTCAAAATGCTTTGAGAATACCTCACACCATATATAAAAAGTAACTCAATATGAATCAAAGATCAAAATATAACAGCTAAAGGTACAAAATTCCCAGAAGAAAATATTAGGCAATGGTTTCTTAAATATGATCCAACACACTAGCAACAAAGAAAAAAATTGATAAATTGAACTTAATCAAAGTTTAAAATTTCTGTGCTTCAAAGGACACCACAAAGAAAGTGATAAGACAACCTACAGAAGGGGAGAAAATATTTACAAACCCTGTATCTGGTAAGTAATTAGCCTATAGAACACATAAAATGCTCTTACAACTCAACAAAGATAAACAATGAAAAAAACAGGAAAGATTTAAATGGACGTTTCTCCAAGTAAAATATACAAATTACCAATGAAAAAGTTCAACATTATTATTAGTCATTAGTGAAATGTAAGTCAAAACTTCAAGGAGAGACTTCTCTGGTGGTACAGTGGATGGGAATCTGCCTGTCAGTTCAGGAGACACCAGTTCGATTCCTGGTCTGGGAAGATCTTGCATGCCGTGGGGCAGCTAAGCCTGTGTGCCACAACTACTGGAGCTGGCATGCTCTAGGGCCCATGAACCACAGCTAATAAGCTCCTGTGCTGCAACTACTGAAGCCCGTGCACCTAGAGCTTGTGCTCTGCAGCAAGAGAAGCCCCTGCTCATTTCAACAGAGAAAAGCCCACACACAACAAAGACCAAGTGCACCCCAAAATAAATAAATATATTATTAGCAACAAAAAAGGAAAAACTTCAAGACGATACCACCTCACACACACAAGGGTGGCTATAACCAACTGGAAACGATTTAGAGAAACTGGAACTCTCATACATTGCTGATGAGAATGTAAAATGGTATAGCCATTTTGGAAAACAATTTGACAGTTCCTTAGAAGGTTAAACATAGAGTTACCATATAACTGAGCCATTTTATTCCTAAGAGAAATGAAAACATAGGTCCAGACAAAACACGTGTATATGGAGGCTTATACTATTCATAAATACACAAAAATGGAAACAATTCAAATGTCATTTAGTTGATGAATGGATAAGCAGAATATATACCCATACATTGGAATATTTTTCAGTCATAAAAAGATATGAAGTACTGATACCTGCAACAACATGAACAAAGCTTGAAAATACTGTGCTGACAACAAAGGAAACTGTAAGCAAGGTGAGAAGACAGCCTTCAGAATGGGAGAAAATAATAGCAAATGAAGCAACTGACAAAGAACTAATCTCAAAAATATACAAGCAACTCCTGCAGCTCAATTCCAGAAAAATAAATGACCCAATCAAAAACTGGGCCAAAGAAGTAAACAGACATTTCTCCAAAGAAGACATACAGATGGCTAACAAACACATGAAAAGATGCTCAACATCACTCATTATCAGAGAAATGCAAATCAAAACCACAATGAGGCACCATTTCACGCCAGTCAGAATGGCTGCTATCAAAAAGTGTACAAGTAATAAATGCTGGAGAGGGTGTGGAGAAAGGGAACCCTCTTACACTGTTGGTGGGAATGCAAACTAGTACAGCCACTATGGAGAACAGTGTGGAGATTCCTTAAAAAACTGGAAATAGAACTGCCTTATGACCCAGCAATCCCACTGCTGGGCATACACACCGAGGAAATCAGAATTGAAAGAGACACGTATACCCCAATGTTCATCGCAGCACTGTTTATAGTAGCCAGGACATGGAAATAACCTAGATGTCCATCAGCAGACGAATGGATAAGAAAGCTGTGGTACATATACACAATGGAGTGTTACTCAGCCATTAAAAAGAATCCATTTGAATCAGTTCAAATGAGGTGGATGAAACTGGAGCCTATCGTACAGAGTGAAGTAAGCCAGAAAGAAAAACACCAATACAGTATACTGATGCATATATATGGAATTTAGAAAGCTGGTACCAATAACCTTGTATGTGAGACAGCAAAAGAGACACAGATGTATAGAACAGTCTTTTGGACTCTGTGGGAGAGGGAGATGGTGGGATGATTTGGGAGAATGGCATTGAAACATGTATAATATCATATATAAAATGAAAAAAAAAAGAAAAGAAAATATTGTGCTGAAAAAAAAGAGAAAGAAACTACCTGGAAAAAGTATTGTGCTAAAGGAAAGAATCCAGACACCAAAGGCCACATATTGTATGATTCCATTTACCTGGAAAGTCCAGAGTAGGCAAATCCATAGAGACAGAAAGCAAACTGGTAGTTTCCAAGAGTTGGGAGAGAAGGGGAAGTGGCAATGGTCTTCAAATGAATATGAGGTTTCTTTTTGAAGTGTTGAAATATTCTCTAATTAGACAGTGATGATGGTTTATGAATATAATACAAACCACTGAATTGTACACTTTATTATTTTTAAAGCATTTATTTACTGTTTACTTTTGGCTGCATAGGATTAGTCACCTGGGCTCTTTGTTGAGGGACACAGGCTTCTCTCTAGTTGTGGCTCATGGGCTCAGTAGCTGCAGCAAGTGGGCTTGGTAGTCCTGAAGCATGTGGGAATCTTAGTTTCCTGACCAGGGATTGAACCCGCATCCCTTGCATTAGAAGGCAGCTTCTTAACCACTGGACAACCAGGGAAGTCCCCTGAATTGTACACTTTAAAAAGGTGAATTTTATGGTATGTGAATTATATTTCAATTTTTTTAGAAAGCTTAGAGAGATTAACTCTCTTAAATGAGCAAAATGCAAATAAAAATTATTTATTACATTTGTTTCATCAATTAGATGTTCCTTAAATCTTGCTCCACCATTCACTCTATCTCTGATGTCCACCCCATTTTTTCAAGCTGTTGGCATCCTTCTCTTCAGCAGTAAGGGGTATATGATCAAGATTGCCAGGAAAAGTATCAATAACCTCAGATATGCAGATGATACCACTCTTATGGCAGAAAGTAAGGAAGAACTAAAAAGCCTCTTGATGAAAGTGAAAAAGGAGAGTGAAAAAGTTGGCATAAAGCTCAACATTCAGCAAACGAAGATCATGGTATCCGGTGCCATCACTTCATAGCAAATAGATCGGGGAACAGTGGAAATAGTGGCTGACTTTATTTTGGGGGACTCCAAAATCACTGCAGCTGGTGATTGCAGCCATGAAATTAAAAGATGCTTACTCCTTGGAAGGAAAGTTATGACCAACCTAGACAGCATATTCAAAAGCAGATACACTACTTTGCTAACAAAGGTCCATCTAGTCAATCAGGGCTATGGTTTTTCCAGTAGTCATGTATGGATGTGAGAGTTGGACTATAAAGAAAGCTGAGAGCTGAAGAACATATGCTTTTGAAATGTGGTGTTGGAGAAGACTCTTGAGAATTCCTTGGACTGCATGGAGATCCAATCAGTCCATCCTAAAGGAGATTAGTCCTGAGTGTTCATTGGAAGAACTGATGTTGAAGCTGAAACTCCAATACTTTGGCCACCTAATGTGAAGAGCTGACTCATTTGAAAAGACCCTGATGCTGGGAAAGATTGAGAGCAGGAGGAGAAGGGGATGACAGAGGATGAGATGATTGAATGGCTTCACCGATTCAATGGACATGGGTTTGGGTAGACTCTGGCAGTTGGTAATGGATAGGGAGGCCTGGCGTGCTGCAGGTCATGAGGTCGCAAAGAGTCAGACACGACTGAGTGACTGAACAGAATATGTGCATACCCAAGATGAGGTGAAGATATCTGTTTCTTCCTGTTGGTAATGCTTGTGCTTAGTTACTCAGTCATATCCAACTCTGCGGCCCCATGACCTCTAGCCCACTGGGATCCTCTGTCTATGGGGTTTTCCAAGCAAAAATACTGGAGTGGGTAGCCATTCCCTTCTACAGAAGTTCTTCCCTACCCAGGGATCAAACCTGGGTCTCCTGCACTGCAGGCAGATTCTTTACCACTGAGCCACCAGGGAAGCTTGGTAATGCTTAAATAATGACAAAAATCTGTAACTTTGATGATTTTATATTGTATCATGTCAAAGAGCTCTGTGAAAATAGCTTCTTCAAAAATGTCATGGGCTGAGACTTCTTCTGCTAGTCATGGGCTTACATCCACTTTCCCATCAAGAGCAACTAGGGACAAATGGATGCAATGATAGTTCTCAGATGTCAGACAGCAGGCAAGTCAGAACTATGATCCTTGAGAGCAGGAAAACAAATGAGATGAGCCCAGTGATCACCTTGGCTTTCTCCCTAGAGATACTTTCTGGACAATGATGCAGAAAGGGCAATCCAAACACAGCACAGTGGACTTGCTGAGCTGAGAAGACAGGTGTAAGTTTAAGGAGGCCAATGTAACTGATATTTGTGAATCACAGAATCAGCGAATAAAAGAAGGGAGGCAGAGAAATGGCTTCAGAAACCTTTGGGGCTGGGTGGGCTGTGGTCCCCTTGAGTCTATTGATGAAAAGGAGCTATGGGTGCTTAGGGTGAAACTCCGAGACCCTGGGAGAACAACAGCAACAACGACAACAACAACACAAACAATTCTCAGAGTTCAAAGAGGGTTGAAGTCCGGGACTTTTGGAGATTTCAGAAGGCTCATGCCTTAGTAGTATGAGTATTGTAGTCCTAGAGGATAGGCAACTCTCAAATCAGAGAAAGATTCAATCCTGAACCAGAAACTTTCCATTACCCTTTTAAGGAAGAAACAAAATCTAGAAACTCAACAGTGTAAAATTCAAGACATCTAGTACTCTCTCCAAAATATGAGCCATGTGAAGAAACAGGAAAATGTGACCCATGGCCAGAAGAAAAATTAGTCCATAAAAACATTCTTAGAGCTGGCCAACATGATGAAATTAACAAAGGTGCTTAAAAACCTATTGCAAATATGTTCAAGTATTTAAAAGAAAACATAAATATAACATAGAAATGGATAATATCAAAAGATTGAAATAAAACATCTAGAGATAAAAAAACACAGTGTCTGAAATTTTTTTAAAAATTGACAAAAAATTTACAGCAAATTAGGTACAACAGAATAAGACGTCAGTGAGCAAGAAGACATACCAACAGAAATACTTCAAAATGAAACATGAAAACAAAAAGCTGGAAAAAAAATGAACAGAGCCTCTGTGAACTATAGCAAGTGGCCCAACACATTTGCAATGGACTCTCAGAAGAAGAGTATGTGTGTTAAGGGGAAGGTGCAGAAAAATATTTGAATAAATAATGGCCAAAAATTTCAGTTCAGTGAAAACTATAAACTCATGGATTTGGGAATTATAAACAGCCACAGATGCTAAAAATGCATAAGAAAAGCACTTTGCTGTACATTTGAAACTAATACAACTTTGTTAATCAACTATACTCCAATATAAAACAAAAATTTTTTAAAAATTAAAGTTAAAAAAAGAAAAAAGTCACCAAGACACCATATAATCACATTGCTGAAATCCAGGAATAAAAAGAAAAATTTTAAAGCAGCTAAAAGACAAGACACACTATTTGTGTCCCCTGCCATAAAAGGGGTCTGAATAACGGAAAAAAGATAAGATTGACCGAAGATTTCTTGGCAGAACTTTGTAAGCCAGAAAAACAATAAAAGAACATCTTTAAAGTGTTAGGGAAATAAAGACAGAAGTCAAAAGCTTCCCTCTCAGTACTCTACATCTAGTGAAAATATTCTTTAAAAAAATGAAGGCAAAATGAAACTTTTTTTAAAAAAGGCAGAATTTGAAAGGATTTGTCATTAACAGACATGCACTATAAGAAATGTTTCAAGGTAGTTCTTTAAGTGGTAGTTCTTCCACATGGAAACTTATCTATATAAGGGATGAAGAATGTTTTAAGTAATAAACATATGGTTAAAAGTAAAAAAAAAAAAAATACGTGACCTGATACCATTTGATACCTTAGTTGTGGTGAAGGCGGCATGAAAGTAAATGCTTTTTAAGTCTTCTAGTGTCTTTACTCTTGGATACATGATAATCATTTAAAGTTATGTCTCTGGGCTCCTACTTTCTAATGCCTTTCAAATAGGCAATCATAAAATTGCATCCAGGAGTGACAGTTGGTGTATCTTATCTTCCATGCTCAAACATTCCAGCTATGTTGGCATTCTCAGCCTTAGGATCTGTTACTACTTTGGGCTCTTAACTTCTGAAAATTATACTGGTTTTAACATAGGTCACTATACCATGTATTGTCATATAAATATCATTTTTCATAAATGAGTGTTAATCTGAGGTTTATAAGTGATGATATTTGAAGAGGACAAGAGAGAAATATATCAGTGCATGAACTGGTGTTTTAATGTCTTCCCCAAAATGCAAGTTGATTTTCAAGCTAGCTAAAAAAATTAACTTAAAAAAGTTATACTGGTTTTATCCCAGTCTCTACCAAAATATGTATCATATTATGAATCACTATTCTATAGAAATATAATTCAAAAATACTGTGAAATATTTAATACTATGAAAAAAGTATTTCATTCCCTTATGATAGGGAACTCCAGAACTGGGTACTTTGCATCTTCACCCTTAATTAATCTTATTTTTTCCTGAAAGATTTGATTTCAGACTTGGAAATGGAAGCAAAACATTTGGTGGAGAGAAAGAAGTCGGATTGATGAGTTCCTGTTACGTAATATTCTGGTGCTCTATAGTCAGAAAATAACTAAGAGTGCTGTTCTTTTGGCATTTGGAGTAAAACTGGTTCCTAACATTTTTTTGAGTGAACTTACATCTCAGACACCAAAGAACAAATGAGAAGTGTAAAAAAAAAAAAAAAAAAAAAAAGCACTGACTGTACCAACTCCCACTACAGTTTTCTGTCTTTAAACACTTTTTTAAAGTTCAGTATAAATTGCTTGACAATGGCATTCACAGCTGTGGTAAGGGGATGGGAAGTGGATTTCTATTGCCAAGTTTCCTTTGAGCGGTGCCTGTAGCAGTCCTTTCTAACTCTGTGGTTACACCCAACCCAACATAGATAGTCCCCAGGAACTGCACATTCTTTCCTTTCTGCAAATTTACAGTGGCAGCCAAGGAAAACAGAAATCACTGTGGCTTGATGGGAAGAAGGAGACGATTGCCAACTGGAAGATGGCAGTGGAAAGACACACTTTTTCAAAAGAAATAGATCTAACTTGTCAGGAAGGCATGCAGTTGTATGAAAATTCATGAAGCAAGGTGTAGAAATAGGTGGAGACCATTGGGCCTTTGATGATGAGAAACAGAATTGATATTTTCATGCAAGTAAATGTCACACCAAATGGCCAAAGACTGGAGAGACATAGGGTTTTCTGCAGGCAGCCAACGCCACTGACAAAGCAACAGAGTCTAGAAGCGATGGGGGAAGGGCTGAAGTTGTATCTAGACAGCACTGGAAGTTTTGTTCTGCTACTGATAAAAGCATGTGTGTGTGTTAGTCGCTCGGTCATGTCCAACTCTTTGAGACCCCATGGACTGTAGTCCACCAGGCTTCTCTGCCCATGGGATTTTCCAGGCAAGAATACTGGAGTGGGTTGCCATTTCCTTCTCCAGAGGAGCTTCGCAACTCAGGGATTGAAACCAGGTCTCCACATTGCAGATAGATTCTTTACTGTCTGAACCATCAGGGAAGATTCCAGGAAGATGAAAGCAAGTATCTGATCAATTCTTGACTTTCTTTCCCAGTAGTTTCATGTCTCAGATGGCTGAGGAAGCATTGAGAACTAACGACACAATTTCATGATGAATTTCAGGGGAGGACTAGATGGTGATGTGTCCCTGCCAGGGAACTTGTGAGACCAGCATCCCAATATTTAGGAGAGTTGTAAGCATGAGGGGCGGGAATTTTGGAAACAGTCAGAAACATACCCTGGCCTTCAGGAAAACAGATCTCCAAGAAACCAGACAGAAATAGTTCACATTTTTTAAAAGCAACGTAGCTCAAGAGGGAAGGGTAGCTCTGAAAAGAGGGAGGGGGGAGAAAGTTTAACTATGCAGTTATTACTTCCAATATGAAAAAGAGTTTTCAAAGACTTTTGAACTTTAAAGAAATAAAAAGCATTCATTTTTTGGATAGTGAACTCCCCAATCACTGGATATATTAAGCAAAATCTACCCAATTGCCTCTAAATAATGGAACCATGGGAATTCCTGTTACATGTGAATTTGGACTAGATCAAGGTTGTTGTTTTTTTAACTTTTTAAAAATGTGTATCTTGATTCCTTTGGCAGTTTGGAGAAGCCTATGGATCCCTTCTCTTGATTAAAAAATTTTTTTGAGAGCTTGAGAATAGGCTATTTTATTTTTATTTATTTGTTTTTGGCTATACTTCATGGGATGTGGGATTTTAGTTCCCTGACACAGGACTGAACCCATGCCACCTGCATTGGAAGCACGGAGTCTTAATGACTGGACTGTTGGGATAATGATTTTTAAATGCAGAGGATTAACGAAGAAACCAATGATACTGAGAGACAGTTATCAACATTTAAAAAGCAAATTTGTGATATAATAAATATGTGTCTTCATTAATGCATTAAATAATGAGATCTAATCACTACTGTAATTTTGAATAGAGTGTCTGATGAATTATGGACGGATGTTCATGACATTGTACAGAAGACAGTGATCAAAACCATCCCTAAGGAAAAAAAATGCAAAAAAACAAAGTAGCTGTCTGAGGAGGCCATACAAATAGCTGTGAAAAGAAGAGAAGCGAAAAGCGAAGGAGAAAAGGAAAGATATACCCAATTGAATGCAGAGTTCCAGAGAATAGCAAGGAGAGAGAAGAAAGCCTTCCTCAGTGATAACTGCAAAGAAATAGAGGAAAACAGAATGGGAAAGACTAGAGATCTCTTCAAGAAAATTAGAGATACCAAGGGAACATTTCAGGCAAAGATGGGCTCAAAAAAGGACAGAAATGGTATGGACTTAACAGAAGCAGAAGCTATTAAGAAGAAGTGGTATGAATACACAGAAGAACTGTACAAAAAAGATCTTCACGACCCAGATAATCACAATGGTGTGATGATCACTCACCTAGAGCCAGACGTCCTGGAATGCGAAGTCAAGCGGGCCTTAGAAAGCATCACTACGAACAAAGCTAGTGGAGGTGATGGAATTCCAGTTGAGCTATTTCAAATCCTAGAAGATGATGCTGTGAAAGTGCTGCACTCAATATGCCAGCAAATGTGGAAAACTCAGCAGAGGCCACAGAACTGGAAAAGGTCAGTTTTCATTCCAATCCCAAAGAAAGGCAATGCCAAAGAATGCTCAAACTACTGCACAATTGCACTCATCTCACACGCTAGTAGAGTAATGCTCAAAATTCTCCAAGCTAGGCTTCAGCAGTACATGAACTGTGAACTTCCAGATATTCAAGCTGGTTTTAGAAAAGGCAAAGGAACCAGAGATCAAATTGCCAACATCCACTGGATCATGGAAAAAGCAAAAGAGTTCCAGAAAAAACATCTATTTTTTGCTTAATTGACTACGCTAAAGCATTTGACATAGCATTTATTGTGTGGATCACAATAAACTGTGGAAAATTCTGAAAGAGATGGGAATACCAGACCACCTAACTTGCCTCTTGAGAAATCTGTATGCAGGTCAGGAAGCAACAGTTATAACTGAACATGGAACAACAGACTGGTTCCAAATAGGAAAAGGAGTATATCAAGGCTGTATATTGTCACCCTGCTTATTTAACTTCTATGCAGATTACATCATGAGAAATGCTGGGCTGGAAGAAGCACAAGCTGGAATCAAGATTGCCGGAAGAAATATCAATGACCTCAGATATGCAGATGACACCATGCTTATGGCAGAAAGTGAAGAGGAACTAAAGAGCCTCTTGATGAAAGTGAAAGAGGAGAGTGAAAAAGTTGGCTTAAAGCTCAACATTCAGAAAACGAAGATCATGGCATCTGGTCCCATCACTTCATGGGAAATAGATGGGGAAACAGTGGCTGACTATTTTTTCTGGGCTCCAAAATCACTGCAGATGGTGACTGCAGCCATGAAATTAAAAGATGCTTACTCCTTGGAAGAAAAGTTATGACCAACCTAGATAGCATATTCAAAAGCAGAGACATTACTTTGTCAACAAATGTCCATCTAGTCAAGGCTATGGTTTTTCCAGGGGTCATGTATGAATGTAAGAGTTGGACTATAAAGAAAGCTGAGAGCCAAAGAATTGATGCTTTTGAACGGTGGTGTTGGAGAAGACTCTTGCGAATCCCTTGGACTGCAAGGAGATCCAACCAGTCCATCCTAAAAGAGATCAGTTCTGAGTGTTCATTGGAAGGACAGATGTTGAAGCTGAAACTCCAATACTTTGGCCACCTGATGCGAAGAGCTGACTCATTTGAAAAGACCCTGATGCTGGGAGGGATTGAGGGCAGGAGGAGAAGGGGATGACAGAGGATGAGATGGTTGGATGACATCAGTGACTCGATGGACATGAGTTTAAGTGAACTCGGGGAGTTGGTGATGGACAGGGAGGCCTGGCGTGCTGCAGTCCATGGGGTCGCAAAGAGTCGGACATGACTGAATGACTGAACTGAACTGAGTGTAAATGATTTTTCAAGATACCTGCAACAGATTTGATGTGTCTGTGAAAATATCTCAGCCACAGGTACTATTGAGGTTTGTTACCTAAATTCATAATTTAAGGAAATGCTGCAGTACACTTAGACATTTGTATAGCTAAAGATGTAATTTTTTCATCCAAATTCAAAGATTCCTTGAATTCTATCCAGGGACTGTGTGCCCAGTCGCTCATCTGCGTCTGACTCTTTGCAACCCTGTGGATTGTAGTCTGCCAGTTTCCTCTGTTCATGGGCTTCTCCAGGTAAGAATAATGAAGTGAGTTGCCATGTTTTCCTCCTGGGGAGTTTCCTCACCCATGGATCAAACCCACATCTCCTGCATCTGCTGCATTGCAGGCAGAAGTGTTCTATACAGTTGGACCACTGGGGAAGCCCATCCAGGAAATAAATGAATCCTAAATGATAATAAATGATTCAAGGATCCTGAGAGTCTATAAGAGTGATAGCATGTGAAATTTCACCACATGTCCTTTTCCTGTAGATTAAAGTCCAAACTTTTAAGAATTACATCAAAAGCCTTCAGTGTGGCATTGGAGGGATAGGACTCAGAGCTGGTTTGCCTGGATTTAAATCCCAATTCAGCCACTAACAAGTTTGTGATCTAGAGCAAATGACTGCAAATCTCAATGCTTTAATTCCACATCTTCAAAATGGGGTAACAATAGTTTCCATAGCATTGTCTGAAACTTTAAAGGAATCATTTTTGCATACAATATTTATTACTAATACTTAGATGAAGCACAAGCTGTAATCAAGATTGCTGGGAGAAATTATCAATAACCTCAGATATGCATAGGACACCACTTTTATAGCAGAAAGCAAAGAAGAACTAAAGAACCTCTTGATGAAAGTGAAAGCAGAGAGTGAAACAGTTGACTTAAAACTCAACATTCAGAAAACTAAGATCATGGCATCTGGTCCCATCACTTCATGGCAAATAGATGGGGAAACAGTGGAAACAGTCTTTTCTTGGGCTCCCAAATCACTGCAGATGGCGATTGCAGCCATGAAATTAAAAGACACTTGCTTCTTGGAAGAAAAGCTATGGCCAACCTAGACAGCATATGAAAAAGCAGAGACATTACTTTGCCAACAAATGTCCATCTAGTCAAAGCTATGGTTTTTCCAGTAGTCATGTACGGATGTGAGAGTTGGACTGTAAAGAAAGCTGAGTGCCGAAGAAGTGATGCTTTTGAACTGTGGTGTTGGAGAAGACTCTTGAGAGTCTCTTGAACTGCAAGGAGATCCAACCAGTCTATCCTAAGGGAAATCAATCCTGAATATTCATTGGAAGGACTGATATTGGAGCTGAAACTCCAATACTTTGGCCACCTGATGCAAAGAGCAGACTCATTTGAAAAGACTGTGATACTGGGAAAGATTGAAGGCAGGAGGAGAAGGGGACAACAGAGAATGAGTCAGTTGGATGGCATCACCGACTCAATGGACATGGGATTGGGTGGACTCCGGGAGTTGGTGATGGACAGGGAGGCCTGGTGTGCTGCAGTTCATGGGGTCTCAAAGAGTCGGACACGACTGAGCGACTAAACTGAACTGAGCTAATCTCATTTCTCATTTCACTCACCCTCTACCTCCAAATGTGCTCAGGCATGCTAATTGCCATGTCACATGTATACCAAAATTTTTTCACTCCTACATGCCCTCACTCATAGCACACCTTCTGTCTGAAGACTCTGTCCTAAATACCTTGCAGCCTTCCCCGTTCCTTTTTTCTACTTTTGTACTTTAGACTCCACCAAGCCAACATGCGGAGAAGGCAATGGCCACCCACTCCAGTACTCTTGCCTGGAAAATCCCATGGGCGGAGGAGCCTGGTAGGTTGCAGTCCATGGTGTCATGAAGAGTCAGACACAACTGAGCGACTTCACTTTCACTTTTCCCTTTCATGCATTGGAGAAGGAAATAGCAACCCACTCCAGTGCTCTTGCCTGGAGAATCCCAGGGATGGTGGAGCCTGGTGGGCTGCCGTCTATGGGGTCGCACAGAGTCGGACACGACTGAAGCGACTTAGCAGCAGCAGCAGCAGCAGCAGCAAGCCAACATGGTCATATTTCTATGAAGCCATTTTATCTCATCTGGAACAAATTATCTGATTCTTTCTTTGAACCCTATAACACTTCTTCTGACCAACAAATTCCAATATGTATTGACCCTGGCACTGTGAGGCATAATACACTGATGTATGTTTATCACAGCAAATGTTTACCTTGTGTACTTTTGAGACTTTTTCATTTCAACAAACGTAAGTATCTTAAGGATAAGTCCCATGATTTGATGACGAAGCCCCTGTGACAAGCCTAGAACCAGATGTGTAGTGTAGTTACTTCTGATGAATGAGTGAATGAATGAATGGATGGATGGATGAGTAGATGAATGCATGGTATAGATACAATACAGGATTTTTCAAGTATTCATATGAAGACAGAGGTCGAAGAGCTGTGCTAACTGAAAACAAAAAAAAAAATTTAATCTCTCAAATGATTGACTCATAACTACAATCTTTGCCCTGCCTTCTTCAGGAGTTGCCATGCAGATGTATGTCTTCTTGACACATTAGAATGATTTCTAACTGACAGGATTGCTGGGGAAATCAAGTGATATTATGCTGTATGAAATGTAACTCTGCATATGTAAATAATTAAACCATGACTTTAATGTTTTCTCTCAAAGTATTTCCCCTCACGCTGCCTTTCCTGGCACTCTCCCCTCAGTGTCACAGCCCTTCTCTGGATCAGTAAACATCCACACATCACTGGCTTCCAGAGGTCACTGAGCATTGGTTACTCAGAAAAGAAGGAATGGGGTGACTAGGTATCACTTCTATCCTTTTTCCTGACACAGACGTGAATTCTGAGTCGAGATTTGAAGTCAAGCCCCTTAGGTTCTATTGCTGAATTAAGTTCAAACTCTGAACATGTTTACTCCATCCTTTAAGCCTTGATTTTCCGGCTATTTCCATTTCCTTGGCTCCCATTCTCTCTAATCATGCTCTAGTCTCTTTGGCTTCCATGTCGTTTAATGGTCATTCTCTGCTGTTATCTTAACCAACCTCTCAGCATCACCAGACACAGGAAAACACATTTTCCTTCTTGAGATACATTCTCCTTTCAGCTTCCTGTGACTTCACTTTCTCTTAATTCCCTACCTGCTTTACTGGCCACTCTCTTTTAATTTCCTCTGCTGGATCCTTTCTCTCTACCTAACCTTTAAATCTTGGAGAGACTTACAACTCAGGCCTGAATTCTCTTTTCTTCTTTTTCTGTATCTAAGAATATCTTATTCAGTCCCAAGACTTTAAATATCACCTGTAAATTAAAATGCTAATAACTCCCCAATTTATATGTTCAACCCTGACTGTTAGACTTGTCTCCAACTTGGCATCTTTACCAGATGTCTAAAAGGCATGCCAAGCAAAACTCTGGATTTCCCTCAACTCAATCCCAATTAAGAAAGAAACATGCAAAAACCCCACTCTTCCCCCTGTTCATCCTCATCTTAAGCATGACACAACCTAACTGCTCAAGCTAAAAGCTATGAATCATTTTTCATTTCTCTTCCCATCACTCTCACCCACATTCATCCTACTCCCTAATAGCTCTACTCTCAAAGCTTCCCTTTTATCTGTGCTGAAGACTGAATCGGTTTTGCTTCTACCACTAGCTTCTGAACCACTACTATCTTTCTTTTGGACCATTTGTGATCGTGGACTCCTGAGACCTATTCTTTATGGTGGTCTTTTAAAATAATAAATCAGACCATGCCACTCTCTTATTCTGATCTCAGAATATAAGCCAGTGCCTTTCCATTGCCTAAATAGCTTTATAGGTGCTGGCACTCAGCCATGATCTTATTCTCTAATTGAGTACTGTCACCTTTGTTCACTGTGGTCCAGCCCCATTAGTGTTTTGCCTTTTTTCTCTTAGTTTATTTACATTTCCAAGATTTTATTATCACTACTCCTTTTTTCTAGAATATTCTTTTCCTAGATATTTATAAGTCTAAGTTTTCTAGTGGTTAAGTTTGAACTTAAAAATCACTACCTTGGGGCTTCCCTGGTTGTCTAGTGGCTAAAAATCAGCCTGCTGGTGGAGGGACATGGGACTGATCCCTGATCAGGGAGGATCCTACATGCTGTGGGGCAGCTGGGCCTATGCACCACGATTACTGAGCCCACATGTGCCTAGAGCTGGTGCTCAGCAACAGAGAGTAGCCTCCATCCTGTGCAACTAGAAAAAGCTCAAGTGCAGCGACAAAGACCCAGCGCAACCAAAAAAATCAATCAATAAATAAATCTTTTTTAAAAATCTCTGCCTCAAAGAAGTATTCTCTCATAATTTTATTTAATGTCCATCTTTATTGCACAACCCTATTTTATTTTCCTTATGCTGCACATTACTATCGAAAATGATCTAATTTGTCTCCTTGTTTGTTATCCATGTCCGTGTCTAGACTTTAAACTCCATCAGACCTGTGTCATGTTAAACACTGGAAAACTGCCTCACATATAGTAGACATTCAGGGCTTATTGTTTAAATAACTGATTGATTAAATGAATCAGTGGCTGAATTTTGTTGCAGTATATGAATGATTATGAGGACTAAATGAGACGACACGTGTAAACTGCTTAGGATGCTGTCTACCATATTATAAGTACCCAAAATGCTCAATAATAAAGCAAAAAAGTTAGCTTTTATTTTTAAGCTTTTTTTAGCTTTCATTTTTAATAACTAGACTTTTTTTTTCCTTCGAGGAAGGGTTAAGTAATTCTACAGGAAAGATAGAAACTTCAGGGTTCAAGTTTGAGATAAGTTAACTTTTGCAGCAAGGAAAAAGGCCAGGTTGGAAAGGGACATAAAAAGAAGTGAAACAGTGAGACAAGATAGGGAGTTCTCAAGGCATTGATCCGGGAGATTAATTCTAGGGCAAAAAATGTTCAGAGGGAGATCCTAAGAGACCCAGATTACCGAAGACAAATCTGCCAGCTTTTTAATTTTCTTAGCAATCATTTCTTCGTTTCCCATCACCTTTTAAGCAAATACCAAATAATTTTAATCCAGTTCTCCAACTTTGGCTTTTAGAAAAAAGAAAAACACTCCCTTTCTCACAGAAAGCTAACTTTGGTGGAGAGAAAGGGATGGGGGACGATGGAGCCCGCAGGGAGGAGAACTTCTATCTCTGATGATATCAAACCCAATGTTTCACACTCTGGGAGTTTGCTTTAAAATGCTTCCTACAGACTTGTGGTTTTCAAGGGGGCAGGCATTGAGGGAGGGAAGCAGTGAGAGGTTGGGGTTAGCAAATGAAAGCTAAACAACAAAGTCCTACTGCTTAGCACAGGGGACTATATTCAATATCCTATGATAAACCATTACAGAAAAGGGTGCAAAAATGTATCCATAAATGTAGAATGGAATCACTTTGCTGCACAGAATAAACTAGCCCAACATTATAAATAAACTATTCTTCAGTATAAAATTAAAAACTTAAAATGGTTTTTCTAGTATGGTTTGCACCAAGCCTTGCCACATAAGCAACTAAGCATGCAACGATGGACGCTGTGACCTTTCCCTACATTTTCCTGACCATATTTGAAAAGAACATGGAGGGACTTCCTTGGTGATCTAGTGGTTAAGAATTTGCCTTGCAATTCAGGGGATGAGGGTTCAATCCCTGGTCGGGAAACTAAGCCCACAGACATACTGCAACTACTGAGCCTACTTATTCTAGAGCCCATGTACTGCAATGAAGACTCAGCACAATCAAAAAAAGAAAGAAAGTAGATGGTCCAAGCTGGTGACCATCATTCACGGAAGTCCCATTCAAGCAAAAACACGTGGGAGGTGTGAGAAGCGGATATATTTTTCTTATTAATTGCCTTGAATCAGGCCACAGGGAACCATGAAGGAGCCATGAAGAGTCAGTACAATATGAAGGAGAGCAAAGTTTATTTAGGCATCTATTGTGCTTATATTTGCCAGAGAAATAGCTACCATGAATTTTGCAAATGATCTATCAAAACTCGACACATTAAAGTCCCAGTAACAACATAACTAAAAGTGCCAAGAATTAGATCTCTCCCATTGAAACCTGTCACATATGCATTTTGCCCACATAGAGAACTGCACCCAAGACTGGATTAGACTGTGTGCGACCTTAGCAGGCTTGATGTTAAAATACTGGGAAGTTCAGGTGATACGCTATCTGAACCTTGTAAGTCTGAAAATATCACAGCAACACAGTATTCCAAAAAGTTTACTTGTCCAAAGCTAAACCAAGTGCATTGGAAAAGCAAAACAGTGTAGGGATAAGATTAATCTTTTGACTCAAAACATATGAGAGTTCAGAATTCTACTCTGTTGAGTGACTTGGAAAATGTGTTGAATTAGCACAGTGCCTGGCACTTGGTAGGGATGCTGTAAATGGCTGCTGATTGAAAGAACTGCTTTGAACTTCAGTAAATCTATCTACCTAGATAGCATATTCAAAAGCAGAGACGTTACTTTGCCAACTAAGGTCCGTCTAGTCAAGGCTATGGTTTTTCCAGTAGTCATGTATGGATGTGAGAGTTGGACTGTGAAGAAAGCTGCGTGCCGAAGAATTGATGCTTTTGAACTGTGGTGTTGGAGAAGACTCTGGAGAGTCCCTTGGACTGCAAGGAGATCCAACCAGTCCATTCTGAAGGAGATCAGCCCTGGGATTTCTTTGGAAGGAATGATGCTGAAGCTGAAACTCCAGTCCTTTGGCCACCTCATGCGAAGAGTTGACTCATTGGAAAAGACTCTGATGCTGGGAGGGATTGGGGGCAGGAGGAGAAGGGGACGACAGAGGATGAGATGGCTGGATGGCATCACTGACTCTATAGATGTGAGTCTGAGTGAACTCCGGGTGTTGGTGATGGACAGGGAGGCCTGGCGTGCTGCGATTCATGGGGTTGCAAAGAGTTGGACACGACTGAGCGACTGAACTGAACTGAACTGAAATCTGTCTACAAAATGGAGATAAAAATCTACCCTACAGGTTTATCCTGAACATTAAAGGTAGGGTGGATAAGCTATTAGCCCCAAATGTATACCCAGTATATTGTTTCTGTAACAATTTTTCCTTACCCTCCTAATAATTATCTCCTTGTGATATACCCTTTTACTACTGTGTTGCTTAGGATTGTCAGGCCCTGCTATTTGTTTGAATTCTTTCATCTCCTCTGATGGATTCCTTAGGAGAGAAGACCAGAAGAGCTAGTATTACATATTTATATCCCTGCTCTTAGGCTTTACTGGAGACGTTGCCTGATTTCAAAGATATGTTTTTTCAAGTGTTTCTTGTCTTTATACATAAGCTGACTAAGCTAGGAATATATGAAATTAACTGCTGGGACTTCCCTAGTGGTCCAGTGGTCAAGACTCTTATGTTTCCAGTGTGGGGGGTGTGGTTTCGATCCCTGGTTGGGGAACTAAGATCCCACATGGTATGCAGTACAGCCATAAAATAAAAAATAATAAAATAAAAGAAATTAACTATTAATTACAGATAGCTAGAAATGTAGGCATATGGAAATGTTATATGTCTCCTCATAGTTTACAAATTTCTCCAAAATATCTTTTCACTTAATGTTGTTCTTAGGTCTTTATAAGGATCAAAACTAACTCTGTGGTCAAGGGAATTTTAGAGAATTCAGATAGCTGGGTGGAAATCCAGTTGTGAGGGTGATCTGGTTACATCAACTGTCACCCTTTGAGCCTCAGTGTAGATTCAGTGAACCTGGCCACTCAGGAAGCCAGTCAGTCTCTTTCCCAGCTTCATTCTTGTGAAAACTGGGCACTTAGACCAGAAGGAGGTAGGTCAGAAGTTCAGTTCAACTTTGTAAATATGCACTCAAACCTACTGGGGTTGGGGACCGCAGACACCAAAGTGGGGAGGATGAGGTCTCAGTCTTTAAGAGTCTCACTTTTCAGTGGATGAGAGCCAACAACAAGTCGTTGCACTGCAATAAAATAAATGTCAGCAGATAGGTGTTGGCTGAATCCTTGGGAACCTAGAGGAAGGCATTGGGCCTCATCACAGAGAAAGAGATGCAATGGAAAGAAGGAAGTGAAAGTGAAGTCGCTCAGTCGTGTCCGACTCTTTGCGACCCCATGGACTGTCCATGGGATTTTCCAGGCAATAGTACTAGAGTGGATGGCCATTTCCTTCTCCAGGGGATCTTCCCAACCCAGGGATCGAACCCAGGTCTCCCGTATTGTAGACGGACGCTTTACCATCTGAGCCATCAAAAATAGGAGTTAATTCAGAAGAGTCTGCTGATGGGAAAGGGTACTTCTGCTTGGCAGGAAACAGGAAGAGGAGCAGCATAGACTGGGGAGCCAATATGTACATATTGTGGTTCAGAAAGAAGAAGCCAGAATGTGTGGAGCTGGACTTAGACCTTCAGGCAGGAGTGCCCTGTATGTCCCACTTTTTGCTTCCACTGCCCTGTTTTACTGTTGGACACCTGACTCATCTCTAGGCCCCAATCTTACCTCATGTACTGCTTCACTGCACAGTGTAATTCTTTTTATTAAAAATTTTTTAATTTATTTTTAAATTTTATTTTAATTGCTTTTTTAAAATCAATTTTTATCTGAGTTTAGTTGCTTTATAGTATTGTATTAGTTTCTACTGTACAGCAAAGTGAATCAGCTATACATATACATATACCCCCTATTTTTAGATTTCTTTCCCATTTTGGTCATCACAGAGCACTGAGCAGAGTTTCCTGTGCTATACAGTAGGTTTTCATTAGTTATCTATTTTATACATAATGTAAGTATGTATCAATCCCAATCTCCCAGCTTGTCCCACCTCCCCTTGGTATATGGTACAAAAGTGCGAGTACCTTTCCCTGCTTGGTATCTGTATGTTTGTTCCCTACATCTCTGTCTCTATTTCTGTTTTGCAAGTAAGGCCATATATACTATTTTTTCTAGATTTCATATATATCCGTTAATATACAGTATTTTTCTCTTTCTGACTTCACTTCTTGAAAGTTTCCAGGTCCATCCACATCTCTACGAAGGATCCAGTTTCATTCCCTTTTATGACTAAGTACCATAGTGTAATCCTTAAGTGATCATAGGCTGTGTCTCTTGCCTCCTGAAGATACTTCAGTGGGTATCTATTGTCTCCAGAATAAAGCTCAGTCTCCGAGCATATCCACCCAGGACATGGTCCTGGTCCTCTTTTCCAGCTTCATCTCCAACCGCCTGTCATTCCCATTATATGCGCCAGTGGTTGCACTTTACAGTCTCTCGCTTCTTGGCCTTGTTTATACTGCTCCATCTGCTCTAACTTTCCCTCGCCCACCTCTGCTGTAGACTCAGTGGAGGCCAGGCTGCCTCTGAGAATCCTTTGATGTCAGTGCTCCCCAACCTTGCCGCCCTCTCCCTGCCACTGCAGTTCTCAATCTGGTTTAAATCCCCCCTCTTCGGTGTGGCCACACTGTGATCCTGCGTCACGTTTCCTACTGCCCCCCTCCAGGGATGTATGCTTCCTGAGTAGCAGGGCTTCCCTTGGTCACGTTCATATCGCCAGCTGTGCTCCATTTCCAGGTGGGCTGCTTCTCCTCTGTTTGTCCCTCGATGCCCACTCTTCACCCCCGCCTGGCCTTGTACCTTGGGAGCCTGTGCTGTATTTTTTATTTTTATTTTAATTGGAGGCTAATTACAATGTTGTATTGGTTTTGCCATACATTGACATGAACCAGCCATGGGTGTACATGTGTTCCCCATCCTGAACCCCCTTCCCACCTCCCTCCCCATCCCATCCCTCAGGGTCATCCCAGGGCACCATCCCTGAGCACCCTATCTCATGCATCAAACCTGGACTGGCGATCTGTTTCACATATGATAATATACATGTTTCAATGCTATTCTTTCAAATCAGCCCACCCTTGCCTTCTTCCACAGAGTTCAAAAGACTGTTCTATACATCTGTCTCTTTTGCTGTCTCGCATATAGGGACATTGTTACCATTTTTCTAAATTCCATATATATGCGTTAATATACTATATTGGTGTTTTTCTTTCTGACTTGCTTCACTTTGTATAACAGGTTCCAGTATTTGACTGCCAGTTGTATGGGCCTATGGGAGGCCCCAGCTGCAAAGTGAAAGTTAAGAGAATAAGAGCTAAAAATGAATCAGGCTGTCTGTGTCCCTCTCTTTAAAGCCATGGTTTCCTCCCAGGAGGTCTCCATATAACTCCCTTTCTGGGTTCTTGTAACTGCTTCTGACTGTCATCCTTTTAGGACTAGGAGTGGTGATGGTGCCTCACTGTGACTAAGATCCAGAATTTTAAAAAAATTAATTAATTTATTTTAATTGGAGGCTAATTACTTTACAATATTGTGGTGGTTTTTGCCATTCATTGACATGAATCCGCCATTGGGTGTACATGTGTCCAAGCGTCCTGAACCCCCCTGGCACCTCCCTCCCCACCCCATCCCTCTGGGTTGTCCCAGAGTACCAACTTTGAATGCCCTGCTTCATGCATCAAATTTGCCCTGGTCATCTACTTTACATATGGTAATATACATGTTTCAATGCTGTTTTCTAATATCATCCCACCCTCGCCTTCTCCCACATAGTCCAAAAGTCTGTTCTTTACATCTGTGTCTCTTTTGCAGTCTTGCTTATAGGATCATCATTACTGTCTTCTAAATTCCATATACATGTGTTAATATACTGTATTGGTGTTTCTCTTTCTGGCTTACTTCACTCTGTATAATAGGCTCCTGTTTCATGCACCTCATTACAATTGACTCAGACGGTTTCTTTTTATAGCTGAGTAATATTCCATTGTGTATATGTACCATAACTTCCTTATCCATTCATAAGACCCAGAATTCTACACTATATCTTTTTAGTGTCCTTATCCCAGCCCACACCTTTGTTCATGATCCCTTTATCAAACTCTATGCAAATCACCTCATTTAAATGGACAGTCAGCTGACACACCAGCACATATTAATAGAAGCAACTTTAATAGACCTTTTATTTATTTTTAAAAGTGTTCTTTTTTAAGTATGAAAGTATGATAACATATTTACAGAAGACTTGGAAAATACAAAGTTACATATAGTTTCACTACATATTACAGATTTTTTTAAGTAGATAAATTAAGATTTTTAGTTGAAGTTTCAATATCAAACTCTCAGGAATTAATAGAATAAATAGAAAATTAGAAGGAAATAGTAGGCTTGAATAGCTCTATGAACCAATTCAACATAATTAAGATGCATACAATTTTCACACAATCTCTCTCTTTAGTTGCTAAGTCATGTCCGACTCTTGCCACCCCATGTACTGTAGCCTGTCAGGCGCAATAGCAGGGTACAAATCCCATGGACAGAGAGCCTGGAGGGCTGCAATCCATGGGGTCACAAAAGCGTCGGACACAACATAGCTACTAAATAAGAACAGACTTTTTAAAAGGAAGAAAAGAAAGAAGAAAGGAGGGAGGATAGGAAGGAAAGAAAAAGGAGAAAATAATAGCATCTCTAAGGGAGATATTTCTTGAGCTGGACTCCCTCTGCGCTTTTCATATTTGTGATAATTTACTATGTCAAGTTGGTCCTTAACTATTCTTTATCATCTCTAGTCTTGTGGTTTGTGAAAACTGCCCTGAGAAGATGCTGTAAGCTCTGACTTCCTAAACGGAGGAGAAAACCAGAAGGTCAGAACCTTCAGAAAGAACTTCACATTCTCCAGCCTGAGTGCAAATATAACCCTTGTGCCACCACGGAGCAGCTCCTGCAAGAAAGGAGGAGCCACAAGGGAACTTCTGAGAAAGACAGAATCAGACCTGGAGGGCAAAAGGGAAATGAAGGCTCATGCAACAGAAGGAAGGATTCATGGGACTGGAAGACTGCACTGCTAACTGAAGCTGGGAGAGAATGAATTAGCCACAGACCAAAATAAATTATTAAAAACTAGTCACCATTGTTCCTGTTCAACTTTTCTGAAGATGATGAATGTTTTTGATAATGGCTGCGTGTGAAGAATTTGACTTGCAACTCCAAAACCTCTGAGCTATGAAACCCCCAGAGACCCTCAGCTTAGGCGGGCAACCTAGCAGGAGACCATCCATGACACAATGATGCTGCTGTTACAGGGCCTCAGGCCTCAGGGAAGAGGAAAAAGCTTGGGTTATGGCCTTGTCATTCTCTTCACCCCAAAGACTAAGGCAACTACTTCAGCACCATTTTTTCCCAATTCAAAAGCCCAGTGGTAATGAGTTTGCAGTTCGACGTATCATTCAACTTGCCAAAAAAAGCCCTCATTATTCATGATTTTTACACATAAAAAGGCGATTGATATTGCTAAATAGGAATATCAGAGCATACTGTCACATTTTGTTCACCACAGCAGCTGAATGATTTATCATTGTACCTGTGTGGTAAATCCCTTCAGTGGTGTCCGACTCTTGGTGATCCTGTGGACAGTATCCTTCCAGGCTCCTCTGTCCATGGGATTCTCCAGGCAAGAACACTCAAGTGGGTTATTATGCCCTCCTCTAGAGGATCTTTCTGACCCAGGCCTCCTGGATTGGTGGCAGTTTCTTTACCACTTGGTGTCACATCATTGCTGACTTAAAATTACCACTCCTCAAAGTATTACACGGGTGAATTTTTAACACAAACCTGGGATTTTTCTACACTACATGTCCTTTGAACCCTGACCTTCTCAGCTGAAACATGCCTGGAACAGACAGAAAAAGACCCAAAGCCCAGGATCCAAGTATCACTGGGAATTCCAGCCCACCGAGAAGTGTTTACATCTCTGTTCCTTGACTAGAAAGCAGCTGAAGGGAACTGACTTTGAGCAGTAACTGCACGTTTTTTAAATGCTATCAAAAGTTGCACATAGATCCATGTTACAAAGACCTAAGGGGTGTTCACACTTTTAGGCATGTGTATAAGCCTGGGGCTCTAATAAATCAAGAGCAAGGGCCACGGTGGTGGCTCAGGTGGTCTTGAACATGTCTCTCTCAGATTAATTTAAACATTCCTTCCACATCTGTATGGCTAGGCAGCAAGCTGAAAATATGTTTCTGTCATTCCAATCCTTCAAGAGCTGCTATCTTCCCATAAGCTGTAATGAGTCCCACAGTCAAAGATCGCATGGTGTGCAAACTTCCCAACACCTGCACTCTTCAAATCCTGCCTTTGACTTCTGCAAGAGTATTCGTCACTTCATTGGCATTGAATAATACAAACATTCTTGTGACCTGGAAAGTTTCAGTCAAGGACCCAAGAAAGAATAAAAGTAAAGGAAACTCAGCCTAAGATGGAGAATTAAGAACTTTCTCCCTTTCAAGATATTGAAAGGACTTCACTCATTAGTGGAGGAAAACTAGGCTCGCATTCGGATATTACTTTAGTCTGGAAAACACTGTTTTGTTACATTAACATCTGCGCTAATCATTATAATAGCCCTGCATTTATACAAGTAACAAATCAATTGTAATGAGCCGAACAAAAGAATTGAGGTCGAATTCTTCCCTATAAATATACTCCTGTCAGTGCAGTCAAAACACAGTGCCAACGCACCGCCAGGGTCAGCAAACAACACATTTCAAAACGGATCTGTCCTTTTCATCTCTTTCACTGGTTGTGTGTGTAAGAAATCAGATGACAAGAGAAGCCTAGGTCCACCTGGATTTTTGAAGGATGGTTATACTTACAGCCCTGGCAAGTTGTTGGTATTTTGTAACATGTCCAAGTCTGATTAGGTGGAGAGGTGAAGAGTTTTGAGTGTTACACAAGGGGCCTCAATTTGAATCTTGGAATGTAAACAAAAGGATTTTGTAGTGGCTCATATTGTTTCTTTTAAAAAGAGTGATGGATTGTCTTAAAAGTTAATCAGTTCCCATTTTTAAAATGGTTCACCAACTGATAAACCCAAGCACAGAAGACACAGTTTTCATTTTAAAGGAAATCCACAGACTTAGATAAAAGGGACCTTAAAAGTTGTCTCTGCAGAGGGTTAAGTTTGTTCAAGTTGCTTTCACATGCATTTCTCTATTTTGTCCTTGTAACCTGGGAAGTAGGTATGAAAGGTAATAGTCTGCTTAAGAGGTTCAGAAAGGTTACAATCTTTGTGATCTCCAGAGGCCACAATACTAATTAGCAGTTGAACTATTTCTAGAACCTAGATCTTTATGCACCTTGTTTATCACAGTGCGTTTTCTCCTGATAGGTTATTTATCTGTCAGGTCATTTCTGGTACTTTATGCTGAGAGGACCCTGGGAAGATTATTCTATATTTAGGCTGCTGGCATGTGTTGCTGTCTATACACACACATCTTTAGAGTCTCTCAGAAATGAGGAGTTGCTTCTGTTCCACCAGCAGAACGAATAGTGGAGGGAGACGGAGAGATATCGTTCAAGTTTGGGGACTGTTGAATATAAGCATCTCAGTGTGTCTGTGCACGTGTGTGTGTGTGCGCGTGCGTGCGTGTGTGCGTGTGTGTGTGCAAATGTGTTTAAGACACAGAGGGAGACTCTTAGGAGATTGCATCATAACACATTACAGCCTATAATAGATGATGTAGTGCTGTAGGTCTCACAAAATGTGAATTACCCAGATGTCACAGGTCAATCAAAATCAGGGTGGCTGAAATGTGTGTTGAAGTATAGGAGATTAAAATATTATGCCTAGCACTGTATAATACATCATGGAAAAAATCCTTCTAAGTATAAATTAGCTTTACTGCTTGAGTATAAAATCTTCCTTTTGGTTATTTATGAAGCTTCATTTTGAAGATTGCCTTCACTGACTAACAAGCAAATCAGAACTTGTCATGTGCAAATCTTGTGAAGACTGCAAGGCCAATCTATAATTAGCCTCAAAGGAGTGTGACCAAATTGTGTAAAAGAAAGAAAAAAAAGAAAGAAAGAAAAACACTATGAAAAGGAAATCAGAGGACCAAAAGAGGTCAGGGTGTGGTCAAACCATGGGAACCCTTTAACTTCACATCTTTCCTGACATGGTTATGTTCAAAGTCTCTAGAAAAAGTGAAATTATGAAACAAAGATTCCTATTCTGCTATTCAAAGGGCTGCTATTGTTCCTAGATCAAAGAATCTGGTGATGAAGAGAAGTTTATATTGCTCTGGGTATGAAAAATATTCAAATTGGAACAACAAAAAAAAAGCTGGCAGCAGGAACAAATAAGAGTGAGAAGGAGAAAGGTCTAGAACAGTGGCTTTGCCCCATAACGAGGGCTTCATGAATACCTGCTGAGTGAGTGAGTCAGTGAGGCCACAGCTCTGTTCCCTTAGAGGTATCATCCACCCCGCCCTTCATCAAGAGACCTTTGTTCTCTCTGTTCCCCTAATTGTCTTTCTACTTAAAAAATCTGAAGCAAGATTGTAGCGCTACACTTTACCCTTTGGCTAATCATGTATGGAGTGCCCTGAAGTCATTTTTTCATTTCCTGCAAAGCACAGACCGCCCTTTCCACCACAGAGAGTCTGGCTTATGAGGTCAGATGGTTCTCACAGATGACACGTAGGAGAAAATTCCCAGCTAATTGCCCTTGTTTAAACCCTCCCCCGTGTCAGTCTCCAGAGATGGGATCCTGGTCTCCATAGGGACCATGACATAACTAGGGTCTGTCAAGGCTGTAGTTAATGAACCCTGTTGAGATCATCGCCTGGCAGGGTGGGGTATGAGCAGACCCTGGGTGTGAAGGCTTCAAGGGGGAAAACCCAGGAAGTGGTCAGATGACTCAGTGGTGGCACTTTGTTGAGTCAGGCCAGAGAAATGATACTGTGATGTTTTAATGTGCAATGGAAGACACCAAGTTTCAAAAGAGTTTTGTTTTGTTTTTTAATGTCTATTGTCCACAAAGTCCTGGGACCCCTCCCTTCTCTTTTCTATCTTTTCATCATTCAATGGTAGAATTAGTGACTTCAGACTGGCTGATACATTCCAACCAGTGTGTCCATAAGAAATTAACAAAGAAAGAAAGAAATTAGCTGCTCGGTGATCCTCACTCTACCTTCATTATCTATAAATGCATAATTAGTTTAAAAATATTTATTGAGCACCTAGAATGTGTCAGGAATTCTGCTGCTTATTTGTTCACACTGAGGCAATCTGCAACCCATATTCTCCTGAAGATGTTTTCAGGGATTATCATATGCCCTTTAAAATTATCAGCTCTCTGAGAAACATCATTAAACAAATATCTTAATCTTGACACTCGAGTGAAGTTAGTTTCTGTGTAATTCATATAGAGAAGAGGAAAGGCGATGGAGAACAGGAAATAAGTCCTTATTAACAGAGCATTTTGAATGTCTCCCAGAATTGAATAGGCAATAAGTAAAGACCTGATAGAGCTGCGGTGATGGGAATCATACCTATGATACATTCACTCATCTGGATGTTAAGTTGCTAAAATAAAGAGAGCCTAACCACAGAGCCAGTTTTCCCAACATCTGTACTACTTCTTGGTATGAATATATACCTTTTTGTGGTCCTTGTGTCCAGTAAATCTTTCTAGACGATAAAATACTAAAAAAAATTTTTTTCTACTTTAGTAAAAGAATGGTTTCAATGAAGACACACTAGCTCAGAAGGTCTAAACAGTCTTGGTTCTAATAATTGTTCCTAGGAAAACAAATATTCTCGGAGTGATTTTCTTACCCATTTACTAGACAGAATAATGGCCCTCAGAAATATTTACATCGTAAGCCCCTAAACCTGTGAACACTTAAACTTACGTGGCAAAAGGAAATTTACAGATGGAATTAAGTTAATGATCTTGAGATGGGGAGATTGTCCTGAATTATCTGGGCAGATCTAATGAAATCTCAAGGGTCCTGATAAGAAGGACACTAGGATCAGAGTCTGGAAAAGGAGATGGGATGAGAGGATCAGAGGCTGGAGGAAGAAGATGTACTTTGAAGATGGAGGATGGGGTCATGAGCCAAAGAGAGCAAGAGGCCTTGAGAAACTGAAAAAGACAACGGATAAGACTCTTTTTGAACCTGACCTCCAGAATTGTGAGATGATAAATTTGTGCTGTTTTAAGCCACTGCATTTACAGCAATTTATTACAAAAGCAATGGGAAATTTGTATTAGTATGTTCCATAGCAGAAGCTGGATAATTGATATCCTTTAATCTCATTCAGGCTTCCCAGATGGCTCAGTGGTAAGGAATCCATCTGCCAATGCAGAAGACATAGGTTTGATTCCTGAGTCAGGAGGATCCCCTGGAGAAGGAAATCAACCCACTTCAGTATTCTTGTCTGGGAAATTCCATGGACAGAGGAGCCTGGCAGTCTACAGTCCATGGGGTTGCAAAAGAGTCAGACATGACTTAGTGACTAAACAACAACAACATTTTCATTCATTTGTCAAATATTGCTATCTGTCTGCCATATGTCTGCTAATTCTTTGGGAATTGAGGATATAGGACTAAGCTGCTAACTGCCAAGTTGCTTCAGTCATGTCCAACTCTGTATGACCCCATAGATGGCAGCCTACCAGGCTCCTCCGTCCCTGGGATTCTCCAGGCAAAAACGCTGGAGTGGGTTGCCTTCTCCAATGCATGAAAGTGAAAAGTGAAAATGAAGTCACTCAGTCGTCGTGTCGGACTCTTTGCGACCCCATGGACTGCAGCCTACCAGGCTCCTCCATCCATGCGAGTTTCCAGGCAAGGGTACTGGAATGGGTTGCCTTTGCCTTCTCCGAGGACTAAGCTAAATGGACACAATTTCTGTTCCACTAAGTTTACAATCTAGATGGGGATAGGATTATGCTCATTCACAGAAGTGAAAATATCGATTTCTCCAATACAAACATTAAAGCTGTTGTTTGTGTGGGAAAATGAAACAACTGGATAACAATTTTTTTCATTTTTTAACAAGTTGGTGTCCCTTGGTGACTCATTGCATTTTAATGTCCTAATCAAGTTGTATTATAATTGTGACTGTGGGTGTCTGCTTGTCCAACTCTGACTGCTTTGTTTGAAATCTAGGGCCAGAGACCTACTGTACAGTGTGTAGAACTCTGCTTCATGTTATGCAGCAGCCTGAATGGGAGTGGGGTTTAGGGGAGAATGGATACACGTATGTGTATGACTGGGTCCCTTCACTGTTCACCTTAAATTATCACAAAGTTATTTGTTAACTGGCTATACCCCCACACAAAATGAAAAAAATCTACGGTTAGAGAGATAAATTAAGTATCTTAAAGGTCTTATGATTCTTTACTTAATTCTCCTGAAGCTATCTATATGCAAAAGACACCTTAACTAATAGTTGACTAAGTAAACCTTGAGCGCTCAAGGCTTTTGTGACAAAGGAGTATGAGACATTCAAAATTAAAAGAAAGCATGTTATGATGGATGGAAAGCATTCCTGTACTCAAAAATGTTCATAAAGTTTCAGGGCCTCTCACTTAAACAGCTTACATCTAAGGCTCTGAGAGAGGCTCTAGAAAAGTGTACCCATGGCCACCAGTCTTTGTAAAGTTTGAAAAAATTAGATATTAACCAAAGATATTTTGGATAAGGCAGCTCTTTCCACCCCAGTTCTCAGTCCTGCCTATTTGCGTGCTCAGTCACGTCCAGCCCTTTTACAACCCCATGGACTGTAAACCGGCAGGCTCCTCTGTCCAAGGGATTTCCCAGGCAAGAATACTGGAGTGGGTTGCCATTTCCTCCTCCAGGGAAATCTTCCTGACCTAGATTTCAATTCTGCATCTTCTGGATTCTTTACGCAGTGAGCCACCTGGGAAGCCCATTCTTGGTTTTACTTTCACCCATTCAGATGGTGTTGATGTGGTCGTGGGGATTTCTTGGATCTAGCTCAGGTGAATCTAGGTAGTGGATGCATGTTTTTGACTCCATGGGATCTGTCAATGTGGTTCAAGGCACATCCATGTGTAACTGACTTCCTGCCATTCATCCCAGCGTAGTATTGGGTTCCAGGTTTCCTCCCTCTCACTGTGTTGACCCTCCTGGTGTTGTGCCCTGAAGATACAGGATCAGAGGTTTTATTTGATATGAACATATCCCTCACCATATTCTTTGGGCTTCCCTGGTGGCTCAGACAGTAAAGAATCTGACTGCAATGTAGGAAATGTAGGTTCAATTCCTGGGTCGGGAAGATCCCCCGGAGAAAGGAATGGCTACCCACTCCAGTATTCTTGCCTGAGAAATCTCACGGATGGAGGAGCCTGGCAGGCTGTAGTCCATGGGGTCACAAAGAGTCGGACATGACTGAGCAAGTAGCACATACGCGTATATACATATTCCTCAACACTGATCACGGGCTGTATCTGGAAAAGAAAGGACAGCCAAGGTTTGAAAGGTATGGAATCCAAGGGAAGTGGGAGTGGGGCTCAGGATGGGGAACACATGTACACCCATGGCTGATTCATGTCAATGTATGGCAAAACCACTACAATATTGTAAAGTAAGTAGCCTCCGATTAAAATAAATAAATTAAAAAAAAAGAAATGTCTGGGATCCAAAGTTACTCTGTGAGTAATTCTGTAACATGTAAATTTTTAAGTAGGAAACTGAGTTCTCCTTGTTGCTTAGTCATATAGACGCTCTATCCAGTAAAGAATATACCTAATAACGGTGCGTATACAACTACAAAAGCACTACACATTTTGTCTTTCTTGATGTGAATTTCATGAAATAGAATTTGTCAGAATTCCTGTGCTTGTATGGCACAAACTGGTAGTGACATTACCCAGATTTCTCAAGTTGCTGATGTTTTGTGCATTTCAGCTATTAATTTAAAAACCAATCAACTACTCTAAAAAAATGATTGACTTCTTTTTAAATTAAAAGGCCATCTGAATTATGTAGGAGAAAATAGAGGGAACCAGAGTATTGTGGAGATTATCAGATAGTTCATTAAGAAGAATATTACCTGATTTCTAAGGATTTTAGGATATTTGTGGTACTTACCCTCCTGCCACTTATTATTTGACATGATTTCATTTCCCATTTGAAATAAATAAATATTTCTGATATTGAATCCACAATTGTGTATTTTTAGCAGTGGTACCCTCAAAATGTTTGAGTTTCAGGGTTCATGGAGACACCCTACACGGCAAGTAAGTGGGGAAAGAAGAGAGGTATTTACTTGATCAGGGAAAGCTTGCAGTGTGTGTCCTCATTCATCACAGAGAAAACAGGGTTGTGTGATCTAATGGAGTGAGGCTGTGCCAAGTGTGTCCCTGAGTGGAGCTGGTACTTTTCCTGTTCAGTGCATGTTTGGACTTGACCAAAGAAAATGGGGTGGAGTTCAGGATTGAAGGTCAGGAGAAGATACTCTGAATGAGCAAATCCTCATTTGAGAACTTTGAATGCGTTCCCAGAATCTTTCTGTGTCTTAGTTTCCTTATCCATAAACTGTTGTGTTTAAGAGCATAAGTTCTAAAGTCAGAACACCTAGGGTCAAAGTAGTCATTTTTCCACTGACAGCGTGACTATGGAGAAAGATACATTTTTGTTAAGCTCTGGCTCCATCATCCATAAGCCGAATAAGGAAATAGTAATCTTACCTCAGGGAAGCCTTGGCCTGCTGCACTCAGTGGAGTTGCAAAGAGTCGAACATGACTGAGCAACTGAACAACAGCAATCTTATCTCAGAGGCTTTTGCAAGGATCAAATGGCATAGTGACTGTAAAAAGCTCAGCACAAGGCTGAGCAAACAATAAGTGCTCCATTAATAAATGTATAAATAATATTGTCAAATAATAATTATAAATAAAGATTATTTTTCTACATAAAGAAACTCACAACTATTATCTGATATCTTTCCTCACACAGAGAAATGATAGAAGGGAGAAGTAATTAAACAGCATTAAAAAAAAAAGGAATAAGACTAGAATTAAATTGTACCATAAGTATCATAGGTTCATATATGTGGAGGTTAATTGTCTACAAAAGTGCTCATCTGTTGCTGCAGGTCACAGGACTTGGCCAGCGTGTGCATGTGTGTGTCTGTTCGTGTGTGTGTATCTGTTAGGTGACAAGTGGACTGCAGACAGGGAAGGGCCAGCAGCTGGCCTGCTGGGGATGTCAGGTCCACTTCTCTTGCCAGACTCCTGCTGCCGCACCATGTGGGCATCTGTTCAGATGTCTAGGACCCTACCTTCCAGGACCTATTATTTGAGGAAGTTGCCTTGTACTCCGTGCTGTGCTGAGTCCCAAGGCAGGTGCAAGCCCCTGGCCCCATCTCCTCTTCTCAACCAAAGCTGGCTCAGAAACTTCCACATACTATCCCATCCATCGGGCCTGAAGATGCTCCAATATTCTCAGAGATGTGGGCAAAATTATGTTCACCCCAACCTACCACTGGTGTTAAGAAGAAAATGAGCAGAACGGAAGAGATTTATGGTGTGGGCAAACAGAAGAATCTCTAAGGGTGAGATTTTCTACTCTTCCTGGGAAAAAGAATACAAGCGGACACTTTACCTCGTGCATCTAACAACTGCTGTTTCTTCACTAGGTTTACTACTTTTGAAAACATAGGTCTCTTGAAATGCAACACAGAATTTTGAACTCAAAACAGAAGAGCACTGTTGATACTGTTAAGCCACGTGCATAGCGACTACCCACCTTCATACAGTCGCCTCATTTAAACCTCACAATCATCTCCCAGTTAGGAACTGCAGGCCGAGTGTCCACTGTTTATATATCAGGAAACTAGTGCCATAAAGTTAAAGTAGTGGCCTGAGGTTGCCTGATGGAGTCCTGTCACCTTGCCTTCCCGCAGATAACACCGAGACTCCGGTGAGTGAGGACTGAGTCTGGACACAGCTTTTATGTGTGTGAAATTATGTGAACATTCATGAAGTAGTAACTTCTTTCCTCTTCTGATCTTTCTCCCTTTCCCTCCAGTGGTCAGAGCAGAGAAGAAACCGCAGGGCCCTAGATCAGAAGGGCTCCATGAGGGGCCAGAATACATCTTCTGATCCTCCTAGAGCCCTGCTCCTAGGAGTATGTGGACGAATGTTAGGATATTCAGTTCAGGTCAGTTGTCACTCAGTTGTATGCAATTCTTTGCAACCCCATGGACTGCAGCAGGCCAGGCTTCCCTGTCCATCACCGTATCAGGATATCAGGATATTAGGTCAGCTGGTGAAGAAAACACAGTGGCATAAAGATTTCCCTTCTAGACTTTGGAAGGGCTTCTTTGGGATTGTAGGGAGGAACACAGAGGGGACAAGTTAGCCCTGAGGCGAGAGTGGCTGAGAATGTGTAAAAAGGCAGAGCCAGGGAGAGATAACATGAAACTGGATAGGAAAGTAGCATTCAGGCATATGGGACAAAGGGTGGCCCAGCCAGGACTCTTCTGGCCTTAGCAAGCCAAGGGAGCGGCAGCAAGTTTCTGCCCCTCAAAGATGTCCCGCAGCCAGCAGGGGAGTCACAGGCCTGAAGGTGTCTCCAGGACCAAGGGTTGACAGTCTCCCCGTGGGTGTCTGTGTGGAGCAGACTCCACCCCCCACAGGGCCTTGGACTTCATCCTGACCTTTGTAAACACTTGCCACAACTTCGGGAAGGAAGGGTGCCATTATTCAGCCATTGAAAGGAACAAAATTGGGTCCTAGAGATGGACCTAGAGTCTGCCATACAAAGTGAAGTAAGTCAGAAAGGGAAAAACAAATACTGTGTGTTAACGAATATATGTGGAATGTTGAAAAATGGTACAGATAAATCTATTTATGGGGCAGGAATAGAGACGCAGATGTAGAGAAAGGATGGGTGGGCACAGGGGCGGGAGGAGAGTGGGATGAAGGGAGACTGGGGTTGATGCATACACACTGCCATGTGCGGAAAGACAGCTCGTGGGAAGCCGCTGTGTAGCAGAGGAAGTTCAGCTTGGTGCTCTGTCAAGACCTAGAAGGGTGGGATCGGAGGGTGGGGAGGAGGGAGGTCCAAGAGGGAGGGGATATATGTATACATAGAACTGATTCACTGCATGGTACGGCAGAAACTAACACAGCATTGTAAAGCAACTATACCCACCCCATCAAAAAAAAAGAAGCCCCGAAGTTGGATAAAGGACAAGGTCCTATCATATAGCACAGGGACCTATATTCAATGTCTTGTGATAAACCAGAATGGAAAAGAATATGAGAAAGAATATATGTATGTGTAACTGAGTCACTTTGCTATACAGCAGAAATTAACAATATTGTACATCAACTGAACTTCAATGAAAATTTTTTAAAGTCCCAGAGTTAAGTTTTCTGTCATTCTAGTGATGTCTGAAAGTAGAAATTAAGTTGAATTCTAGAAAAATAAATGGCAGCTTGCACGCCTAAAGTTATTATGATAGAGCTCCAAATCGACCATTTTGTCTTAAAAAAAAAAAGGAAAAGATAACTGCAGTGACAGAAGTGCACATTCATTTAGTTACAGTTGAGCATGTCAGGTTCTGCTTCTCCAGAACAATCCAGGGACAGTTTTTCATCCCCTTACTGAGCCCTACTAAAAGTTGAAAACCTGGAAAAATTCATCAGGTAGATTCTCATGAGCTCTGGTGAAATCACTCATAAAAGAGACTTACCCTATCCATTGTCCAGATCTCTGGTATCTAAAATTTAGTGCATTCCAAGGGAGACACTGCAGACAGGGAGCCTTATCTCAAAAGCAGAAGTGGCATCCAGAAAATATAGGGTGCTCAGATTTCCTATCTGTCATCTTAGGCATTTTGAACTCAAGGTTTCCTAATCCCAAAGCTACGGGTTTCCCAATATCACATATTTCTCTGAAATGGAAAACAGAATCACATTATTGGTTAAGATGACTGTGCATATATGGCCAGTTAAATTTTTTTCATGATTGGCCTCAATTAAAATGCTGAGCCTTTTTCCCCCTCTACAAAATGAATCTGGAAAAATCATTGTTTTTGTTTTTCCCAAAGAGATATAAAATGAAGTTGTAACAAGACCGTGATTGCATGTTGGTCCCATTCACCATTTCTTTCTTTTTTTTTTTTTTTTTGCTTCTCAGACAAGCACATCATTAGCTTTTATGCCTCTACGGCTTTGCTCCTGCTGTTCTCTCTAGCAGGAGTGCCACTGTCTTCCCTTGGTCCTGTGGAAATTTCCCTTCTTCTGCAGAGTCCTCGTTAGCTTCCCCCAAGGGGTCTCTCCCTCCCCTTTGCTGCCATCTCATTTCACATGAGACCCTGAGGTCGCACAACTTCCAGCAGCGACTCGCTCCCACGCCAGAGCCTTTGTACTTGCCATCCCTGCTGCCGAGGTGTCCTTCCCCAAGACAACTACACAGCTCACTTCTGTACCTTCTCTAACTCTTGTGCAAAGTCTCTCTTCTCAGAGAGGCCTTCTCTGACTACGCGGTCTAGCCGCTCTCCTTCCTCCCAATCCTGGCCTTTTCTCTGCTTTATTTTTGTCTTTATTTGTAAAAATTTTAAAAATTGGAGTAAAATTGCTTTACAATGCTGTGCTAGCTTCTGCTGTACGACAGTGTAAATCAGCATATGTATACATATATCCCCTCTCTTTTGAGCCTCTCTCCCACACCCATCACCCCCAAACCACACCTCTAGCTCATCGCAGAGCACTGAGCTGAGTTCTAGCAACTATTATTTTCAATAGTACTGTGTATTTCACTCATCTTAATAGTTTATTCTTTGTCTTCCCCACTCTCTTGTAAAATTTCTATTTTATCACTATTCATCATCCATAACACCTGACACACCGTAAAAGCTCAATATTTATAGGAAGAACAAATGACTGTATGACTATTACACTATTGCAATTATGTATTTACCCACTTATCTGTGTCCTATGCATTCTCACATGTTCTTTAGCAGTTAGCTCAGTGCTGGGTATAGACAGAGCATCCACAAATGTTTACTGAGGAAAAAAGTACACGGATAAATTGGATTAAACATACCTTGCTTACAATTGAGATAGAATGGAAATTTCATCCTAATCCATAACTTATTTTTGTAATATGATAAGACAACAGTGCTTCCTGGGCAATGGAGGTAGATTTTTTTCACCAGCAAGTAAAATATTTAAAAGTATCCAGAAATTATTCTGATGATATTGAGTATTTGAATATTTTTCCCCATGAGGCAAGTCATGAAATTCCACAGCATTGAGTGCCTACCAATTACAAGCATTATGATAAGCATTAAGCATTATACAAAGCCAAAAAATTTAAATTCAGCTCCAAAGTGGACTGAAACAATTAGAAGAGACAGAAGAGTTTTACTTTAATGTCTCTATTTGTGAAAAATATGTCTTACTCTAGAAATCCAAGCTCTGTACATGAGCTGCAAGCATGGAAAAATAAAACTATAAAGTGAAATTCAAAACGTTAATAAAAGAATCTACAATAGAGCAGCAGCTAAAGTAGAAATAAGCCAAATGAAGCTGAATTACACAAGAAGGCCATGCCACCTTGTGGGTACTGGGTGTATTTTACCATCCTCCACGTCAAACTAGAGAAAGAGTGACCAATCAGAGAAGAAGTGATTGGAAAATATTTCAACAATTTTTTTTATGGTAAATAAAACACAAGGTACTTTTTCTTTTTTTTTTTGATGCTGAAACTGTTGGAAGCATTTTTTTTAACCAAAATACAATACATCTTGAACCACTTTAATGAAGGAAAGAAACTATAAGTGATGGGGATGCAATGTTTTAAAACAAAGATTATTTTCTTTATAAATGAACTTGAACATTTATTTAAAGATTCAGGCATGCACTCTTTCCTGCTCTTTTCTCTGAACAAAAGACATAGATTAAAAAAATGAGTAAAATCAACAGCACCTATATTTTGATATAATTTCCTGAAGAGTAACCAGAGATTTTAATACCTGTGTAAATTTGTACCAACATATAATTTAAAATTTAATAAAAGATATTATGGAATAAGAAATAGGCTTTTTCAGAAGCATTGAAAATACTAGCCATGAGGTGACAAAATGTCCCTGTTGCGTGTAGATAAAGTTATTCTTGCGTTGAAATGATAATTCAGGCTAGGGGGGAGTAAACATTTGTGTGCACTAATAGGTGTATGAAGTAGCATAAGGCTTTTTAGAAGGTAAAAAATACAATTAATTTTTCTTATAGGAAGAACTGTCCCTGATCTCAAATTAGAATCTTAGAATCATAAACTTTAACACTGGAAAGTACCTTAAATGAGGCAGAGGGACCAATGACTCATTCTAATGAATCCTTAGGCAACTAAATGATTTCATCTCTTGTTATTCTTTATCTGAGAAATCACCAACAATGAACAAAGACACACACTCCTATTGGCAAAATATAAAAAGATAACAAAAGGAGAGTAACTGGTATAATTGAGTGTTAGCTGGAAAGGTTGTCAGAGATTACTGAATTCAGAGTTTCCTAAAGATATTTGTTATACTCTGTTCCCAAAATATTTTAAGATGTGTCACTAGAAAAAAATTTTTGGAAAATACTGTACAAAGAATAGCTGGGACCATTAACTGCAGAATCTTCCACAGCCTTTACCATGCTAATGTAAGTTTGGAGGGTACAGTATGTGGCATTTCTCAACTTATTTCATTTTATAATTTTACTTCTACAGACAATTTCTTGAGTCTACAGTACAAATTTTGAGAATTCTGGTCTAAACCAATTCTTAATTTGATGGAGAAAGAATTAACACCATATTGTTATGCAATTTGCCCAATGCAACAAAACTGAAAAAACAGCATACACAGCCCCTGGTCTGAGTTTATTTTAATTCTTAAATTTAGTGGTTTGTTCTTTGCTTGATGTCACACTGCATTCATTCTTTCAAAATTGTCATAGTTCAAAATTACTACTCTGAAAAAAGCAAATGCGTTAAGAAGAAAAATTCACTGAAAATCTTTTTCACAATTTTATGTTGTGTGTTATACAATCAGTGACCACCAGAAGATCAACACCTCTAACTCGGCCCCACCCCTAAAGCTGCAACTTCCCAAAATGACATCTTTGTGGTTTCCTCAAAGTGAGACCACCAGATAAGAATAGTAATACAAATTAGTTTGATCAATTATAGTGTTTCTCCCTGTCTTAGGTTCAAACCCAGATGTATAGTCAAATTGGTTGGCTTTAAAATGTTCATTTTGAGAAAGTGTCTTTGACTATAAATGAAGTGATTCAAATATTTAGAGAGAGATTTTCATGCTTACTCAGTGATGTGAAAAACCATGACATTTACCAAAAATAGGTCTTCATATGGTCTAGCTCTTACTTTCATGTGGAGGAGTGGATAGAAGGGGAAGAGGTGGGGGTCGTGGGGTTGAGTACAGCAGAGGCAAGATTTTCTCAAGATCGTGGAGCAAAGGGGTGGATGAATTCAATGACACACCTACAGGTCCTTTGGTGGTTGAGGCACTGTCCCGGGGGCCAAAGTCTCATCTACAGACAACTTCAGAATGTCTTGGATGGGGAAACAGTACTCCTGTGCATTGGAATCCTGTTCTGCTGAAAATATTGTCAGTTCTATTTGATAAAGCAATTTTATTGCTTTAGAAGACTGACAGACACACTGCTCTTTAGCAAAAAAAAAAAAAAAAAAGGCACCTTGAACTTCATAAATCACTTAAAGTACCAGTGACATAGGACTCTGAAATATAGGAACATAACCTCAATGTAAGACCTTAAACACCCATTTTCAAGGTAGACTCCCATCCACAGATGCCATTTATTCCCCTGAGGCATCCTTATTTCCTTCTCTTGTTCTCTGTTGTTTTTTAAAGAAATTCAAGATGATGTTGGCAACACTACTGCAGTTGTTAAAAAAAAAAAAAAAACACCGCAAAAACAAGAAACTAAATAAAAAGGAGATTTAAGGCTCTTATTTGGACAAACTGAGCCCTAAATCCCTGCTATTGAGAAAAAGGTTGTGGTTTTGTTTTATTCAATGTGTTTGTAATTGTCATCTTAATAGAATGCATTAAAGTGGACAATTGTTCGGTTTTCAGAGTCCATTTTGGAGCTCCTGTCAACCCAACTTTTTATTAAGATGATCCAAAAAGAAATAGAAAGGAGAAGTATTGAATATTAAATCTTTCTTCAGCCCACTGTCTGATTCTCTTAAGGTCTGTGCTGATATTTTTAGGCTTTGAGCACATATAAAATTTCATGGCTGTTTTAATATACATACAGGCTTGAAACAGATGAAAGCTTCCATCTGAGTGATATACATTCCCACTCCCACACGCAGTACTCAGACAAAACACATGAAACTAAGTTTAACTACTCCAGAGGAAAAAAAAGCTAATTCAATCCTGCCAGGATCTG
The DNA here is from genome assembly GCF_023091745.1 of Budorcas taxicolor. NCBI lineage: Eukaryota > Metazoa > Chordata > Mammalia > Artiodactyla > Bovidae > Budorcas > Budorcas taxicolor. The sequence goes on along the minus strand of NC_068914.1, from coordinate 128,936,115 downwards.
AAGCTGAGATTCTAAGGATTTTAGGCTTTTTTAAATCTGTTCTTTAGCTTTTTAACACACTCCGCTCTGTTAGGAGCTCTCACATGGAATCAATCCCAGGACTTGTCTGGTGTCTGCAGAGTGAGCCTTTATTATTCCACATGGATATGATCTGGGGGCCATGACAAACAACAGAATAGGAAGTCAGTGAGCAGAGAGATTTGTTCTCTAGGAGAAGGAGACAAGGTCCTTCAGGGAGGATTCATTTCTGTTCCTGGATCAACGAGGAATCTAAGGAGCAATGAGTAACAGAAAAATGAAGAATGATGACCTTCTCTCCATATGGAATCAAACCACATAAGAAAAGAGGGAGCAGACTCACCAAGTACTTATTATGTACTATGCAATGTTCAAGGTTTTTTTAAGATATTTAATTTTATGCCAGGAAACCTCATAAGTGAGTTTTCTTATTATTTTTTTTAACAGAGAGAAAAAACAAGATGGCTCAGGGATTATATAACTTCAAGTCTACACAATAGCCAGGAGTGCCAGAATTTGAAAGACTCAGAACTTCCCTGGTGGTCCAGTGGTTAAGAATCGGCCTGCCAATGCCGGAGCCATGGATTCAATCTTTGGTCCAGGGAGACCTCACATGCCACAAGCTAACTGAGTCTGCGTGCCCTAGAGCCACGGCAATGAGAAGCCAAGATACTGCAGCTGGAGAGGGACCCCCACTTGCAGCAACTAGAGAAAGCCCACTCACAGCAATGAAGACCCAGAGCAGCCAATAAATAGAATAAAAGACTTGAAAAAAAAAAAAGAATTTGAAAGATCCCAAACCCATTAGAACTGTAAGAGTAACTCAGCGTACCCCAGCAATGGAAAATTCCTTATAATCTATGGACACAAAATCCACCTATACAGCAAGCAAACAATTGCTCTACACTTAGCCATTATCCAAATCTTGCACAACTGTTTGGTAGCACTAGTGGTAAAGATCCCGCCTGCTAATGCAAAAGACGTAAGAGATGTGTGCTCGATCCCTTAGTTTGGAATATTCCCTAGTGGAGAGCATGGCTACCCACTCCAGTATCCTTGCCTGGAGGATCCTATGGACAGTGGAGCCTGGTGGGTACAGTGCATGGAGTTGCAACGAGTTAGAAGCAACTGAATAGACTTAGCATGCACATACAACTGTTCCAGCTAGAAGACCTTTCTGAATGTAAACTTGTATATGTTTGCAGTCTCAGGATAAAAAAAAAAAAAAAAAGATGTAGCCTATCTTATTAGTAAGTTAAAATTCTTTCTTTTTTATTTTTTTCAGTTTTAAGTTATAATTGACAAAATTGTAGCCTATCTTATTTCCTAAGAAGAAAATAATGTAGCCAGATTACCCCCACTGCCCTACAGGCCCAGTTAAATCCATCCAATGCCGAACATCTATCTATTTCACTTTTGTTGTCAAGTCTCACGGCTCTGAAGCCTAAGGAATACACTAAAATGGTATGAGTCCAGGCCCATCCACTAAAAGGCAATGGCCTTGTCTTTCCCAGGCTTCCCTGGTGGCTCAGACAGTAAAGAACCTGCCTGCAATTCAGGAGTCAACGATTTGATACCTGATTTGGGAAGATCCCCTGGAGAAGGGAATGGCTATCCACTCCAGTATTCTTGCCTGGAGAATTCCAGGGACAGAGGAGCTGTACAGGCCACAGACCACGGAGTCTCAAACAATCAGACGCGACTGAACGACATTCACTTTTCTCTCTCCCATTAGGAGAGGGACAGTTCATGACAACTGCCAAGTGAGAACTCTCAGAAGAAACCCCAGTGCGTATCTTTTATAAACTTGTAAGCTTAATATAACATTTGATAAACTGCTAAGTATACTGCTCCCTGAAATATACTTTCCAACTATCGAAAAAGAAACAAAAGCTCAATTGTTCGTATTTCCAAACTTCCTTTCCTGTGCTATTGTTTTCAACTGGGTCCTCACAACCATAAAACAAAGGCTACTTGTAGTTTCACTATTTCCCCTTCCTTCCAAGTATGGGGAAACAATTCTGTATCCTCTATGGGTCTACTGTATTTCTGCACATCTTGAAAGAGAAGCATTGATTAACCTTTGTTCCAGACTGTCTTTTCAAGGAAGCTTGTATCACAAACAGGCTTTGTATATAGAGACAGTGCCTTGCTTCAGAGCAAAGCTTAGGCTTGCTTAGAAGCTTTAGGAAATGGAAATAGTGTCTCCCCTTGGAACAAAGGGCAGGTATGCTTACTGACTATTATAAAAGATTTTGGTTCCCTAAGCTCTGAATTCCTCTCCTGTAATGTAACCCACTGTGCGTGCAGATGTCCTCCAACCCTCTTTATATCAACTGTGAAGACTGACACTAGAGGAACTGACACAAAGATGCTGACACTCTGACTACTTCTGCTGCTGCGGGTAACAAACTGTTCTTAGTCTCTGACCTAGGAGTCCAGTGTCTTCTACCTGCATCTCTGGTACTGTGACAGGCTAACATTGTTGCTTGCACATGGGGTAAGATCTCATGCCCTTCACAGAGTTTGGCAGTTTTGAGAGATGAGGATAGGAAGCTGATCGATCATGGTAACATGAAGAAGGAAGAGTGCTGGTCTCATAGGCGAATTAAAGGGACTTTGAAGAGTCCACACAATCAGTCATGAATATGCTGGTCAAATAGTTCATTCCAAAGTTCATTCGGGTTTTTCCATTACATCTTATGGAAAAACCTGAACAGATGTTTTGCCCAACCCAAAATGATGTACTGGGCAGTACGTTTTCCTCCTCCTTATTGCCTACTTCCTGTGTCAGGAAGATCCCCCAGAAAAGGAAATGGCAACCCACTCCAGTATTCTTGCCTAGAAAGTTCCATGAACAGAGGAGCCTGGTGGGCTACAGTCCATGGGGTTGCAAAGAGTTGGACAAGACTGAGCATGCATGCCAGAAGGCGGAGGTATTTGGAAAGTGGCTGAAGACTGAACGTGGGAAGCAAAGACAGCTGCCTAAATGCTGCTCTGGCTGTTGCTAACTCTCCTCCAGGTCAGGAGTGGGAATGGCAGGGGTGGGTGGAGGGACTTCATTTCCCATCTGGCAAGCAGTCTCAGGGCCCCCACATTATAACAAATAACCAGATTCATCCCAGTATGCTCCCTTTCAGACAAAAGTTGCAGACATAACACCTTGCACATTAAAGGAGAGAAAATTCTGACCATACAGTTAGAACGTGGCCCAGCAGGTTCAAGAGAGAAGGGTGCATAATACTTATTAAGGAAGAATGGCAACAGCTGACCCATCAAATGACTTAGACTCTGTCTTCACATCAACCTTAAATCTATTTGGAGAAGATAATAAATATCTCAAAGTTTGTGTGTGTACAGACCTGGTTGATAAAAGGGATCTTTGGCCTTTTCAAGGGAGAGTTCTCCTAAGAAAGACTCCAGGAAGAATTGAGTTCTTTTGTCCTGATTAACTTTACAACAGTTGAAGATGACCCACTGAAGAGTGATACACTAACCCAAAGAAATGTACGTAAATTCTTGTGGTCAGTATTGCTGCCCTGGAAAATTTCAGCTAACCCTTACAATGAACCTGGGCAAGAATGTAAGATTTTTCTTAGTAACAGCCATCAGTTCCCCCAAAGTAAGATGGATCTAAGAAAGTTGATTGTGTGTGGTCGAGCCTGAATTACCCAGAAATAGCAAATCTTGCACATCCAGCTAGAAAATAGTATATCCGTGGCTGCAGAGTCAAGGGGTTCCCTATGTTTAAATAAAAGGTATCAGGAAGGATGGACTTGCCACTGAACACAGGGCTTTTGGTATAGCAAAACCATAAGAAATTTGTTTGGTGGAGCCATGAGTTCTGCATAATAAAGATAATGTCTCCCTCTGGAACAAACAGCATAAATACTTATTGCCTACAGTGAAAGATCCAAGTTCCCTATGTGCAAGCAAGTTCCTCTTCAGTAATACAACCCATTGTGCTGAAAGAGGACCTGGTCCTCTGCATCACTTTGTAAGGATTGGGGCTCAAGGGACCAACACAAAAATGATGATTCGGCTTCTTTTGTTGCTGTGAGTATTAAACTGTCCTTTGTCTCTGACCTTAGAGTGTTGTGTCTTCTACTTGCATCTATGGAACTCTGACATCAAGTTGTTACCTTGCAAGTAAAATAAACTCTCAGATTCTTTGTAATTCTTGACATCAGCAATTTTACAACCTGAAATGATATAAGAATTTGAATAGATGAAGGCTTTATGTGTGTGTTTTCTGTTTTCTAGAAAAATATTCAAGATAGGAAGAAATATTTCATGAAGGTAAGTAAAATGTTAAGAGGAAAAATGACAGTAAGTTTGATTTAAAGCTTCTCTTGTTCTATTGTCTAGGAATCCACCATGGAGCCTCCCTATTTTAGGTTTAAAAGTTTGACTTGTAAACATAAGTGCTCCTGGTGGTGGAATACGTTAGCCAACTAGTGGTCATTCTCAATTCAGGGTAATCAAAACAATTCCCTCTCTCCATTTAATTAGAATCATCACCCAGAAATGACGATAATTTGATGTGTTTATAGAGGGATATATGAAAGTAGGCAGAAGGAAAAAGAAACAAAAGGGCAATACTGGAGTAATATTTTACCTGTACCATCCCACCTGCTTTTGGCAGCTAGAATGAAGTATAAGTATAAGACACGCTAGAGGAAAATGCCCAGAAAAAGCATGACAAAACTGATAGTGGAGAGTCACTAAAAGCAAACTGCTTCCACACCCTCAGAGATTATGCAGAGATCAGAGATAAAAAGCAGCTGGAAGTTTCCAGCAATACTGCTCCACTGCATTCTCTTCTATGACCCTCAGAGAGACTCCTGACCAGGTTTTGGAGATGAGTTATTTGTAAATTTGGACAGTCTTGAAAGTCCCTTGGATTGCAGGGAAATCCAACCAGTCCATTCTGAAGGCAATCAGCCCTGGAATTACTTTGGAAGGAACGATGCTAAAGCTGAAACTCCAGTACTTTGGCCACCTCATGTGAAGAGTTGACTCATTGGAAAAGACTCTGATGCTGGGAGGGATTGGGGCCAGGAAGAGAAGGGGATGGCAGAGGATGAGATGGCTGGATGGCATCACGGACTCGATGGACGTGAGTCTGAGTGAACTCCGGGAGTTGGTGATGGACAGGGAGGCCTGGCGTGCTGCGATTCATGGGGTCACAAACAGTCAGACACGACTGAGCGACTGAACTGAACTGAACTGAAACATTTTTTATCCCCTTCAACTTCACTTTTGAAGTACTGACATAATCTAGGAGTTCAATTTTAATACGTTTCAATAAACATTTGCTGCTTTCATTCGAAAGACCAGTCTTAAGAAACCACACTGTTATGAAGTTAAGATACCTGAGACTTCATGAAATGAAATCAATTAGTACAATTGTTAATAGAGTCACTTAACTTTTCCTCAGCTGGGTAGAAATAAAGTACAGTATAGCTTACAGACTTTGAAATATATTCCTGGAAGGAATATGTTTACAGGTCTGTCATATAAATCACTTTTTCTATAACTCAGTAGTATAAAAAATATATTTCTTTCAGATAATTGAAAAAGACAGTCTGTAAAATTATTATATTTTAAATTTAGTAACATTTTCCCTGGTGGCTCAGATGGTAAGTGTCTGCCTACAATGCGGGAGACATGGGTTCAATCCCTGGGTTGGGAAAATCTGGAGAAGAAAATGGCAGCCCACTCCAGTATTCTTGCCGGGAAAATCCCATGGACGGAGGAGGCTGGTAAGCTACAGTCCATGGGGTCACAAAGAGTCGGACACGACTAAGTGACTTCACTTACTTACTTTCCCCAGAGATTAAAACAATATAGCCTTGCACATAGTAGGCTTTAGTAAATATTTGCTGGTTTGAATTGAATTCAATATGGTAGAGAGGAAGATACCTTAGATCAATTTTTAGGTTCAAATCACTTCTTAAACACACCTTTCTCTGAATGTTTTGCTCTCTTAAAGTAAAACAACATAAAAAATTTTCTTAAATCAGTGTTCTCCTTGAATCTATCAGTAATACTTTGTCGCCCGAGATCTTTTAGTATTTTTGAGGATTTGATGCCTGCCACATCAGTAACTAAATATGGCTATTCTCTTGATTTTCAGAGTCTGTCTGCCCCATGTTTAAATATAAAATGCAAATATCTATTCAAAGATAAGAAGTGGGTATTAAGCTTCTCATTCATTATGGTAAAGCAACCTAGTTTAAGTAGCCAAAATTGAGAGAAGAGTGGGAAGTATTCAAATGTAGTCCCAGAATTCCCTCTAAATTCAATGAACTTTATGTTACTGTTTCATCTTTGAAAACCAGTGGCTGTGGTCTTTTCACAATGCATAGTAGTATTATTTTCCATAATATTATGGAAGGAAGAATTTTTGGTGTTTATGTTTGAGAGAGAGAGAGAGAAAGAGAGGCAAAGACAGACAGAGACAGACTGAACATCAAAGGTTAAGAACTACAGGAAATACTCTGCTCAGGAAACCCAATGAATGTCCAGCTCTTATACTTCCTTTCTTATGCAATAGGACAAAGTCTCATCAAGAATTTTCAGTTATATTCTTTAACCCTACAGATAATCTGCTGCAAACACACATAGACACAAACAGGGTACATATACAAATACAAATTTGTCTCAAGAATTACTTTGTTGCTCAAATAAGATATTGTTATGAGAAGGACTTTTTGTAACCCACAGTTGCAGCTGAGGCTCAAAGCTCAGACTGTAACATACACTTCAGCCCCTAGATAGCTGCTATTAAGTTCTGACGATTGGAGTCAGGTGTATTAGTAGGGACAAAACTGGGCCCTTATGAACAATCGCCACTACAACTTCTCCTCCCACAGTTGATATTAAAAAAAAAATGACTGAAGATGAAAGAAGGGTAGGGACAGTAAACCTCATGGAGAGAGCATTGTACTGAAGTTACTTCTTCCCCTTCTGTTTTCCTTTTTACTGTAGACAAATCAAAAGAACTAAACTTTGAAGAGAGAAGAGGCTGTCCAGCGCCACGCCATGCCTTCTTCTCTACTCCAGACTCTTTACTTCAGAAATCTAGGCTGCAATGAAGATGGAAAGAGCATTGAATTGAATATGAGATTGAAATTTTAATTAAGTCTGGACACATTTTTAACAACTGTAATTGAATGGTAAATCACACAATATGTCTAAGGCGCTATCAGGGATGAGAAAAGGAGAATTGCCATAGAATAATGAAGGGCGTAGTTTGACAAATTAAAATTGTTTTGTGTGTCTACCATAAACATTTTGAGATTCCTCCATTAACTATCTCATACTTCACGTGAGTCAAAAAACATATGCTAAATTTTGTGTAAGCCATAATTGCTACACACACAAAAAAAGGCAAGAGGAAGCCCAAAGATATCTGAGAAATACAATCAATTTACAAATGCATTTCTCTGCCTGCTATCATTGAAACATTTCTCTAAACATTTGCTGCTGTTTTTATGATGATGCTAAGAGCTAGACGATCTCTTGTGGTTCCAACAGAAGGTAGGGAAAGAACATATTGATTTGCACTTTATAGGGCATGAGTGGGCTGCAGGAAGGAGGGACCTTAATGTGTGCTTGTGTCTACTAGGGCTGTTGAGGTTGCTGTAGTTGCTAAGTCATGTCTGACTCCTTTGCAACCCCATGGACTGTAGTCCACCAGGCTCCTCTGTCCATGGGATTTCCCAGGCAAGAATACTGGAGTAGATTGCCATTTCCTTCTCCAGGGGATCTTCCCAACCCAGGGGTCAAATTCACGTCTCCTGCATTAGGAGGTGGATTCTCTATCACTGAGCCACTGGGGAAGCTCTCATGCTTACTAGTAGACATTTTAAAAATGTGATCCCATTTCTTCTTTCAAAGTGCTATGGGTAGATAGAATTAATTATCAAAATTAAATATCAGGAAGTTTCAACTAAAACATCCCACTATGGAGAATTTTTCTAAAGTAAGGACTCGAAAAAAAATCTGACAGTTTTGTGGATATAAGAATTCCCTATTACAGTCACAGAAACCTAAGATGTGCTGCCAGAGTCACCTACAAAGTCAGTATAAAATGGGTATGAAAGAAATATCTAACTTCTATTTCCCCTTCTTGACAGTTTCCTCAACTAGAGAATGATGGGAGCAGACTAAATCTCTAAGGTACACGCCAATTCCTACAGCCTAAGATTCTTGCATAATAAAACAAGTTGTTTTACAACTAAAAAATTCAGTTGTTTGTATAAAGCAAATCTTAATTGGCCAGGTCTAAGGTTATGTCCACACAATGTCATTTAATCAGTTGAAATGTGAACATTTCAGCCAAACTGTAAATTAGTTATTACGTAGTGAACCATTGGTCAATGGCACTACAAAAAAAAAAAAAACCACCTCATACTAGCCAAAAAACTCTACTCTGTACTTAAAAAGAAAAAAAAAAAGCTATGTGTGCAGATATGTCTGAAAATCTCTTTGGAATTTCTCAAGTTCTGCAGTCATCTTTCTTATGAGAAACAATACCAATACCCTCAGTGCATTTCCTTCTAGAAGTGTGGTGGTCATGGATACCAAGTGGCATTTCCTCTGGAAAATTTCCCCCAAGGAGGCCTTTGAACTTCAGTCTTTTGGGATTTCACAATCTTGAGTTAACCGCAGTGAATGCTAAGGCTTGAACAGACTATTCTAACACCTTCATTTAACAGATGAGGAAACTGAGTCCTGAGTCCTCATCACTTACTCTATATCAGGGCCGATTCCAGGATATTGGCCAGTACATTTTCATCTCTTTAAGATAATCGCCTTAGAAACAATGCAATGCTTTATGTTTCTCCTACTAAAGATGAAAGCCCAAACTAGTAAACCTATTTCAAAAGAAACAAGTCTTTTCCATAAAGACTAGAAATGATATGATGCAGTGAAGGGGAAAGATGGGGAAAGAGGAAGTATGATAAAGAGAGGGGATTTTTTTGTTTTTTGGTGGTTTTGATAAATTTCTCATCAGGTGATTTGTCATTTGTTACGCTGAAGGCAATGGAGGCATAATTTCAAACTCCTCTAAGGCTTCACATTTGATTTAAAATAAACCAAAATGGACTTAAAAAAAAAATAAGTTCCCAAAAGAATACTTTGTTCTTTTTCTCTGAAGTGAATCCAAAATCAACAACAACAAAAATGAAACTGCTAAGGGATGGAATGTCTTAATCTGGATTAGTTAGGTCATTGTTTAATTCAATTTAATTTAATTCAACAAACTTTTATTGGGTATGCAATATGCGTAAGACACTATCTTTTTAATTTTCCTGTCTCATTACCTTGTATCTCTGAACTTTAGAAGTGAGTTGAATGGGAGGTGACAGAGTGTGTAAATTAGAGCTCAGGATTATATTTGGTCCTTAAAACCTAAATTCTTTGTACTTTCTTGACTGGCTAGTTCCTAGTGGGGTTGTGATATTGGGAAAGTACTTGGCAAACCCAAATGAAAGGCAATGCTATTACTTATATTATGCTACTTACATTTACTGAGTTAATGAGCCCTTGCCTCCTCAATACTCCAGTGGAATTTCTGTGTATATGTGTGAGTGGTGGGGTGGCCCCTTTCTCTTGGTTGACTCAGAGAGTTATGATTTAAAAACTACATTTAAATTACTTAAAGAAAGACGTGATCATCATTTCATCTTAATGTATGCAGAACAATAATTCTAGATGGTCTAATGTCAATGTCTCAGCTTGCAAACCAGTAGAAGCATAAGTTGTCTTCCCAATGGACTCACAGAAAATAACTGGTAACCCTACAGTCTATGAAGAAAGATCTAACCCAAACGTTACTAAGGCTGGGAACTTTACATTCCAATCACTGTAACTTTTAGTTTACAAACACAAAAAACAAAAGCCAGAAGTGCAAATAGTAAATGTCTTTTAGCCCTGGGTTTTCAAAGTTGATATTAATCATCTATATAAATGTTTCATTCATTAATGTAAGTGAACAAAGATTGCCATGAGACTATTGTACTAGAGTGTTTCATTTAACTACTCCCTAGAGAAACAGTATTTTTTAATAAAACATTAGATTCACTAACACTTTGGTCCCACTAAGATCTTCAAAGACTTTATAGATATTGGCTAATTAAAGCTCACCACAGCTTAGGTACAAGGAGACCTAGGAAGTATGGCCCTCATTTAAGAGATGGAGACAAAGAGAACCACAATGCGATGATTCATTCAGGTCTGACAATAAGCAGATGGCATATTTCAGAGATGTTTGGGAACAAAGAGAGAGAAGCCTCAGAGTTTCCTACTCCAGGACACTAATACTCCCATCCAAATATCTGCCTCTTGTGTCACTGCCACAGGTTCAAGAGTTTAAATTGGACTGAGGAGTTTGAAAAGGACACTTTCCCAGAAGAAATCCTTTCCAGTGTGATTCTTCTGCCCCAGAAAATAATGATAGAAGAAACCTAAGCTCTGCCTGACGTGTACTCCCAGATAATACCACACAATGTGCTGTGGGGCCATGGTATTCTGCAGATGGAGAGGACACAATTAGGATGGTGTTAAGCTTCTGATAAGAGGCTTTCTATGCCATTTATTTTGTTCTAGTGTTATTTGTGCACATGGCATCATGGAAAATGAACTGTAAAATCAGAAAAACAAGCCAAATCTTGACTATGCCCCCTACTGGCCATATGAAATGGAGTTATTGTACCCCAAGAAAATTCAGTTTCCTGATCTGAAAAATTGGCACACTAAAAACTCACGTCACAGCATTATTATGAGGATCAAATGACAAAATATTAGACATTTTTGGAACTTAATGGACTAAAAAAATGTTATTTTTACTTCCAAAACAGGAGATGTTCTGGGGGCAGGGAGGTTGGCTGAGGGGGAGTGAGGGAAGAAGTGGTTGGAAGTGCTGTGTTTTTGTAACTGACTTTGTTGTTTGCAACTGAATCCAAATTTATCTGGGCAAGATCCTACACAGAACTCCACTTAGTTCAAAAGTCAAAAACCAGATCATTAGAAAAGCAAGGTAACTCAACTTGAAATTTTCTTTGTTAGCACTACTAATTGAGAGATTATCATGAAGCCAGTGGTTTGATTCAACTGGAGCTTAAATAAAGGGGAAATTGTGCACTTTTTACCCAGAGCTCAGTATCTAAAACCCAAAGTCAAGTTATGAAATGCCTCACACAGTGATGAAGCCTTAAGTGGAAATTGCTGACCCCATAAAACCAGTTCTTACTGGCACCAAAGGAAAAAGATTCTACTCACTGAAGTATCTAGACCCAGAAGGGCTGTCAAGGTCAGTCACTGCTCTTTCTAATGGACTTCACATTTTTCAGTCAAAATTTTTTGCATATCACTCCATTGCTATATCTTGTCTGGTTTTTCCCATGTCTCCTCACATGAAAGAATCTTTTGACTTGAAATAAAACATTCCCAAATCCCTCTTTTCTTCACCAGCTCTAAAACAAAACACAATGATTATGAAAAGGAAGAAGGAGCACCAAGAAGGAATCAAACATTTGATTTTTATTTACTTTCACATAAATCTCGATTTGGGTGTTCCTATGGGATTAGAGGTCCTTGAAAATTGCAGAGGGAAAGTAACATTCCCAGACTGACAGCAAAAAATACATATTCTTTGACAAAAATTTCTTGAGAAAAATGGAAACTAATTCTGAAATTTCCCAAACACCTTGAAGCCTGATTCTGACTGCAACTAACCTAAACATAAATATATTTCAATTGCCTCATTATAAATATTCTTTCTTCAGGATGGATGCTCAAACTAAATGAAATGATTGTTTAGGTTCAATGTTCGGATTTAGTTCTGGTTCATTAGTTTAAAAAAAACAAAACGAAACATGTGAGCCTAGGTCTCGCTCAAACAAGTTCTCTAGGCTTACTTTGAAATGGTTTAAATTCAGTTCACAGCTCAGTTAAAAAATAACAATAACATCAGGTTGATATCATGTTTAGCAAACCTTGCAGTTTCATATGGTTTGCTATTGAAAGGTGTGTTCAGGTCACACCTTGGCCTTGGAAACTCGGTAGATTCACCGGGATGGACACATGTGAAGAGACAGCAAGCTGAATTTTATTCAGTGCCTCGTAAGCATGGGATGGGAAAGGGCAGCAGTGGTCTACTTTGTGAGGAGGAAAAGCAGGGCCCCAGTCCTCTGTAATTCAGCCCAAAAGTCGTTGGGCCATGATACTTGAGATGCTGACAGCTGAGCCAATAGACCCTGGGGATTGGGTAGAGAATAAGGAGAGGTGGTCACAGACCAGTTTTTTCTCTTTACAATCCCTTCTGTGTTACCTGTGGCCAGCCCCAGGAGCCACACCCACTTCTGCTGCTAGCCAGAGTCACCTCCCACTCCACCATCTCTTCCTTGCCTAACTCAGATGGCATTTTGCAGACAAGCTTTTCAGAACTTCGATTTTGAAATTTGATTATGTGCTTCCCAGGTGGTGCTAGTGGTAAAGAACTAGCCTGCCAATGCAGGAGACATAAGAGACGTGAGTTCAATCCCTGTGGTGGGAAGATGCCCTGGAGGAGGGCCTGGCAACCCACTTCAGTATTCTTACCTGGAGAATCCAATGGACAGAGGAGTCTGGTGGGCTATGGTCCATAGGGTTGCAAAGAGTCAGACACAACTGAAGTGACTTAGCACACACATTATGCATGCTCATATCTCTCTTTATTTTGCTTCATTGCTCTAACTACAATGAGGTTATACAAGCACTTGAGTGATTAATGCTCATAGCTGGTTTCCTTCACTAGATCATTTGTTCCATCAAGTTAAGAACACTGAGTGCTTTTAAGTCTTCTATTCCCAGCCCTGAAGCAGAGGGTTTGGTTCACAGGAGATGCCCAAAAAATAGGTGTGGAACAGGCAACACTCTGCTTTCAAATGTCAATCCCATCCATTAATTGTTTTCCCCATCTTCAAGTACTATTTTACATTCTCAATATTCTTGGATGGGTTACATCCTTAGCAGTTGGCAGAACTGATAAGAACCATTGAATATTGAGGCCTTACTGTGTGCTAGATATGAAACTAAAGACGTCATAGACATTATTTAACTTTGTAATCTTCTCAACACTGTGAAGTACGTAAAATTATTATTTCTGTGTTACTACAAGTGAAGAATTCAAGGTTGGGTTAAGCTGGAGAGTAAAGCACATCTAGGTGTGGAGTAGGGGAAGGGGGTTGGTGTGATGTGTGGAGAAAAAGGACAGAAAGGACAGAAAGGTAGAGTGAAGGTAGGAATGTGCTGGTGAACATTTCTTACATCACAACCTGCTCAGAATCAGGCCTATCTATGCCACTTAATAGCAACGCAGAGCCCATAAGTGTGGCTGCTATCTGCAGTGTTAGACAAATATTCCATAGCTGAATCCCTTTTCCTGGTGCTTAAAGGAATGAGAAAATAGCAGATCAAAGGCAAATACTGAAAAGAGATTTGACTCTGTGACCCTTATTGTTTAATATCTATGAAGTATGTCCTTTCACTCTGCTTCTAAAAAATTATGGCTAAGACCTGGGTGGTCAGAATAGATAAGTTTCTGGCCTTCTTCCAATTCTGTGATTCTACGATTCTATGTTGCCGTTAATAATCCCCCTGTATCCTGTCAATAGGCTTTTACTTCCCTCAGACTGAAGATTTATCTAGCAATCTGGGTCAGTCCTGACAACACCTAAAATGTTGTCTAAAATGGACAGTGTCTCAAAGATATTTTTTGAACCTCTATTCATGTACCACCAAGATAAGCAAGCAGGAATTTGGCAGTTAAAAAGTTAAAGGGGTCAGCTGCGACAGCAACAATTTTTCGGCATCTTGTTGCCATCCTCACAGCCATGATGAGAAACACTCCACTGGATTTTATCGTGTAGCACTTTAACTCTTCAGTGACATCTGGTCGACCCACAAAATTGCTGCCTATGCCTTTCTGCTGAACCTCAGCATCCCTCTCCTCCTCTGCTCTTTATTTCTAGAGTTGTGTACAACTGCACTGATAAAACACTGGTTGAAAGCTTGACAACCATATTTTTGTATCATAAGTTTGTAAGAATGGAGGGAGTGGTTCTGCTAGTGAACAGAGTAGAAGTATCTCAGCGGGTTTAAGCTACACGGACTAAACATTGGAGAATAATTTGAAACTGTTGGATTAGAGACAGTGTTGAGACATGACTATTAATATATGAGAAATAATCCTGGTAAATTTAGATGGTTGTGCAGAAATAGAAAGAGATGCTCGTTTTGGGCAAGATCCATAACTTGGATTTTTCAATTTATATAGAAACAAGTGAGGACAATAATTGTCTTGTTCAGGTGCTCTCCTACTTCCCCAGGTCTTTCCCACTTCCATCTCAATCACTTACTTATCCCCAGGAGGAAGCAGGAAAACACAAAATGCTCTCCTTTGGGCCATATAGCAATCTTTTCTCTCTTATTTTGCAATAATTTGCTCTCATAAACCTCTTGTTATTTACAGTGATATGTTTTAGTAAAAGAGAAACAAGAAAGGAAGTGATAACAATACAAAGATATTACATCATCATATCTGTTTTTACAAGAACTTTGAAAAAGAAAAATCATAAATAGGCCAAAAGAAAAGGTTAATGAATGAATTACTTCCATTTTGACTGTCATTACAACTAACACACACACACACACACACACACACACACACACTTGCACAAAGAATGGAACGAATTAGAAGAGAAAAAAAAAGGAGACATAGTCACAATATTAAATTCAATAAAAATAATTTGACAAGCCAGAGCTACAGGCTTAAGTGAGCCTCTTTAAATATTTTTATTTCACTATTAATATTTTATCAAAAAATAATAGTTTTAGCACAAATTCCACTTTTCAAAGCTTTCACAGCTCCAACACTGAGGTTATCTTGTTTGGCATTAGAATAGCTCATGTCTACATTAAAGCTGGAATCTTAGAAGTGACATAAACAGGCCTTTTTCTATAAAGATAAAAGGCTAAGCTTTAAAGGATTTTATATTTATAGATAAATGTTTCCATAGTAATCAGTACTATAAAACTTGCTGGTGTCAGCAGTCCTTTGCATATAAAAATGGCTCATATTAAAATGAGCTAGATTCAGAGAATCAAATGTAGATTCTTTTACCTTAAAAAAAACCCAAAACTTGTGAGAAAACCAGAAGTTTTTTTGAATTTTGTTGGAAACTACTTTCAGTCACATGCACCAAGTCCTCCCACGGAACACAAAAGTGATGAAGGCCTGACCTTTGAAGGCAGCATGGAACATGATGGAAAGCAATTTAAAACAACACACTCGTTATTGTATCCTCAGATGATGAGCTTTTGCATTTTCGATTTTCCCAGTGTCTGAAGTCAGTTTTGTTTTAGGAAGAAAGAAAGTTCAGGAAGAGGGAAACCAAAGAAGGAGGCAAGGTTAAAAAAGAAAAGACAATTGAATTGCTTTAATGATAGAGTCAGAAATGCATGGACTAAATATCACCCAGAAGAGTATAAAACAGGTAAGAAATCTGTTTTAACATTTATGGTTATCTCAGCAGAAGTAGGATCTTCCCTGGTGGCTCAGCGGTAAATAATCCCCCTGACAAGCTGGAAATGTGGGTTCAATCCTTAGGTTGGGAAGATCTCCTAGGGAAAATAATGGCAACCCACTACAGTATTCTTGCCTGGAGAATTCCATGGAGCCTGGCGAGCTACAGTCCTTGGGGTTGCAAAAGAGACAGACATGACTTAGTGAAGAAAACAACAGCCACAGAAGAAGAATATATGTTTACCAAGAGACACGTACAAGAACATTCACAGCAGCCCTGTTCAGAATAGCCTCAAACTGTAAACTATCCAAGGGTCTACCAATAATAGAATTGATAAGATGAGGTGTGTTTACAAAATAAAATATCATAAAACAAAAACAAATAAACTATTGCTACATGCAAAGAAGACAGGCACACAAAAAATACATACTGTATGACTCCATGAATGTAGAATTAAGAAATGTACAGAGCTAACCTATGGGTTAGAAGTCAAAACAGTGATTATCTTTAGGGTAGGGAGTGACTGGGAGGGGAAAAATGAGTTTTAGTGGCCCTGCTAGTGTTTTCCTCCTTAAACTGGTTACTTGTTACATTTGTGTTTTGATTTTGTGAAAATTTGTCATGCTGTACATTCAAACTTCATGCAATTTTTTGCAAGTATATATATAAAAAGGAAAACGACAATGTTGAGATGGCCTGAACATTTTTCAGTAAATAAATAAACATATATATGTGTGTGCATATATATATGTATATATATATAGAGACGTGTATTTATGTTGGAGAAGGAACTGGCAACCCACTCCAGTATTTTTGCCTGGGAAATCCCATGGACAGAGGAGCCTGGCAGGCTATGTCCAAGGGGGTCACAAAAGAGTTAGACATGACTTAGGGATTAAACAACAACAACAACATATATATGTGTGTGTGTATATATATATACACAGCATATATACATATTTAAAATTTTTTATTTATATATATGCATATATCTGGAGAAGGAAATGGCACTCTACTCCAGTATTCTTGCCTGGAAAATCCCATGGACAGAGGAGCCTGGTGGACTACAGTCCATGGGGTCGCAAGAGTCAGACACAACTTAGCAATTAAACCAACATAAACCGACCATGCATATATATATAAATGCTTATATATACAGGATATATATATATATATACACTTCAATTGTTATCAGCTCATTTCAATCTGACCTGGATACTTCCTCATTTCTGTTTCTCTCGGTCAGTAACCATTTGAAACTTTTAAGAAATTACTTTCATAAGGCTAAGGATGCACGTACATGTGTGCACATTCCAACCCTAGTTCCCCACATTTTAACAATATCTTTGGAGACACGTTTGATTGTTCAGCTATGCAAAAGCCACCAAAGTCTGAGACTCTTTTGGCGTGGGGGGCAGTGGAGAGGAATTTTTAAATAAATAAGGAATCAGTAACACAGAGAAGGTCACAAGAGTGTTGAGTATGTGAGGGGAACGTGCTTCTCTTTCAAAGGCGTGGTCCCTGGCTGCCCACAGGCTCCGCTGGGACTGTGCTGTGCTCATAGGGGTTGGCAGGTGTAGGTGGGAGGGCTCGAGTTGGTCATTCTTTTAGGTTTCCACTTGGAACTCAAAGGTCTGATAAATGGAAAATTAATTGGGAACTTTAGCAAACATTTCATTCCAGGAGTTGATACTGCTTGTTCTGTAAGGCTTTTAACTGAGACAAATGCTTCTCTTTGAAAAAGATTCTTCCGAGTCAGAAGCAGCTAGCTATGAAGACAGAGCGGTGAGGGAGGGTGGTTAGGAGTGTACTAGAGCCTCTAGGTGACTGTGTGTCTTCAGGCAAAAGGCTATGTTCTCCAGGAGCCTTAGGTTCTTTTCATTTGTTTCATTAAGCAAATTTTTTTATTAATTAGATGATTGATGCTTTTACTTTTGATGGTAACCAGCATCAAAAATATCAATTATATATAGTGTATCTAGCTGGTTGGAAAATGCAAAGATATTAAACTATCTTCTCTAATACAGCATATATACTTATGTATACTTTGTATTCTTTTTTTTTTCTTCTGGCCTCTTCACCCTGATTGTGGGTTCTTAGTTTCCCAACTGGGGATTAAACCCTGAACCCTGGTGCCCAGCAGTGAGAGCTCAAAGCCCTAACCACTGGACTGCCAGGGAATTCCCTTTTTTAAAATTTTTATTTCATGTTGGACTATAGTTGATTTATAATGCTGTGTTAGTTTCAGGTGTACAGCCAAGTCACTCAGTTATACATAGACATATAGCTATTCTTATGTAATAGTTAGCATGCTGTACTCAGCCTGAGTGTCTTGGTTGTGAAATTGGAGGGTGGGGGATGACAGAGCATTGCTCCAATGATTCTTGTAAGGGTTAAATGAGATAATAGAGTCAGCAGGTCATTATGTTCTGGTGCAAAGCACAGTGAGCACTCAATAGCTGTTAGCTCATTGTTACTAGGTCACTGCCCTTGAGAACTATGCTGCTTAAAATCTGAATTTTTCCAAAGCACAGGGTTTCTTTAAAAAATGGAATCGTGTCTGTTCATATTAGAAGGTCACCAAATATCACGTATAATCTTCAAATAACCACAGGTACACTGGCAATTCTTTTCATGGGTGAAAGTTGAACCCTCAGTTTCAGAGCCACTGTGACACAGTGGATACATGTGCCAGAGGCCAGTCTCCAAAATGACCACAGGAAAAAAGCCTTTCAAACCTCAGTTTTCCCTTTGTTTCTCATTTTGTTCCTTTTGGTCTCTCCCGTTTTCTGCTCTTACCCCTTCACCTTTCCCATCTAGGCTTGCTGCCTGATGTTGGTATACATTAAGGAGTTGAACACACTCCAATATCAGGAGGCTAAACTGACACTGAAGGAATTAGCCATGAAAGGAAGGACAAAATGGGACCAGATGAAGGGACGGGACATGGGCAGGATTCATTTGTGTGCACACATAATACTTTTGGACTGTCTCTTGAGACGGACTGCACGGCAATTTTGCTGCCTGTATTCAAATATATTTAATAGCCCTCACTGCATTTCTAATCATGTTGCTCAGAAGGGAATTTCTATCCTGAGATATGACAGAGGCACAACAGTCATAAGGAATAAATATTGGCAAAACAAGGAGTAAAATATTTTACCTGCAGTGCTGACCTTCACCTTCGACAAAAGCAAAGCAAAACAAACAAAAACAAGAAACCAAATGTGGCCAGAAGTTTCCTTAGGATCCAAGAAAATGCTACTTGCTAGGCTGGCAGGTTTTCCAATATTTCTTTTCACTTCTTTCTCCATTTCCCTTCCGCAAGGAAAACAGGAATTATAAATGCCAGAGTTCCATAAAAAGAAAGTTGCTTTTTCCTTTCTTTTTTTTTTTTAAGCCACATATTGATGAGAGAGCAGATCAGCAAGGTTTTGCGACAAAGTTATGGTTCTTCAGTTTTATATCATCAAGAAATATAGGTAATTTAGATCCATACTCAGATTTGCCTGTATCTGTGAAAATTAACAGATTGTAGAGGTAGGGTCATGATTTCTTGCTATGGCTTCACATGATTGAGACTTGGCAGGAGATTGCTTAGCTGAAAAATACCACATTGCTTTTTCAGGCATATCTTTCAACGTGTGTGGTGAGTTCATGCCTCATGGGCTCCTGAACCAGTGGTACCTCCACAAATCCTTATCACGGAAGCGAAACTTCTCCCAAGCCCAGTTGCTCTTCTCCTTTCCTTTAATTTATTTATTAATTTATTTTCGGCTTTGCTGGGTCTTCGTTGCTGCGTGCGGGCTTTCTCTAGTTGTAGTGTGTGGGTTTCTCATTGCCGTGGCTTCTCTTATTGCGGAGCATGGACTCTAGGGCGCAGGCTCAGTAGTTGTGGTGCCTGGGTTTAGTTGCCCTGCAGCATGGGGAGTCTTCCTGGACCAGCTATCAAACCAGTGTCCCCTGCATTGACAGGTGGATTCTCAACTTCTGTACTACCAGGGATGTCCCCAGTTGTTCTTCTAATGTGGTGTTAACACCTGGATGGAAAATAAAATGCAGTTAAAGTTTGAATTTGGAACAAATATGAGATGTAACTGAGGCTAACATTATAGAAATATGAGATGAAATGAATGACCTATATTCACTGTGCAGCTTCATTCTCTAAATTTTGATAATTCATGTAAAAGAAATATCTGTAAACTTAAAGATGGGATGAGTAAAAGTAGAGAAAGATGGAGATCTTTTGCAAACAAGCCAAACCATGCTTTATACGGTATTCTACACCCATATTACACAGGAAGTTCATTGCATTGAAGAGCCAGCTGGTTCACATTGTAGCAAATGAATATTTTGATATATTAATCAAGGTTTCCCAATGTGCATTTTCTTTTGCTGCTTATTTTTTTCCTCATTCAGGAACCTTTCCAACACATCAGGAAAGGTAATGAAGAAAACATGGAATCAAACCATTGGCCTTATAAAGTTTCAAAAGTTTAGGTTAGAAAATTTGCTGGTGGTTGTATAACTCTACAAATACACTAAAAGTCATTGAATTGTACACTGAAAGTGGATGAGTTGTACCGTATCAGAATTATATGTCAATAAAGTCATTCTTTAAAAAGTCACAGGTTTACATCAGGCATAAACTGCATATTTGAGAGAAGAGAAAGAATTAAGCTACCCTACATTCAAACTAAATTAAGGGTTTTTTTGACTCTCCGAAGAAAAGGTGTGCTTAGTCACTCAGTTGTGTCTGACTCTTTGTGACTCCATGGACTGCAGCCCGGCAGACTCCACTGTCCATGGGTTCTCCAGGCAAGAGTACTCAAGTGGGTTGCCATGCCCTCCTCCAGGGGATCTTCCCCACCCAGGAATCAAACTCAGGTGGAGTTCAAAGTAATAGAGTTAATGATGTAGAGAGGGGCTTTCTGGTGTGTCCACTTCCCTAATCACATGCCGACTCTTTGGAAGCGGGTAGAAATTTCCAGATAGCTTTGAGAAATGTGAGAACAGGGAGAAATCTGCTTTTATTTTTTTCTTGTCGTCCAAGACTCCAGAGCAGAAAGTCTTACAGAGGTGTTCAGGCAGTCAGTAATGAGACAGTCTCCTTGAGTTTACTGCCATCCACAGTTCTATTATATCTGTGGAATGTTTCCCAATATCCAAGAGAACACAGACATTGCACAAAAAGCCCAGGGTTTGAAGGGACAAGGAATTTACAGCAATAATCTGTGTGGACTAATGACCAAAGATCAGACAACAATGAGGGCATCTCAGCAGGTGACAATGTAGGTACATTGCAAAGGAGAGAAGCATAGGTCCCCTTCCATGCCCACGTGTCAGCAGCACATAATCCCCCCAAATTTCAAATAAATAAATAAATGCTGGAGAGGGTGTGGAGAAAAGGTAATGCCCCTACACTGTTAGTGGGAATGTAAACTGGTTACAGCCACTATGGAAAGCAGTATGGCGGTTCCTTAAAAAATTAAAACTCTGTGGGAGAGGGCGAGGGTGGTATAATTTGGGAGAATGGCATTGAAACATGTATAATATCATATATGAAACGAGTCGCCAGCCCAGGTTCGATGCATGATACTAGATGCTTGGGGCTGGTGCACTGAGACGACCCAGAGGGATGGTACGGGGAGGGAGGAGGGAAGGGGGTTCAGGATGGGGAACACATGTGTACCTGTGGCAGATACATGTTGAGGTATGGCAAAACCAATACAATATTGTAAAGTAATTAGCCTCCAATTAAAATAAATAAATTTATATTTTTAAAAAATATGAAAAAAAATTAAAACTAGACCTACCATATGACCCTGCAATTCTACTCCTGGGCATTTATTTGGAGAAAACTCAAATTCAAAAAGATGCATGTACTCCAATATTTACAGCAGCACTATTTAAAATAGCCAAGACATGGAAACCACCAAAACGTCCGTCAATGGATAAACAGATAAAGATGTAGTCTCTATATGTGAAGGAATATTAGCCATAAAAAGAATGAAATAATATCATTTGTAGAAACATGGATGGGCCTAGAGTTTCTCATATTACGTGAAGTAAGTCAGACAAAGAAAGACAAATATCATGCAATATCACTCATATATGGAATCTAAAATAGTGATGTAAATGAACATATTTACAAAACAGAAACAGACTCACAGACATAGAAAACAAACCTATGGTTACCAAAGAGGAAAGGAAGGGGGAGGGATACAATAAGAGTTTAGGATTAACAGATATACACTCCTGCATATGAACTAGATAAACAACAAGGTTCTACTGTTGGCACAGAGAACTATACTCAGTACTTATAATAATCTAGATTGGGAAAGAATATGAGAAAGAATATATGTGTATATGTGAAGCTGAATCACTTTACTGATCAGAAACTAACAATATTGTAAATCAAATGTATTTCAATAAGAAAAAATTTCAGGAAAGCATTCCTAAGGCAAATGGAAGCAGTCCTGGATTGACTGAGAGTAAATCTTTTGCTTTTTGTCCAAATGAAGACTCAAATTCAGTTTTAAACAAATTAAGAAAGTCTTAGTGATTGAGCACTGAAATTGGAGATGCAAATTTTGAATAATATAGGGTATTTTTAAATCAGGGTATGAAATCACAAGAGCCTGAGGTCCTGAGTGCCACAAGCTCTAGTGGGCTGGTTTTTACAGAGGGTGGGGAAAGATTTTTCTGCCATCTATGTCTCTTGAGATAGATCTACTGGGCATGCCAGCCTCAGGAGGGAAGAATCAGGAAATTAAAGATACATTTACATTTTCTTTTTAAGATATACTATAGCTGAATTATTTTCTCAGTAAAGATATCTATTTCCCTGAAAGATTACCCTACAATGACATTAAGTCATTTCATGGGTTGAGTTATCCTATGAAATCTTGAACAATCTGTTTAGAATGGGTTTGAATTAGAAAGGGAAATGTATATTAGAATGTTTATTATAGGGTTTTTCCACGTGAATCCTGTTACATACTACCATTCAGTTTATCCATGTGTGCTCTTGATTCTTTCTCTTCTTCCATCTCAAGTGTTACTTCTTGGTTCTTTCAGCTATACTTTCTTATGAATCACAGGTCAGGGCTATCAGAAAACGTACATGCTCGGTATGGGTTAGTCTCTCAGTTGTGTCCAACTCTTTGTGACCCCATGGAGCCTGCCAGGCTCGTCTGTCCATGGAATTATCCAGGCAAGAATGCTGGAGTGGGTAGCCATTCCCTCCCCCAGGAAATCTTCCTTACCCAGGGATCAAACCTGGGTCTCCTGCATTGCAGGCAGATTCTTTACCATCTGAGCCACGAGGGAAGCTGGTATCTACCATTAATAAAATCACATCTCTCTCCTGCAATTACCCTATCTGAATATAGGGTATTCTATATACCTTCATATCTGAATATGAATCTCTCAAAAGAAAGATCTGTATACATAGATTCCTTATCTCGATCTCCCATTTATACTTGAATTTTCTACAATCTAATTTCTACTCCAAGCACTTTCTTTTTTTTTTTTTGGCTCTGCCTCAATGCTTGTGGCATCTTATTTCCCCACCAGGGAAGGAATCCATGCTCCCTGCAGTGGAAGAGCAGAGTCCTAACCACTGGTCCACCAGGGAATGCCCAGTTCCAAAAACTCTCAAATTGAGGATATGAGTGCTTATCAACATCACCATTGACCTCATGATCCCCAATTCAATAGACTCTTTGCTATCCTCAATATATGCAATTTTACAGTACTATTGTAAATAATGCTTTTGTATATTTGTAAACACTGCTTACTGTAAATAAGCAGGTAAATACTGCTTCTGTCTTGATATTATGTCTTTCCTTGGCTTTTGTAAAAACACAGTGTTTTGATTTTCCTTTTATTTCTCTAACATTCTCTTTTGCTGGAATCTTCTCCTATAACTAATCTCTAAATAGAACTCAAGGCTCAAATAGGAAGCCTCTTATCTTCTTTAAATAATCCACTCAGAAATCTCATTATTCCCATGCGTTTAAATACCATTTAAATTTTGATGACTACAGAACGTTACCTCATTTCCGAGCTCCACACTCACGTACCACATCACTTATTTAAGTAAGATACCTTACAAGCATTCTGAACTCAGCGTTTCCAAAATGGAATTCTTGATTTCCTCCTCAAACCTGTTTCCCCATCAGAAACTCCAGTCTTCCCTTTCTCAGTAAATGTCACCACCAACCACTCAGTTCCTCGAGTGAGAAATACGGGTTTCATCCTTGGTTTTTCCTTCTCCTCTTGCCCCACATCCATACAATAGCAAGTCTCATCAAATCTATCTCCAGAATGCATCTCAATCAGTTTATTTTTCTACATCTCTTCTGTCCCTACCATAGAATAATTCACTGTCATCTCACTTCATGGTGTATTTTAGAGTTAATTGATTTCACCTCTTCCTTTCTTACCCCTTGTCCAGTCAAACTCATTATAACAGCAATAATCAGCTTATTAAAATATAAATTTTTCTGATGTCACTCAACTACTTTAGTGTCTTCCCATAGGTCTTAGAATGAAGTCCAAAACCCTTATCATGGCCTGGGAGGTCCTGTTCACCTTTCTAGTATCAATGCACAATGCCCCTGCTTTCTCTCAGTATGTGAAAGAAAAATCTCTATTCTTTTTTTAATGTCTCAAATCCTTCTTTCTGAAAATGCTTCAAATGACTATTTTCTCTGCCTTTATGCTCTCAT
This sequence comes from Budorcas taxicolor, assembly GCF_023091745.1. Lineage (NCBI taxonomy): Eukaryota > Metazoa > Chordata > Mammalia > Artiodactyla > Bovidae > Budorcas > Budorcas taxicolor. The sequence continues at coordinate 128,911,784 of NC_068914.1, read as the reverse complement.
CTTCTGTGCTTGGAGCTAAGTATCACCTTCTCAGAGATTTCCTTCTTGACCTTCTGTTATTTCCTTCTGTTGTTTTAAGTAGGTCTCTCACTGTCTAACTTATTTCACATAGTATGATAATTTCTAGGTTCATCCATGTTGCTGCAAATGACATTATTTCATTCTGTTTTATGGCCAAGTAATATTCCATTGTATATGTGTGTGGGTGTGTGGGTGTGTGCATTCCACGTCTTCTTTATGATATCACTTATGTGTGGAATCTTACATCTGGGAAAAAAAATGATACACATGAACTTATTTACAAAACAGAAATAGACTCACAGGCAAAGAAAACAAATTTATGGAATCTTAGTTCCCAGATTAGGGATCAAACGCACGTTTACTGCATTGGCAGGTGGATTCTTTTTTTTTTTTTTTAGTGTTTTTTTTTTTTATTATTTTACTTTACAATACTGTATTGGTTTTGCCATACATCAACATGAATCCACCACCACCAGGGAAGCCATGCTATCCATTTTTAGTAGTACCACAGAAGCTATTAATCAGACTAGGGCTCATCATGTTTCCTGTTTTAAACTTTCACAGAGTAAGACTCACTGTAATTTGGGTAAATGGAGAGACTATTCTCCATGGTGGAGCACATTAGATTCTGTGGCTTCAAGGCTCATGCTGATCGTCCTTCTCACCAACTTGAAGGCATCAGATTTCATACATGATGTGGTAGCAGACGGCTGGGCAAGACAAGTTATCTGCTCCTCTATTGACAAGTCATATTGACTTTGACCAGGTCAAGAACTCTTCATTGCTTCAGTTTTCCCATCCGTTGTTATAACACTCCTTTCTCCAATATCTGGAACCCCTTCCATAAGCAAGCGCCCCTGAAGAGCAAGTGTGGTTATTGATCTGATCCTTCAGTCACAGAAAGTCTCGGAATAACACGCCCAAACCCATCACCCTGCCCTGTCACATGTTAAAAGACTGGAGATCACCAGAAGTATTTGGTTTGTGTTGTTCCTTGAAAGATGACTGTTCCCACAAATATGCACAGCCTACTCATGGAGGACCCTTGAATCACAAAGGCAGGTCCTTCCTTCTTCTGGCCACAGTCTTTGATGGTGGTGAGGAATGTGTTTACTCAAGTTCACAAAGGAGAACTTGGTTTGCTCTGTTTTAGCAACAGATTAGAATTTTCAAAGAAATCCTGGCATGGGTCATTTTTTTTGGAATAAGCTTTGAAGCCATGCTGAAATCTTATCAGTGTGTCAAGATTTAAAAACTCCCACCTGTACGTCTCCCTCCTGAGAGCTCTCTTGAGCAGCTGCCACCTCCTCCTTTGTTTGTTGATTATGTGTGAACAGAAACAGAGCAAACGCCCATCGCTAGGCACTAGAAACACTGTCAGCCATTTCTGTCTTCTTGTAACCTATCTGGTAGGCAGATTCAAAGCAAACAGGGATTCCTAGGGATAGTTTATAAATATATGATTAAAGTGTGCTGGCTCACCTGCAATACATTTGTACTCAATCTCTCTCACCATCCCTGTTTCTCCAGTTGCAATCTTCCTTAAGGGAAAGCAGTGCTCACTTGCCTCTTTTTAAAAGGCGTGCAAATCTCAACACAGCGGCCATTTAATGCCAACGAATGTGATTGTAAAGAGAGCACACCAGAATGCAAGCATTTTCTTTTCATTTCTCCTCGACAGAAGGAAGGCTTATGTTTAATACACCCTTGCTGGAAGATTTAGTGTATATATTCTTTTGTTCAAGAAACATATCAAATCCCTTCACTTACAAAACTGTGGAAAACAGGGTCAAAAGTCAGCCAAAAATTAGTGCTTCCCTGGTGACTCAGACAGTAAAAAAGGCTGCCTGCGGTACAGGAGACCCAGGTTCAATATCTGGGTAGGGAAGATCCCCTAGAGAAGGTAATGGTAACCCACTCCAGAATTCCTGCCTGGAAAATCTCATGGATGGAGGAGCCTGGAGGGCTGCAGTTCATGTAGTTGCAAAGAGTTGGATACGACTGAACAATTTCGTTTCCTTTTTTTCAGCCAAAAAGTAGCTTGTGAAAGAAAAGTCCTCCAGAGAAGACTCTGACTCTCTCTAACTTGACCATGATAGCTTTTTCTTCTAGGCAATTTCTATACAGACCAATCAAAAACATCTGTTTTTTTTTTTTTTAAACAATTCAGCTCATGTTGGGATGACTATATATTAGGGCTTTAGGAGAAGGCGATGGCACCCACTCCAGTACTCTTGCCTGGAAAATCCCATGGATGGAGGAGCCTGGTAGGCTGCAGTCCCTGGGGTCGCTAAGAGTCGGACATGACTGAACGACTTCCCTTTCGCTTTTCACTTTCATGCATTGGAGAAGGAAATGGCAACCCACTCCAGTGTTCTTGCCTGGAGAATCCCAGGGACGGGGGAGCCTGGTAGGCTGCCGTCTATGGGGTCGCACAGAGTCGAACACGACTGAAGCGACTTAGCAGCAGCAGCAGCAGAGTATCGCTCACATTTTAACTTCAGAGCCTTCTTTTGGCTGAACATGATTTCTCTCAACCTCTCTAACTGCATCCAACTCTAGCTGCAGACGGGCTTCCCTGGTAGCTTAGATGGTAAAGAGTCTGCCTGCAGTGCAGGGGACCTGGGTTGGATCCCTGGGTCAGGAAAATTGCCTGGAGAAGGGAAGGGCTACCCACTCCAGTATTTTTCCCTGGAGAATTACATGGAAAGAGGAGCCTGGTGGACTACAGTCCATGGGGTTGCAAAGAGTCAACAGGACTGAGTAGCCAACAAGCTGCAGGCGGCTGCACTTCATCCTGTAAAACTCATCACCAACACACGAAACTAGAGCACTAAATCCAAACAGTGTCTGCCAGCGGGGCTGGTGGACAATGAAAGCAAGGCACACCTCTGATCTAACTTAACGCTTACATATATTTTGAAAAGCAAGCACAGCCTAGATTTTACTTTCTGGCCCACACTGCAACACTTCTCTACCACTCTCCTGGGAACCTGGAGCAAAATCTCTTTCACAAATAATACCCAATGAGAACTTGCTATCTAAGTGTTATTTTCCCAGCTCAGTGTCACAATTATTTAGTGTGCTGAGCACTATACGTCTTTTAATTTTCTGTAATCCCTACCCATAGTATAATGTGGAATTCCATTTATTCTATTTTAAAAGGGATGAAGTCATCCAGGGTGGAAACTATGACCTGATTGAAAGTCCTGAAATGCTGCTATGTCTCAGACTGGGCTCTGGCACATGCAGAAGTATAAATTAAACTCTTCTGCAGACATTTGATCTCTTGCTATGAAAAGGGATACTGTGTTTCCTCTGTTTAACGGTATTCTCTGTCCGCTGTGAAAAGAAGCCTGTTTGCTTAAAAAAGTGTGGCATATTTTTTCCACTATGAGTGGCACGGCAAATGAAATCACAGCACGCCCTGAATATAGTTCCCATCGTCTATATGAATTGTACATCTGTCAAGAGAAGCCTATGTTGAAATTGTGGTCACTTAATATGAGAGGAATAATTTAATAATATCATGACAGATCGCAACCGCATCTCTGGATGCTAAGACTGGCAGCTTCTGTTGAGTGCCCACCTGCAGACAGCTCTGTGCAAAGCAACTTAAACAGAAACAGCCATGCCTTCTAATTCCAGCCCATCTCCCTGCACCCCAGAGGCTGCCCACACACAAAGTTAGGATATCACCGTTACTGGTGGGACATTATTCTAAACGAGCATGCCCATATTATCAATTCAGTCCAAATGTTCTCTCTTCTATTTCCATCTGCAGGTCCTATGTGTTTTATTAAAATCATAATCAGTCCTTGTAAAAGGATGTAAACTCAAAATTTCTCTGATAGCATGTGATGAAAATGCCCTAAAATAAACCTTCCGTGAATCGCTGGCATGTGGTAGATGTGGAATGAGTGAACCAGGCTATCATCCTTGAGGAGAAACTCTAGCAGAAGTTTTCCAACTCTGTTCTGCTCTGTCTGTGGAGGTATTTCAGGAGTCGGCAAAACACCATTTTTCATTGACCATCAACTCTTTGTTATCCTAATGCCTTGAACTCTCCAACCACAGGGAGGCTGGTGAACTAGGAAGGTGCTGATTTAGAGCTGGGAAGCCCTGCTGACCTGTTTCCTCCCCCTGTACTCTAGCCCCTGATGAAAACATAGCTGATCCTACTTGTTTATATACTGGGGTTTTAGAAAAAGTGTCCAACTGCTAGAAAAATAGTTTGAAAACCATTGCTAGCAAGCAGGGTTTTGCCTTGAAAAGTGAAAGTGTTCGTTTTGTCTGACTTTTTGCAATCCCATGAACTGTAGCCTGCCAAGCTCCCCTGTCCATGGAATTCTTCAGGCAAGAATGCTGAAGTGGGTAGCCATTTCCTTCTCCAGGGGATCTTCTGCAGGGATCGAACCCAGATCTCCTGCATTGCAGGCATATTCTTTACCATCTGAGCCACCAGGAAATTTATTTGTAATACCTTGTATGGAGAAATAGTGTAGAGCAGAATGACAACATGGCAAGTATCACAGACCCAAAATTGAGATCAATACAGTCTGGCTTTTTGCATTGTAAAGATCACCTTCATTGTCATATGAGCATATAATCAACTGTATCTGGAAGAAACAAAGGATTTATCTTTCTTAACTGAATCACCAATAACAAGTTTATTTCACTTAGTAATGAAAGGAAAATATCACCTGACCCACAGTTTTTTCTTACCCCAAACTAATTGGCAGTACTTATTTTAGTAATCTGGAGACCCAATAAAAAATTTGGCACAGTTGCTTTTTATATTGCTTTCATTCCTCCTACTAAAGCAGCTTGCAAAATTATAGAATGTGTAACCCCAACTATTTCTTCATGATTTTAATGTTTAGTAAGTTCTCACAGTGTTTCTCTTAAAACTTAATGCTACATATATGATGAATTAAAGAATGCTGCTTAGCTCAATTTACTCAATCATTTTTGCAATGTTCCCTGAAGGTCAGGAACACCTGGTGACTTTGACAAAGATCCCTGGACAGACCTCCTGAAGCAAAGATTACCAAGGGTATGTCTAGTAATCTGCACTCCTAACAAGCAACCCAGGATAATTCTTATCCTCATGGAAGTGGTGAAAACTATAGGTAGAGATAAATAGAGTCCAGCCTTAATTTTAATGTCAGTTTCCCATTTCGCTCTGTATGTAGTTCTCCCATTGTAGAGTGATCATTCAGTTTGAGAGGTTAGAACCTGGGAGTCTTGGCGAACGCACGCAGCCGTCTGCCAACAATTAGACTAGATGAAGTGACCAGTATGGGATCAAAAGTTAAATACGTTACATCTGAATGACATACCAGATATGCAAAGAAAATGTGTTTTTCCAATCTATGTAACTATTTGCTTCACCAAATATCCCCTTTATCTTAATGCATTGTAAACAGAGAACAACTGCCAGAATATGGTGGCTGATGCGAAAAGCCAGACCGTGTTGATCTCAATTTTGAAAACTTTTATGGTGTAATTTTTTCATTACCCCGTGACCCTGGGGGATGCTTCTGAGATTCCTTTAAACTCCTCAAGACTACCACTCCTCGGACTCTAAGGAACTGGTATCATCACACTTTATTTTTTTGCAAGTCCTTCAATAAAATGATTGGTGTGTGTCTCCGTGGGTGACAAATGACTTCTCTCAAGGAATGATACATTACCTTTCCAAGAAAAGTGAAATATTGAGTGGCTATCTGTGAATTCAAACAGTGTAGACAATGAAGTAAGGAGAGGCAGGTCAAGAAAATATATATTACCAGTATGATGAGATTCACTTCAGGATCCCAAAAGCACAACTAAGCAATTCATCACTTTGGAGTTGAAACTGCTCAGACCTGTCAGTTTCATCTGCCTCCCTACCCTTCGACAGCCTGCAAAGGCTCTGAGTCTCCTGCAAGGTCAAGTTCAAACAACTTAGCGTGGCACAGAAAGTGTTCTGTGGACCCTGCTTCCTCCTTCCTCTTAATCATCTTTCAGTCCTAACCTCTACTTGTGATTCAGCATCAGTTACCTCTTATGGATTCTTGAATGGACATTCTTATTCTTCGCTGGTACAGTCACCTCTGTCTAGAGTTGCTGCCTTAGCCCCTGTCCTTAGGATCTAGCTTAGGGATTATCTTTTTTGTTGTTGTTAATTGTATTTGTTTATTTAATTTTAGGCCGTGCTGGGTTACAGCAAGTGGGGGCTGCTTTCTAGTTGCGCTGCACGGGCTTCGTATTTCAGTGGCTTCTCTTGTTGTGGTATATGGGGTTTAGAGCCCAGGCTCAATAGTTGCGGCACACAGGCTAAGTTGCCCTGAGGCATGCAGAATCTTCTCAGGCAGGGACTGAACCTGTGTTCCCTGCATTGACAGGCAGATTGTTTACAACTGGGCCACCAGGAAAGCCCAGGGATCATCTTCTTGAAGAGGATAACTCTTCTCTGTGCTCCATCTTTATCCTTGAAATAATTGGTGTCACAATGCTGTCCAAACCCTGGAATGTGAGTCATAGGACTAAGGAACAAGCGAGAAAGGAGGTTGATTGGCTTTTATGCCCTCAACACCCAGTACAGAGCCTAGCTCAGGGAAGGTTCTGAAAAAGATGGTTATGGACTAAAACAATCTTAATCAATCCTGAGAGTGTTTGTGAGCAGTTAAAATGATGAGACCAGATTGCCCCTGCCAATACTGCTTTTCTATTGTTTGATGTCCTTTAAAAATGACCACAGTCAATTTTTATTCCAGCCTTGGAAAGGCCAGCAATACAAACTAGCACTCTGTGCACTTTTGATAGAACATATTGTTTGGTATGCAATGCGATTCCTTTTCTGCCTGTTATGTGTACATTTAAAAAATTAGTTGCACCTTTTCCTTTCGAGGTGCTTAGTAACCATGTTGTTTCAGATACAAAGGCCTATAGTGCAATGCCCACTGCCCTGTGAATGGGGCCTTTGTTCTCAGCACTGTTTTGGTAGGAAATGGTTGCTATTTAGGTCTCCAAGAGGGAATATAAACTATGCTCACCTAATCAAACAGACCAGTAAATACAGCAGTTAATCTGACAACTTAAAATTCCTGAGTTGCATTCTGAGAAACAATCTTAACACCAACAATCATTTCAAGCCTATGTAAATTGTAAGCCTTTGGGTGACTAAGAGGTTTATTGCATTTTATTTCATTTCATTTTATTAATTACTGCCAATGCCTGGTTCTAAATCATATTTCAGCATGGAGATTTCTTGTTGGTGGAAAAGAAAAGAAATCACGTTGGAAAATATAGCATGAAAGCTAGCAAATAAAACCCGTTACCCAGATGTCAAGAGAGGAGAGAAACAGGACGGGTGAAGAAGGAAGGCATGCCCTTTCGTATTGGTGCGCTGGAAAGGAGAATTGATCCTGAAGACGGAAGAAACCCAAGTGCAGGTCTGGGTTGCCTAATGAACTGGCTTGCCCGTTGTTCTCATCTTTTCAGATAGTTAGTTCAAACTAATCTGCCCTGTGGTTACAGAAGAAAAAGTAGTGCTTGTTTGTTCAAGTTATTAACAGTTTTTAAATGCCCTCCCCAAGTCACCTTGAAAGTTTAGTCACCGCTTGAGAAACAAAAGCACTGAAACAATACTTGCATTAAAAAAAAAAAAAAACCTGGTTCTTAAAGGCAATATACAGTGATACTTTAAACCCAAGAGACAACAACAAAAAGAGCTCTTTGTTTGAGGTATGGGTATAAATATCACCATTTAGATCCTACCTGTTTGCTAACAATGGACATATCCTCTTAAAACTATGTCCTTGCAATATATCAGAGAGCAGGGCCCAATGTGCACACAGCACATGTTAAAAGCTCTATCTGAACTATTTCTTTCCTCTTGAAACAAAAAATCTAGCATTTCTGGTTTTTAAAGGAGCCATTGTCACTTCTGGTAGAATGTTTATTTTACTGTCTCCTGCACAGCGGAGGGCATTTCACCTATAAAGAGTGATTATAGAGCACGGGGACAATTTGAATACTCTAATCAATGCTAGTTAAAACGGGAATAAATAAACTTTTATGGCACCAGGGTTCTTACCCTTCATGGAAATTATTGTTAATTTATTGAATCAATAATCTTAAAACAATAAATTATGATGCCCTTTGTTTTACTAAGCCCTTCTCCCAGTGTGTTAAAAAGCCAGGGCTTTATAAATATTGCAACAGCCTGGGAGGAGGTTTTTTAACCAAGTCTTTGTTGTGTGGTTGGTTATGCAAGAGATTAGACTATAAAAGTTAAAAGTGTGTGTGTGTGGTGGGGGTGGGTGAGGTGAATTCAATATGAGTAGACACTAAAAAAAAATAACAATAATAACAATAACGATAATTCCTATACTATTTAAAGTGACGGAGCAAAGAATTTTGATTCTTTTTCTCATGAAATCTGGCACTGTTTGAGATGATTTGGCTTTCCTCTTCAGCTGTTTAAGAGTTATTACTCTAAGAGCACATTTATTACAAATCTGGGAGATTTGGGGTTGATACCAGCTAGAAGTTGCCTTTCCAGAAGGAATACATATCTTCAGTATTTTTGTCTTAGCGTCATTCCCAGGGTTTCATCTGTTATCCACCAAAATCCCTAGGCAAACCAAAACTCCTGAATTTACCACGGGGTATGGGGGCTTCCCTGGTGACTCAGTGGTAAAGAACCCCCCTGCCAATGCAAAGACATGGGTTCCATCCCTGGACTGGGAAGAGCCCGTGGAGGAGGAAATGGCATCCCACTCCAGTATTCTTGCCTGAGAAATCCTATGAACCGAGGAGCCTGGCGGACGACAGTCCATGGGGTTGGAAACAGTCGGACATAACCTAGTGACTAAACAGCAGCAAGGCGGGGAGGGGTAAATTGGGAGATTGGGATTGACATATAGACACTGCCATATATAAAATAGGCTTCCCAAGTGGCACTAGTGGTAAAGAACCTGCCTCCCAATGCAGGAGGTGCAAGAGACGTGGGTTCTATCCCTGGATGGGAAAGATCCCCTGGAGGAGGGCATGGCAACCCACTCCAGTATTCTTGCCTGGACAATTCCATGGACAGAGGAGGCTGGCGGGCTACAGTCCATACGGTCACACAGAACCAGACACGACTAAAGCGACATAGCACACACACCCCTATATAACATAGGCATGTAATAAGGGCCTACTGTACAGCCCAGGGAACTGTCCTCAGCACTCTGCAATGGCTGACATGGGAACAGAAACTAACAGAGAGTACTTCTATGTATAGGCATAACTGATTCGCTTTGCGGTACAGCAGAAACTAACACCACACTCTAAATTAACAATACTCCAATAAAAATTATATTTAAAAAATAAAATAAAGTGTACAATTCAGGAGCTTTTAGTAAAACAAGCAAACAAACAAGCTGAATTTGAATTTCACATCTACTATTAGCCTAACTTACTGAGGATAAGATAAAGTGCCTCAAACCATGCTAGCGCATGGCTGTGCCAAGTTGCTTCCTCTTTGCAACCCTTTGGACGGTAGTCACCAGGCTCCTCTGTCCATGGGGATTCTCCAGGCAAGAATGCTGGAGTGGGTTGCCACGCCCTCCTCCAGGGGATCTTCCTGACCTAGGGATAGAACCCACGTCTCTTATGTCTCCTGCATTGACAGATGGGTTCTTCACCACCAGCACCCCCGAGAAGCCTGAATGGGAAGCCATTAGGCACACGGCTGCCTCTGAAGCAAATCCAGCATTGCCTCTCTGGGCCCATGCTGGGCCTGTCTCTCCACCCCACACACAGGTTTAACAGGTCATGAGAATTGTATCTCTCTGATCTTTATTAGTTTTCTCATTACGTTTTTACCTTTTACAGCAATCAAAATATCTTTGTGGTACCTATTCATCCTGTTACAAAACTGTACCCAAATGCAAACTCTCTGGCTTAAAAAAAAAATAAAATATAATGGAGAAAAGTGCACATTTGGGGTAATATCTGCCAATGAGACATTACTGTAGATGCAGTGTCCCAGAAGCACCTAATATCCAAAGCTTTCTGTACAGATTAAACTCCTCTAATGGCTCTACAGCTACTATATACAATTATCTTCTCACGAACAGCATCCCTTAAAACAGACATAAGGGATCTTTGAAGCCGAGCTCTGCATACCTTAATTATGGAACCAATTTGGGACACTATTTGTTCCAACATTTTTTAAAGGCCTTCCCTAGATTATAGGAACACGTTGAATTCACGATTAGTTTTTTGTGCTCGGAGACTACAGACTTGAATGCAGGCAGCAAGAATGGCCCCCCAGGGTGCAGGTGTTTTGCCACTACATCCTGCGGGGGGTTTTACAGTTTCTGTTACAGGACTGACCTAAAACCAGAAATATTATTCCCTGGAGCTGAGCTTGTGACCAGAGTTCTCGTTCCTTGGGATCCAACTCTGACTGTGAGACTGTCGTAATTTAGCACCTGAAAGGCACAGCAGGGAAACTAGAAGCTGATGATCTATGGAATTTCCATTAATCATTGGTATACTGGTTTGAGGAACTCCGTGTCAGTTCAGTAAAATCTCAAGGCATCTTCCTGGGATTCTGAAGAGTTCAAGAAATGTACCTGGACCAAAGATGGAAAGGGAAATCCAACATGTATTGAATATCTGCAACAGCCAGTAAGTGATGCTAATCGAAAATCAGCAATTAGCAGTTCTTTTAGAGCTGAGCACTGACAGAGGCCCTCAGTCTGATCCACTTGGGGGAGATGCTCCAGGCAAGGAAATTCCTGTATCAGGTGTGCTTTACAGGAAGGCTCTGGCTAAAGCAAGGATTCTAGTCCATTCCCAAATATGTATTCCCAAAGCGGGTCTAAGTTCCCTGGAATCTGGTTGCAAGATAAGGGAGAACTGATACCATGAGTATTAATTACATTCAACTGCTAATAAGATTACTCGGTCAGTAAAAACTGGCTCTAATAAACATAAAGGAATGGGTACTGTATACAGACTGGCTCCTAGATGGAGAGCTGCAGGAGATGTGTATGTGTGATTTCATTTAGTTCTCACAGCAATTCTTTAATGTGTGGCCATCTCGATTTTAGAGACAAAGAATGCTATTTTCAGCAGAGTTGAGGGTATTGCCCAAGGAAACAATGGCAGAAACGGAAGTCACATCTGGGGCTTCTTCCATTCAAGGGCCATCCTTATGTCAGTAGGTTGTGTGGACAAACATCTTCTCAAATTATTTCGTATCTTCGGGGACTCGGTAACTTCTGAGGATTTTCTCTTTTAATCATAGAAATTAATCCAAATCTTGCCCTCATGGATATTCCATACTCAAATTCTCATAAAGAAAGAATCAATATCCATCATGGAGGTACAGGACTGACAGATTTCAGTGAGCTCATTCACAAATGGAAAGGTTCAATATTGATTTAAGATTAGTGTGTCTATTAATATTGAAGCTGATTAATTGTATTCTTCTGGCATAGCCCTTTAATGTTCATACTCTCCTCTTTAATGATCAGTGGAATGGATTCTCCCCTCATGAGATTCAAACCAGCTCAAGAAATAGGAGGAGAGGTTATTTTATATATATATATATATATATATATATATATATATATATATATATATATATATGTATACATATATGTATAGGTAAATTATACACAGAAAACATATTATATCCATATAATGTTTTGTGTTATATACACATAAAAACTGAATTTTGGAGGGCATCCAAGAATAGCTATACATCTGGGCTTCAGGGAAATGAAAGCACACATTAAAAATAAGATAGAAGGTACTTCCTTGATGGTCTAGTGGTTAAGACTTCACCTTCCAATTCTGGGGATGTGAGTTTGATCTCTGTTTGGGAAGCTAAGATCCCACACAGCTCTTGGCCATATAAATAAATAACAGAAGCAATACTGTAACAAATTCAATAAAGGCTTTAAAAAACAAAACAAGACGTACATGAGCTAGCCATGGAAATTTAGTTATTCTGTCACTTCGTGTTGTGGATACTCAGTTAGGCTCACTGCCTAACTGCCCCCATCCACTGTGGGAATGAGGTTCTCACCACTCTTCAGGGGGCCCTGCCTCCCGGTTGCTGGTGATTGGGTCCATCTCCAGAAATCCCCCTTGGTGAAAGGGAGCCATCTGGCTCAAAGTTACTCATCCTCACACAACCCTCATGCCAGGACTGGTCTGTGTGAGGGTACAAAGGCTCTGGCCCTTGCCCTCTTGGGCCAAAAGTTGATGTGCCAGTCCAGGTCCAAAGCTCCCACTGGATCAGATGATGTCATGTTGCCACTGCATCTGACTTGTCACTCTCTCTCTCTTTACCCAACACTGCTTTTATTTCATCCTCACAATGGACTTTCCAGAGAACTGACCCCACTAAAACTCCTGCGCACAAATCTCCATCTCAGCCTATTTCCTGGGAACCTGACCTAAGATCCCCCCTCAGGAACAGTCCATAGAAGCTTTGCCAGAAGTTACTCAACCCTTCTCAGTCTTTGCTTCCATCTTTCTTATCATTACCGACCAATATTGTCACCCTCAAACAAATGGCTTTCCTTTCAATCTCTTGGCTTCGACGTTGGATGGCTCCTGCATACACCTAAGTTTGGTTGACTCAGCTTTAGTTTTCCCTTGAGGGTGCTTCATGGTTTTCCTACTTCCAATTGCCTTGGGGCTTCCCTTGTGGCTCAGGTGGTAAAGAATCCAACTACAATGAGGGAGACCTGGGTTCAATCCATGGGTTGGGAAGATCCCCTGGAGAAGGGAAAAGCTACCCACTCCAGTATTCTGGCCTGGAGAATTCCATGGACTGTATAGTCCATGGGTTCAAAAAGAGTCGGACATGACTGAGTGACTTTCACTTTTTCAATGGCCTTTAGACAGAGTTTTTGTGCCAGACCATCAGTTGAACAGTTCTATGAAGATCTACAAGACCTTCTAGAACTAACACTCAAAAAACACATCTTTTTCATTGTAGGGGACTGAATGCAAAAGAAGGAAGTTAAGAGATACCTGGAGTAACAGGCAAATTTGGCCTTGGAGTACAAAATGAAGCAGGGCAAAGGTTAACAGAGTTTTGCCAAGAGAACACACTGGCCATAGCAAACACCCTCTTCCAACAACACAAGAGAAGACTACATGTGGACATTACCAGATGGTCAATACCAAAATCAGATTGGTTATATACTTTGCAGCCAAAGATGGAAAGGCTCTATACAGTCAGCAAAAACAAGACCAAGAGCTGGCTGTGGCTCAGATCATGAACACCTTATTGCCAAATTCAGACTGAAATTGAAAAAAGTAGGGAAAACCACGTTTAGGTCATTCAGGTATGACCTAAATCAAATTCCTTATGATTATACAATAGAAGTGAGAAATAGATTCAAGGGATTAGATGTGACAGAGTGCCTGAAGAACTATGGATGGAGGTTTGTGACATTGTACAGGAGGCAGGGATCAAGACCATCCCCAAGAATAAGAAATGCAAAAAGGCACAACGGTTGTCTGAGGAGACCTTACAAATATCTGAGAAAACAAGAGAAGCTAAAGGTAAAGGAGAAAAGGAAAAATATACCTACTTGAATGCAGAGCTTCAAAGAATAGAAGGAGAGATAAGAAAGCCTTTCTCAGTGATCAGTGCAAAGAAATAGGTGAAAATAATAGAATGGGAAAGACTAGAGATCTCTCCAAGAAAATTAGAAATATGAAGGGAACATTTCAGGCAAAGATGGGCACAATAAAGGACAGAAATGGTACGGACCTAACAGAAGCAGAAGATATTAAGAAGAGGTGGCATGAATACACAGAAGAACTGTACAAAAAAGATATTCATGACCCACCATGATGGTGTGATCACTCATCTCGACCCAGACATCCTGGAATGCAAAGTCAAGTGGGCCTTAGAAAGCATCACTATAAAAACAAAGCTAGTGGAGGTGATGGAATTCCAGTTGAACTATTTCAAATCCTAGAAGATAATGCTGTGAAAGTGCTGCACTCAATATGCCAGCAAATTTGGAAAACTCAGCAGTGGCCACAGGACTGGAAAAGATCAGTTTTCATTCCAGTCCCAAAGAAAGGCAATGCCAAAGAATGTTCAAACTACTGCACAATGGCACTCATTTCACAGGCTAGTAAAGTAACGCTCAAAATTCTCCAAGCCAGGCTTCAACAGTACATGAACTGTGAAATTCCAGATGTTCAAGGTGGATTTAGAAAAGGCAGAGGAACCAGAGATCAAATTGCCAACATCTATTGGGTCATCAAAAAAGCAAGAGAGTTTCAGAAAAACATTTACTTCTGTTTTATTGACTCCACCAAAGCCTTTGACTGTGTGGATCATAACAATCTGTGGAAAATTTTTAAAGAGATGGGAATACCAGACCATGTGATCTCCCTCCTGAGAAATCTGTATGCAGGTCAAGAAGCAATAGTTAGAACCAGACATGGAACAACAGATTGCTTCCAAATAGTGAAAGGAGTACGTCAAGGCTGTATATTGTCACCCTGCTTATTTAACTTATATGCAGAGTGCATCATGTGATATGCTGGGCTGGATGAAGCACAAGCTAGAATCAAGATTGCCAGGAGAAATATCAATAACCTCAGATATGCAGATGATACCACCCTTATGGCAAAAAGTGAAGAAGAACTCAAAAGCCTCTTGATGAAAGTGAAAGAAGAGAGTGAAAAAGCTGGTTTAAAACTCAACATTCAGAAAACAAAGATCATGGCAACCAGTCCCATCACTTCATGGCAATTAGATGGGGAAACAATGGAAACAGTGACAGACTTTATTTTGGGGAGCTCCAAAATCACTGCAGATGGTGACTGCAGCCATGAAATTAAAAGAGGATTGCTCCTTGGAAAAAAAAGCTATGATCAACTTAGACAGCATGCTAAAAAGCAGAGACATTACTTTGCCAAGAAAGGTCTGACTAGTCAAAGCTAGTTTTTCCAGTAGTCATGTATAGATGTGAGAGTTGGACTACAAAAAAGCTAAGCGCCAAACAATTGATGCTTTTGAACTGTGGTGTTGGAGAAGACTCTTGAGAGTCCCTTGGACTGCAAGCAGATCCAACCAGTCCATCCTAAAGGAGATCAGTCCTGAATATTTATTGGAGTGACTAATGCTGAAGCTGAAACTCCAATACTTTGGCCACCTGATGTGAAGAAGTGACCTTTTGGAAAAGTCCCTGATGCTGGGAAAGATTAAGGTGGGAGGAGAAGGGGACAACAGAGGATGAGATGGTTGGATGGCATTACTGACTCCATGGACATGAGTTTGAGTAAGCTCCGTGAGTTGGTAATGGACAGGGAACTACGGCATGCTGCAGTCCACGGGGTCACAAAGAGTCAGACACAACTGAGCAACTGAACTGATCTCATGAGTCACTGGGCTTCCAGTACTATGAGTATGACTAATTTTGATACAGGTACCTATCTGTGGTCTGTCTAAACAGAAGATAGGAGAGCTCTAAGGTACAAAATATGACCAGTCCTGCTTAAGGAAAAGCTCAAAGCATCTTTCTTGGTAAAGGAAACTATAGGTTTAACAGTTTCTTTTAGAATGGAAGGTGGACTTGGCTGGCACTGTCACTAGCATTTCCACTGCATTTGTTATGAACTGAGCATTGGTATATTGAAATCCTGACCCTCAACAAGATGGTATTAGAAGACTGGGTTTTTGTGAAGCAATTAGATCATGAGGGTGGAGCCCTCATGAATGGGATTCGTGCCCTTGTAAGAAGAGACAGAAAGCTTGCTCCTCTCTCTGCTTTCTGCCATGTGAGGATACAAAGAGAAAGCAACCATCTGCAACCAGGAAGGATTTCCTCACTAGATACCAGATCTGCGAGGACCTTCATCTCGGACTTTCTAGCCTCCAGAAATGAATACTTGTGGTTTTAGCCATTCAGTCTATGTTACGTTGTTACAGCAGCTGAAGCTAAGACACCATTCATGAGCCAAATCTAAGCCTAGTTACCATACCATTATGTGTGTGTGCGTGTACACATGCACGCCCACACACTCAGTCTCTTCCATTGTGCCCAACTCCTTACGATCCCATGGACTGTACCCCACGAAGTTCCTCTATCCATGGGATTCTCCCCAAAAGAATACTAGAGTGGGTTGCCATACCCTTCTCCAGGGGATCTTTCCAACCCAGAGATGGAACCTGCATCTCCTACATTGCAAGCAGATTCTTTACCACTAAGCCAGCATAACAGTGATATGTAGGAAATCACTCAGCAAAGACTTATTGAGCACCTTTTAATTAGACTGTATTTTAGGTCAAAGAATAGCGCAGTAAACAAAATAGCAAAAACTCTGCCCTCATGGAGTTTACATTTTAGTCTGAAGGACAGAAACAAAGATAAGTAGTTGAAATTCAAAGAGAGTAACAAACAATCTCAGTAAACGTTTACCTTTTTCTTGATAAGACTCTCTTCCAGATCCTCAAAAAAAAAGTCCAGACAAGTATACCTTTCACCTCCTTTCTCTGTTCATCTTCTCCTGCTTGGCAGAGAAATGGCAAGAGTGATAGAAGAAGGAAGAGAGGAACACAAAGACTTAAATAATCCATATTTCTTTGGAAGGAATGATGCTAAAGCTGAAACTCCGGTACTTTGGCCACCTCATGCGAAGAGTTGACTCATTAGAAAAGACTCTGATGCTGGGAGGAATTGGGGGCAGGAGGAGAAGGGGACGGCAGGATGAGATGGCTGGATGGCATCACTGACTCGATGGATGTGAGTCTGAGTGAACTCCAGGAGTTGGTGATGGACAGGGAGGCCTGGCGTGCTGCAATTCATGGGGTCGCAAAGAGCTGGACACGAATGAGTGACTGAAATGAACTGAACTGAACTGACACATATACATATTACATATATATGTTTGTGTGTGTGTATATATATGTATGTATATATATACTAGAAATCTCAGAAAAGCTGACTTATTTTTGGTTGCACTGGATCTTTGATATGTTGGGCAGGCTTTCTTTAATTGTGGTACCAGGGCTTCTTCCTTTTTGCGGCCCACAGGCTTTTGAGCACACTCTGGTGCACAGGCTTAGTTACCCTGTGGCATGTGGGATCTTAGTTCCTTGATTAGGGGTCGTCCCCTCAGGGACACCCCTGTTTCAGCATTTTTATATCTGTAGGAATATACCTGCATCTGTAGGAATATACCTGCATATGCAAAGAAAAATTGAGATGTTTTACAATAATACAGGTAGTACAATAGGAGGAAAATATAAATGGATTGAAAGAAACTTAATGAAGGGACAATAGGAGTACAATGGAAAGATGACAATAAGCAACAAATTAGAAAACAGGTCTGCAGGGAACTCAAACAGGAACTCTATATCCACCTATAGAGATGGATGGAGAGGGAGATGGAAGGGAGGTTCAAGAGGGAGGGAACATATGTATACCTATGGTTGATTCATGCTGATGTTTGACAAGAAAAAACAAAATTCTGTAAAGCAACTCTCCTTCAATTAAAAAGTAAATAAATTGAAAAAAAAGAAAAGAGGTCTGTATGTTAACTATGTTAAAAAGATTTTGCATAATTACTAAAGTTGAGCCTCAAGTCTTTTATGAGCTTTGTGTCTCTTAGAGAGAAAATGGAAACACAGAAAAAAACAATGGCTTTTCAATGAATAAATTCCAAGGGAGGATGAAAAAGAAAGAGGTAGAACATACAGGGTTAAAAGAATTAAGAGACACATCACCCGAATGCAAAACATGTACCCTATTGGATTCTGACTCAGACAAACCAGCTGTAAAAAATGAGCAATTGGAGAAAGAAAACAGTTGGAGAAATTGACTTTTTTTGTATATTAAGGAAATAAATGTTAATTACTTTAGATGTGATAATGGTATTTTGTTTATGTTTCTAGAAGATATTAACTATAAGACACACACTGAATTATTTACAGTTGAACTGAAAAAGAAGAAACACAGTAGATACGCCATTCTTTTCCGCATATTAACTTTGTGTCTCTGGCCAGTTATCTTGCTTTCTTCTCCTATAAATTGGGGGAAATGCAATATATTGCCCAGAGTTTTAGGGAAGATTAAATGAGATGTGCATAATCAATCCTCACTATTTGTGACTTCCCTACTGGCTACAATTTATTTGGAACTCTGAAGTCAGTATTTTCAGTGATTTTGTGATCATTTATAGACAAGCACAGAGCAGCGAATAACCGACACACACCTGACACACATGTGAGATCTGACAAGGCACACTCTGCCCTCTTATTCTGCTCTCAGGCTACAGATACGTCCTGTCCATGTTTCCAATGCCACGTGTGTGTGCTTTTGCATTTTTGTGTTTTTTGTTGGTAATTTCACCACTGATAATGCCCCCTAACTTAGTGCCGAAATGCTGTCTTGTGTTTCCTAAGCACAAAACAGCTCTGATAAACCTTATAGCGAAAGGTTAGATAAGGTTAGATCCATGTGTTACATAAGCTTTGTTTAGGCATGAGTTATGTGCTATGAGTGTAGAACCATGAGTTCCAAGTTAATTACTCAACAATACATATTTAAGAAGATGTCTTTAAACAGAAACATAAAACAATATTAATATGCATTTATCAGTTGAGAAAAATGTGACCAGAGGCTTGTAGGAACCTAACACTATGTTTCAATCTAAGAGCAGTATTGGCTAATCCAGTGTCCATGGTAGCTAGAAGTCAGTGTCCACAGCAGCTACAAAATGTAAGAACAGCAAATGGTAAGAGTTAACTGTTTATAAAATGTTTAAGCTAATATGCCTTCCTTAAAGCAAATACTCAGAAATGCTTTTCCTCTGCCCCTACGTAATGGAAATCAGGCCCAAACTCCCTTGTTCAGACTCATTTCCTAAGTTCTTTATTCTTGACATAGCTCCCCGAGACTGTGAATGGATTGTAATATGTATTACACACTCTTTGACAAAATAGACCATCATCTGAACATAATGTTTCCACCTTTCATCTGATTTTTGTTTCTCTTGGGTTGCCATGGTTAACTGGGCTTAGAATTAGAGAACCCAGGCCAAGTTTCTGTTCTACTATGAGCTGAGTGATCCACAGTGATGTCTCAGACACCTAGCAGTTCTCAGCAATAACTGTTAATACATAAGGAAACTCTAAGGTTTGGTTCAGCTTCTCAGAAAGAATCCAGCTACAATGCAAGAGACATATGAGACACGACTTTGATTCCTGGGTCAGGAAGATACTTGGAGTAGGAAATGGCAATCCACTCCAGTATTCTTGCCTGGAAAAAAGTGAAAGTGAAAGTCACTCAGTCGTGTCCAACTCTTTGCAACTCCATGGACTGTATGGTCCATGGACTTCTCTGCCAGTATACTGGAGTGGGCAGCCTTTCCCTTCTCCACAGGATTTTCCCAACCCAGGGATTGAACCCAGGTCTCCTGCATTGCAAGCAGATTCTTTACCAGCTGAACCACCAGGGATGCCCTATTCAGCCAAAGCCACTACTATATTTGCTTATTTAATAAACTTTAAATTCCATTCTTCTAGATTGTTAGTAGTATTCTCAAAGACTTTTCTCAAAATTTTGTATTTTTGGTTTTCACTTTTTGGAAAATGTAAGATGAATTCTACTGCTCTGAACACCTACTGTGTGGTTCTAGATAGGAGATCTACTGTGAACAAAGCTTCTTCATGTTTGTGCAATAAAATCAGTCCTGCTTGTTTAGTTCCTCCATCTAAACAGTAGCAAAGTAAAGTACCAAAAATGTAGGAATTACCCCACTAAAAATCTAAGTTACACTTTTCTGTAACTTTCAAAGCAAATAACTTCCTGGTACATATACACAATGGAGTATTACTCAGCCGTTAAAAAGAATTCATGTGAATCAGTTCTGATGAGATGGATGAAACTGGAGCCGATTATACAGAGTGAAGTAGGCCAGAAGGAAAAACACCAATACAGTATACTAACACATATATATGGAATTTAGAAAGATGGCAGTGACGACCCTGTATGCAAGACAGGAAAAAAGATGCAGCTGTGTATAACAGACTTTTGGACTCAGAGGGAGAGGGAGAGGGTGGGATGATATGGGAGAATGGCATTCTATCATGTATACTATCATGTAAGAATTGAATCGTTAGTCTATGTCTGACGCAGGATACAGCATGCTTGGGGCTGGTGCATGGGGATGACCCACAGAGATGTTATGCGGAGGGAGGTGGGAGGGGGGTTCATGTTTGGGAACACATGTAAGAATTAAAGATTTTAAAATTAAAAAAATAAAAAACTTAATACTAAAAAAAACAAAAAAAAACCTTCCAAAATAACTTCCAAAACCAGTATTCAGTTCAGTTCAGTTCAGTTCAGTTGCTCAGTCATGTCTGACTCTTTGTGACCCCATGAACTGCAGCACGCCAGGCCTCCCTGTCCATCACCAACTCCCAGAGTTCACTCAGACTCACGTCCATCAAGTCGGTGATGCCATCCAGCCATCTCATCCTCTGTCATCCCCTTCTCCTCCTGCCCCCAATCCCTCCCAGCATCAGAGTCTTTTCCAATGAGTCAACTCTTCACATGAGGTGGCCAAAGTACTGGAGTTTCAGCTTCAGCATCATTCCTTCCAAAAGAAATCCCAGGGCTGATCTCCTTCAGAATGGACTGGTTGGATCTCCTTGCAGTCCAAGGGACTCTCAAGAGTCTTCTCCAACACCACAGTTCAAAAGCATCAATTCTTCAGCTCTCAGCCTTCTTCACAGTCCAACTCTCACATCCATACATGACCACAGGAAAAACCATAGCCTTGACTAGATGGACCTTTCTTGGCAAAGTAATGTCTCTGCTTTTCAATATGCTATCTAGGTTGGTCATACTTTTCTTCCAAGGAGTAAGTGTCTTTTAATTTCATGGCTGCAGTCACCATCTGCAGTGATTTTGGAGCCCAAAAAATAAAGTCTGACACTGTCTCCACTGTTTCCCCATCTATTTCCCATGACGTGATGGGACCAGATGCCATGATCTTAGTTTTCTGAATGTTGAGCTTTAAGCCAACTTTTTCACTTTCCTCTTTTACTTTCATCAAGAGATTCTTTAGTTCTTCTCCCCTTTCTGCCATAAGGGTGGTGTCATCTGCATATCTGAGGTTATTGATATTTCTCCTGGCAATCTTGATTCCAGCTTGTGCTTCTTCCAGCCCAGGGTTTCTCACGATGTACTCTGCATATAAGTTAAATAAGCAGGGTGACAATATACAGCCTTGACGTGCTCTTTTTCCTATTTGGAACCAGTCTGTTCCATGTCCAGTTCTAACTGTTGCTTCCTGACCTGCATACAGATTTCTCAAGAGGCAGATCAGGTGGTCTGGTATTCCCATCTCTCTCAGAGTTTTCCACAGTTTATTGTGATCCACACAGTCAAAGGCTTTAGCATAGTCAATAAAGCAGAAATCGATGTTTTTCTGGAAATCTCTTGCTTTTTCGATGATCCAGAGGATGTTGGCAATTTGATCTCTGGTTCCTCTGCCTTTTCTAAAACCAGCTTGAAAAACTGGATGTTCACAGTTCCTGTATTACTGAAGCCTGGCTTGGAGAAATTTGAACATTACTTTACTAGCGTGTGAAATGAGTGCCATTGTGTGGTAGTTTGAGCATTCTTTGCATTGCCTTTCTTTGGGATTAGAATGAAAACTGACCTTTTCCAGTCTTGTGGCCACTGCTGAGTGTTCCAAATTTGCTGGCAGATTGAGTGCAGCACTTTCACAGCATCACCTTTCAGGATTTGAAATAGCTCAACTGGAATTCCATCACCTTCACTAGCTTTATTCATAGTGATGCTTTCTAAGGCCCACTTGACTTCACATTCCAGGATGTCTGGCTCTAGGTGAGTGATCACATCATCGTGATTAATGGGTTGTGAAGATCTTTTTTGTACAGTTTTTCTGTGTATTCTTGCCACCTCTTCTTAATATCTTCTGCTTCTGTTAAGTCCATACCATTCTGTCCTTTATCGAGCCCATCTTTGCATGAACAGTATGAAAAGGCAAAATGATAGGATACTGAAAGAGGAATTCCCCAGATCAGTAGGTCCCCAATATGCTACTGGAGATCAGTGGAGAAATAACTCCAGAAAGAATGAAGGGATGGAGCCAAAGCAAAAACAATACCCAGTTGTGGCTGTGACTGGTGATAGAAGCAAGGTCCAGTGCTGTAAAGAGTAATATTGCATAGGAACCTGGAATGTTAGGTCCATGAATCAAGGCAAATTGGAAGTGGTCAAATAGGAGATGGTAAGAGTGAACGTTGACATTCTAGGAATCAGTGAACTAAAATGGACTGGAATGGGTGAATTTAACTCAGATGACCATGATATCTACTACTGCGGGCAGGAATCTCTTAGAAGAAATGGAGTAGCCATCACAGTCAATAAAAGAGTCCCAAAATGCAGTACTTGGATGCAGTCTCAAAAATGACAGAATGATATCTGTTCGTTTCCAAGGCAAACCATTCAATATGACAGTAATCCAAGTCTATGCCCCAACCAGTAACGCTGAAGAAGCTGAAGTTGAATGGTTCTATGAAGACCTACAAGACCTTTTAGAACTAACACCAAAAAAGATATCATTTTCATTATAGGGGACTAGACTGCAAAAGTAGGAAGGCAAGAAACACCTGGAGTAACAGGCAAATTTGGCCTTGGAATATGGAATGAAGCAGGGCAAAGACTAATAGTGTTTTGCCAAGAAAATGCACTGGTCATAGCAAACAGCCTCTTCCAACAACACAAGAGAAGACTCTACACATGGACATCACCAGATGGTCAACACCGAAATCAGATTGATTACATTCTTTGCAGCCAAAGATGGAGAAGCTCTATACAGTCAGCAAAAACAAGACTAGGAGCTGACTGTGGCTCAGATCAGAAACTCCTTATTGCCAAATTCAGACTTAAATTGAAGAAAGTAGGGAAAACCACTAGACCATTCAGGTATGACCTAAATCAAATCCTTTATGATTATACAGTGGAAGTGAGAAATAGATTTAAGGGACTAGATCTAATAGATAGAGTGCCTGATGAATTATGGACGGAGGTTCGTGACATTGTACAGGAGACAGGGATCAAGACCATCCCCATGAAAAGAAATGCAAAAAAGCAAAATGGCTGTCTGAGGAGGCCTTACAAACAGCTGTGAAAAGAAGAGAAGTGAAAAGCAAAGGAGAAAAGGAAAAATATAAGCATCTGAATGCAGAGTTCCAAAGAATAGCAAGAAGAGATAAAAGAGCCTTCCTCAGTGATCAATGCAAAGAAATAGAGAAAACAACAGAATGGGAAAGACTAGAGTTCTCTTCAAGAAAACCAGTATTAAGTAACCTTAAAAATAAAGAAGATATCTTAATACCAAAATTTCTAGATTAAATAGGCAAAAGAAACATTTCCAAAGTTTTGATTCTCTTGACTCCAAACCTACAAAATAGGTTTTGGAGGATAACCTACATTCCATGAGATGAAAATGAAAAATTGATAAGAATGAAAAAAACTAACAGAAAAAATTAATCTTAATATTTCATAATTATCTCTACTGACTTGTTTTGAGGCATTTTTTACCACAAATTACTGAAGTCCTCAAAAAAGGAAACCTTCACATGGGGTCACAAAGAGTCAGACATGACTGAGCACACTGCAGCCAGCCAAGACTTGATTCTACAATAGGAGATAAAAGAGAAATTAATATAATCCAGAGAAGCTAAGGGAACAGATGAAAAACAAGTTTGAAGCTCCCTTCTCTTCTCTTGGGGCCACGGAGTGCTGTCATTCCTGCCATACTGGACAACTTGTCAGCTAGTTGCCTGTCTTCCACTATGATTTCCAAATCAGCATTTGTTTCTGGGCTTCTGGATGGGTATACAGGGCCACTCAGCACCACAGGAGGAACATGCCCTCCAGAGCACCAATTTTAAGAGAATGTTCATTGAGAAAAATGTGTAAAATAATGTATCCATGGGGTCATAAATGATCCAAATGGGTCAACAGTGCTGCACCTGAGAATGAAGTGCCTGCCTCTGGCATTCCACGCTGTATTCTCTCCATCACCTTGGATTTCATCTGCACTAGTGAAGGGTCGTGCTCAGGCAAGTTCACAGCGTCCCAGCCTGAGTGCCCACCCATCTCTCATTTCTCTGTCTCAAGCCTTTTCCCCTATGCCTCTGGAGCTTAAGCAAGCTGCCAGAAGGGCAGACCCAGAAGGGTGTGTTAGTCGCTCAGAGGTG
Source organism: Budorcas taxicolor (assembly GCF_023091745.1). NCBI lineage: Eukaryota > Metazoa > Chordata > Mammalia > Artiodactyla > Bovidae > Budorcas > Budorcas taxicolor. Next base: position 128,887,492 of record NC_068914.1, on the reverse strand, counting down.
TCTGACTCTTTGCAGCCCCAAGGACTGTAGCCCATCAGGCTCCTCTGTCCATGGGATTCTCCAGGCAAGAGTATTGGAGTGGGTAGCCTTTGTCTTCTCCAGGGGATCTTCTGACCCAGGGATGGAACCCAGGTCTCCTGCATTGCAGATGAACTCATTACATTCTAAGCCACCAGGGAAATCCAGAAGAGCTAGCATCCTTGGGCAGGATCTGCAACTAATGAGGGGTAAGTGTCCCAGCTTCTATCCTTCAGAGGAACAGTTCTGAGGCACAATGTATTGAGTTGGCCAAGAGATTCACTCTGATTCTTCTGTAAGATGTTATGGGAAAACCTGAGTGACTTTCTTGGCCAACTCAATACATAGTTCTGCAGAGGCTTGAACCCCAGTTGTTGGAAACAGCAAGCCGCTCAGTGATGCAGTCTCTCTTGGCTTTCCTCCTTCCTTGCTCCCTCTTCCTACTCTTTCACCTTCCAAATAAACTGCCTGTAACCAAGCCTTTGTCTCAGTCTCTGCTGCTGAGTTTAAGGGCAGTCATCTGGTTGGAAAAATGGATTTGAGCTACATTTGCCCAGCACTTTAAACTAAAGAGATATAATTGCTTAAGGACACCAAACTGCCAACAGATATATGATAGACTGGAAAGCAACATTTTTGTCTATTAAATTTTAAAAGATATCAGAAAGTTTATCTGATATCTGAGCTACCTTGAACCAAGCTCTCAACTGCAATCTATTTTTCTCTCTGATTAAGGATCTAGAGGGGAAAAATAAGGATAATTCTAATCTTAATTACCAATATTCCCCACTCATATGACCTGTCAGGAGTTGATTATAACTGAATGCCACTCCCAAGTCTACAAAACTGCATTTAAGCAGGTGGGGCTCGGGATGTTTAAGTATTTGGTTCACTTGTTACTTTACTCATTATGAGGCTGAAGAGGAACCATGTCACAAGGAGACTCTGCCCTGTTTCCCAGGCAAAAGAAAATGCATGGCTGATTCAGTAGCTGGGGCAACTGTGGCTATACGAGCCACATTACCATCAAGTTAACTTCCTTGCAAATCTGACCCAAAAGCTGTATACATAGGGCATGCTGCTGTATACACAGGGAACTATTGCATGATTTAAAAACTACAATCACAATTAAGGCTCTGCCTAAACATAAAAAAATATTCATTGCATCCCAACTGCATATGTATTTATGGGCTTCCCTCGTGGCTCAGATGGTAAAGAATCTGCCTGAAATGTAGGAGACACAGGTTCAGTCCCTGGGTCGGGAAGATCCCCTGGAGGAGGAAATGGCAACCCACTCCAGTATTCTTGCCTGGGAAATCCCATGGACAGAGGAGCCTGATTGGCTACAGTCCATGGGGTCACAAAGAGCTGGACATGACTGAGTAAAACACAGCACAGCATATATATATTTGGACACTTTCCCTTATTGATCATTTCTCTTGGGGAAAGCATTATTGATGCTATTTAAAGTTGAAACTGAAGAAAGGAGATGAATGGAAGGAAATTAGTGGCTGGTATTTAACTCTGAGTTGTGTGATAGAACTTCAATTTATATCCATCAAGATATTCCTCAGGATGCCCTGTGCTCTGATTCACCATCCCCCACTTAATCCTGTAATCCACACTGCACAAATTAGGGTCTTCTCTAAATGTTATGAGAGAGATGCGAGTGCTGACTTCGGCATTAAGAGTGCTTTGGCTCCACTGAAATTCAAGAAGAACTGCACTGTTTGTACAAGACTTCCATCCTCATCCTCACTGGCTTTAATTTTGTTTTGTTTGGAGAGAAGTGACAAATAAACAAAACTCTCTATCAAAAGCAACGAGGAAGTCACAGTTTACAACAGTTTCTCTTTTAAAAATTTAACATCGTTACTTTAATTCCTTTTATGGCCAGTGATGTGTGCACCCTTGCATCCTCTGAATGTGGAAGACTTACTAGTGAAGTCAAACTGAACCCCTGTCATCGAGATCAGGCTAAAAATTAATGGTCTGGCTATGGACATATTGTATGTGTTCTGTGAGCTTGTTGGAAGTTAGAGATAGGTTGTCTTTGTCTTCTCCTCTTTAAAATATAGAAATGGGACCCAAACATTTTTATCTGATTACCAAAGAAAACATGGCCACACCTGTCATTCATCCATCAGTTTCTTCCAATATGTCCTGATTTCATGGAGTGTCCAAGTAATTTTATTGTTATTCAGTTGCTCAGTCATGTCTGACTCTTTGCAACCCCATGGACTGCAGCACACCAGGCTTCCCTGTCCTCCACTATCTCCTGGAGTTTGCTCAAACTCATGTCCATTGAGTTGATGATGTCATCCAACCATCTCATCCTCTGTCCAAGCAATGACCATTCTGAAACCTGGGGGATGTAATAAAATTGGTGACACAATAAACTCTGCTGAATTGCTTCACTCTTATCCCTGGTGGCTAAGAGGTTAAAGCGTCTGCCTCCATTGAGGGAGATCCGGGTTCGATCCCTGGGTCGGGAAGATTCCCTGGAGAAGGAAATGGCAACCCACTCCAGTATTCTTGCCTGGAGAATCCCATGGACTGAGGAGCCTGGTGGGCTGCAGTCCACAGGGTCACAAAGAGTCGGACACGACTGAGTGACTTGACTTACTTACTTACTTATGTTCTAATAGCATGAGTCCTTCACCAGAAACCATGTGTTCTTGGCACAAATTGGTCCAGGAAGAATTATACAAATCACTTTGATTTTTCCTTCTCTGAACTGAAGGAGAGGTCATCATAATCCTGATGTTTGTGCAAGAATATGTCATTCATATTGACATACACCTGAACATAAACACTTTCCTCTTAACAGAGCAGTTTAAAAATGGTAAGTTTTCATGCAATTTGGTACTTTTGTTTCTGGAATGTGGCACTGCCTTGTTGGTTGTTATGCAGTAAAATTTAAAAATTTAATAAAAAATCTACCTCTTTTAGACTCTGAGTCCTCAGTGAAGGGAAGAAAAAGAAAATGATCGATTTTTGCTCACATGGCTGCTTGATGGGCCATCATTGTGGTCAGAGTCAACTCTACAGCATAACTCACAGCTCTTATCTCTGCAGCTGCACACAGGACCTGAATGCGCACATAGGAAGCAAAGGGATGAGAGAAATCACTTTCTAAAAGTAATGTGGGCTAGATGAGCTTTCTGTAACTTTAGATTTATTCTCCTTTGGGGGACAGATTCTAAGAAGGATGGACTATAGACTCTTTGAAAGACACTCATTATGCAGAAAGAACATTTGAGAAAGACTGGAAGGGAGGCAAGCAGGGTAAAGGAAGTGGAAAAGGAAGAGAGAGAGGGAAGGATGGATAGCCAGAGGAGAGAAGAAATAAAGGCATATAAGCTAGCTATAAGAAATTTTTTTCTGCTACAAAAAATAACAAGTCACACAACATCAATTAACACAGAAAGAAAAGAAAGATTGGGGGATAAAATTTAGCCCACAGTCCTTCTGTAAACTGACTTTATCACTGGACAGTCATTTTTATCAAGGTATGGTTGATTTACAATGTCATATTAGTTTCAGGTGTACATCAAAGTGAATCAGTTTTATATAAGCATATATCCACTCTCTTTTAGAGTCTTTTCTCATATAGGCCACGACAGAGTACTGAGTAGAGTTCCCTGTGCTATACAGGAGGTTCTTATTATTTATCTATTTACATATAGTAATAGTGTGTATATGCCAATCCTAATCTCCCAATTTATCCCTCTTTCCCCTTATCCCCTGGTTATTGTTAAATATACTGAGTTGATTCATGCTTTGTCTATCCCATTAGCAAGACGCGTTACTATCTTATATAATAGAATTCAGTGCAGATCATCAATCATATCTGTCCCATAACTTTTCATTTTCCTGTGACCAATTCCATCATGTGGAGCATACTAGCCCCATTGGAAAATGACTGAGTCTTTGAAAGCAAAAGCCGAATGATCACAGCCTATAATTCTCCCATTCGGGAGAGCACAGTTCACATGAATGGTGGAGGTCACAGATAATCACAGGAACTCCTGGTAAGAATCAAGGAGATCCAAAAACTATCTTTGCAAGCCCTTTCAGAAAGGAGAACAGTCCACTGTGTCTTGGGCCCAGACTCTGAGTACACCTCCCTTCTTACACATTCTTTTGCACCATAACTTTTCTTTACTATAGTCAAGCAAAACAATAAAAGGTCATTAACACGCTGTAAGAAGGGAGATTCTTGCTCCATTAAAACAAGAGACAAGTCTCCTTTTTTGGCTTAATATTGATTGAATGTTTCCTAAGACATGCAATTTGCTCCAGCTCTCCCATGTTTATCACGGTGATGAATTAATACAGTGTTTAAGCACAACAAATAAGATTTTCCTCCTGGAGGGAAATCACAGGAAAGGAGGATTGTTAGGAAACTATTTTGGAAGCTCCCACTAAATTGAAGTCATTTTCTGTTGCTGTGCCATTAAATAATGGTAAGATTTTTTTCAGCATTTCCCTTAAATTGGTATTTTATTTTTGGAAAGCTATCTGGAAGATAATTAAGATAATAATAAAATGTATAGATATTTATTGAGAACCCACTATGTGCAAGGTATTTTTCTAGGCTCTGTGGGAAAATAGGGGACAAGATTGCCCTTCTAGATAGGGAATTTGGGATTTACATGTACCCACTGCTATATTTAAAATGGATAATCAACAAGGTCCTACTATATAGCATGAGGAACTCTGCTCAGTGTTATGTGGCAGCCTGGATGGGAGCAGAGTTTGGGGGAGAATGGACACATGTATATGTATGGCTGAGTCCCTTTGCTGTTCACCTGAAACTATCACAACATTATTAATTGGTTATACTCCAACATAAAATAAAAAGTGAAAAAAAATTGCCCTTCTATATGGAGTCTGTTTCACCAGGAAAGATGGTCAGTGCATAAATAAACAAATAATTATATGAGATGATTTCAAATATGTATAAGTGCTAAGAAAATACTAAAATATAGCAAGGGGACAGAGCATGACAGAGTCAGTGTAGGGCATGGAGATCTCTTTCGTGTGGTCAAGGAAGACTTCCCTGTGTTTATTTAAGAATGATAAACTGAAGGGAGATGTGCAAAGAATGAGGGTCAAATTATTCCAGGCAGAGGGAACAAGAAGTACAAAGGACTTAAGGTAGTTAATACTCTTGATTTTTAGAGCATGTAGCATATAGCTCTTTATAGCTTGGAACACTCCCAAGTACATGGTTCCATTTGATCTTCACAATAACCCTGGAATAAGGGCACATGGGTGATTTTTTTTCTCACCTTACAAACGATGTGTCACACCCAGTGGAGGGTCAGACAGGGTCCTAAGATGCCCATGCTTTGAGACTTCCCTGGTGGGCCAGTGGTTAAGACTCTGTGCTCCCAATGCAAGGGGCCTGGGTTTGATCTCCAGTCAGGGAACTAGATCCCATTTGTGGCAACTAAGAGTTTGCATGCCACAACTAAAGCTTCTCCATGCTGCAATTAAAAAAAATTTTTTTTTAATGCCCATGCTTTCCATCACATTTTGATGCCTTTCTGAGTTTCCCTGATTAGGAAGGGTACATGGATTATCTAGGTGGGTGGCTTAACGCCATGATTAGCTTCATTTCTTTCTTCCCTGTGCACAGAAGATAGAGCTTGAGCTCTGAGTCCAACAGACCTTCATTTGAGTTCCAGTCCTGCCACAGTTCCATAGGCTTCCTTCTTGCTGGTTACCATAGGTGAATTGTCTCCTCTGCTATTAAAGCCTGAACCTCCACTTGGACCCTGGATCCCAGTTCCTCTAGCCTACTAAAGACATCACTGGAGAAATCCACCCCTCCATCCTGCATCATTAAATTTTCCCTCTCTAATGGATCATGTTCATCAACATTAACATGCTATTTCTCCCACCTGAAATAATGTTCTCCTGACCGCTTGTCTCCTGTTATTGGTAGGCCATTTCTTGGATGTTCCCTTTACAAACACTGTCTGAAAAAGTTTTTATGCTTTTTGTTGCCAAGTTTTTTCTTCCTATTTTCCATATTTGCCATATTTCAGCTGATCAGGTAAACCTGAAGGAGGGGTAAGTAACTGCGTCACTCAGCTGTGTCCAACTCTTTGCAACCTCATGAGCTGTAGCCTGCCAGACTCCTCTCTCCATGGAATTCTCTAGGCAAGAATACTGGAGTGGGGTAACTGTTCCCTTCTCCAGGGGATCTTCCCAACCCAGGGATCGAACACAGGTCTCCTGCACTGCAAGCAGATTCTTCACCATCTGAGCCACAAGGGAAGCCCACGTAAAACTTAGCATCACATTTCTCTCTCTGTCCCACTGTCTGTCTCTCTCTCTCACACACAGCCCTTATGTAATTTAGCAGGAAATTCTATTAGCTCTACCCTCAACATATATCCAGGTTCCAAAACATTTCTTGCTGTCCCCACAGTTATCGCCCTTGTCCAAGCCACCATCCTCTCTCACCTGGATTACTAACATCCTCCTAATGCCCTGCCTGCTGCTACAGGCTATGCCCAACACAGCAGCCAGAAGGATTGTTTTCAAAAATAAGCCAGACCGTATCACTTCTCTGCTCAAAACTCTGCCAGGGCCTCTCATCTTGCTCAGCGTTAAAGAAAAGTCCTCACACTGGCCCGTGAGGCCCAGATAACCTGCCCCCACCCAGCCCCTTTGACCCTGTTTCCCTTTCCCTCCCTTCCGTGACCCAGCCCTTACTGTATGTGCTTCTATCCCCTGAATCCTTGGCTAGAAAGTGAGCCCCAGAGAGGCAGGGATCTTTGGTTCACTCATGAATCCCATGAGTCTGGAGCAGTGCCTGGCCCATAGTAAGCATCCAATGTGTGTGTGTGAGTGTGCTCAGTCATGTCCAACTCTTTGCAACCCCCATAGACTGTAGCCTTCCAGGCTCCTCTGTTCAAGGGATTTTTCCAGGCAAGAATGCTGGAGTGGGTTGCCATTCCCTTCTACAGAGGAAGCATCCAATAGACACTTGGGAAATGAATGGTCCATGCCTACCTGGCAGAAAGTTAGTTGTAGATTTGCCTGGTTTTCACTTAATCTCATTAGGGCTTCCCATGTGGTGCAGTGGTAAAGAATCCACCTGCCAATGCAGGAGATGTGGGATCAATCCCTGCGTGGGGAAGATCCACTGGAGAAGGAAATAGCAACTCACTCCAGTATTCTTGCATGGAACACTTCAGAGACAGAGGAGCTTGGCAGGCTACAGTCCACAGGGTCACAAAGAGTCAGACACAGCTGAGCAATTGAGCATGTACACACAAGCATGCACCTAATCTGATTAGTGCAGAGAATGCCACCAAATAACGTTACAGTCTTGATTACTGAATATGGTTCTCTCTTGAATATAAATACATACAGTCTAAAACTCCATCTCACTTTGTATCACATAGATTTAGTCATTTATTAATATCTCTTTTATATGGAGAACTGCTCCACTAGCTGCAACCTCAGTTTAAAGATCCAATCTCTCCATTGAGGGAAAAACTGCTTGTTTACTGTTCAGAGTATTGGTTCACCACTACTTGGAGGCCTAGAGTATTCTTGCCTGGAGAATTCCATGGACAGAGGAGACTGGTGGGCTACTGTTCATGGAATCACAACGAGCTGGGTACAACTGAGCAACTAACACTTAACTTTAGAAATAGAAACAAAAATATTTCTTTTTAAAATGTTTTATGACTAAGTAATCGGACTAGAATTTCACTGAATTAATCAAGAAGCTTTCCATACACTTCAGAGGTGATGATAAAAGCAAGAGTTCTCAACTTACTCATTTCATAAGATTTACCTATATTGGGTCACTATGTTGTACACCTGAAACTAACACAATGTTAAATGTCAATTACATTTCAATTAAAAAAAAAACAAGGTGCTCAAATATCATCATGACAGAGGGAAAAAATATTGTACCTTAGACAAAGAAAAAGATGGGGAAAAGTAAAAGCATTTGACATAATAAATTATATCTCTGACTTTGATTTGAAAAACTACTGCATTGATTCTCATAATTCTTCTTGTCTATGACATTTACAAAAACTGTTATGGTAATTGTATGGAGTTTCTGCTTAACATTCTTAATGAGTTCACAATATGAGTATGTCCTGATATCTATGGTCATTCACATATCTAAGAATAAAAAAATTATTCTCAAAGTGTATTTTATACTCCTCCAACGTTCTTCCTTTGTGGAACTCTCAGAACACTGGGATTTGGTCATTAGTCCAGATACTTCCCCCTTTTTTATTCTTTCTTAAAGAAGAAATCAATAAAGAGATCTCAAACCCTAGACACAACCTTTCTGCCCTCTTCTGAAGCCACGTGGCCCACAGGACAACATTCCAACAATCTGGGTTCAAGCCTCCTAAAACAGGCCTATCCTAGCAGGGTTTTGTCTCGCTTCTTCTTCTTCTTTTTTTTTTTTTAAAGACGCAGTTCTCAATTTTCCACAAAGCTCTATAGAGGTCATCATAATTAGGAATTGAAGGAGACCCAAAATTGACTGCCGAAGAGCAATTTTTGGATTGTCTAGTCTTAATTAGTTTCAATTCAATTCAGTCCTACAGATATTTATCCAACTTGCAGATTGGGTGCTAAACATTAGACCAGTGAGGCTTGGCCTTCCTTCCAGCACAGTTCCTGTAATGACGTGAACTGGTTCAGAGTGCTCTGTGATATGCACAAGGAGCGCTTGCTTAGCCCTTGGTTCAGAGAAAACTTTCTGAACAAAATCACACCTAGGCCAAATTTTCGATCCGAGTAAAGTGAAAACTGGGCAAAACAAGGTAGAAAGGGCATTTCCAAACTCCCATGACCCATTTTTACCAATTTGGTTTAAAAGGAATCGGAGAGGGGGAATGTTGAGACAGTATTTCAAAGGAGGCTGTATTATCTATGTGCCTTAGTTTATCTTTGGTTTGTTCACCTGTGCTGAACAACACAGCTGGGGTCAGCTGCAGTCCCATATTTTAAATGCTTGATCTATTTTGCCTTGCATGGTATGTGTGTGCTGTGTGCTAAGTTGCTTCAGTTGTGTCTGACTCTTTGTGACCCCATGGACTGTAGCCCGCCGGGCTCCTCTCTCCATGGGATGCTCCAGGTGAGAACACTGGAGTGGGTTGCCATGCCCTCCTCCAGAGGATCTTCTTCATTTAAAAAAATGAGGTGACTTGGTCTGAATTTTAAGAGTAAAATTTCCAGTATATTCTGGATTATGTCTGAGTGAAAATACATTTTAACTCAGTGAAAAGACATTCCTTTTAACGGCCATTTTTAAAATCTTGACTGACAGTGTGAGATTATTAGAAGAAGTATTGAGTTTGTGTTTTGTTTGCCAATATTGGAAGAAATCCCAACTTTTTAAAAAAAAAAGAGGACTGAATTCCAGTTTCTTCAATTCTTTGTTAGTTTTTCTTCCTTTGTGTACCCACTGTGCTTTCTATAAAATACGGGACTTAATACATTAAAGCAAAGCTCTGTTTGTAAAAAAAAAAAAAAAAAAATCTGCTGGTTTTAAATTCTAGTTTTTATTCCATGCATGCTATACCCTGTTATAAAAAAGTTACAGATCATTGCTATTTTTGCCCAAATTTCACCCTACAGAAGTCCCTTTATTAAGAAATGAGAGTTAATGAAAAGAAAAGTAGGGCTACTGTTTCTACGGCTGCAAATATCACTGGGGAAATATTTCATGTTTACATTTTGCTGAACTATTTATAGCAGGACACATACTACAGTAAAGCCCTCTTTTCTCCATATAATGGATATCTTTGTGCCTGAATTCTATATACTTATATGGTTTACATTTTTATCCAGTCTAACCACATTTCATTCCACGTGACTTTGTCCTTTGAGCCCAGCTAGATTATAGCAACACCTTCTGGCAAAACAGAGACACTGGAAACTGAGTGAAATAAAACAGCATCTTAAATCCAGACTAAACGTAGCTATTTAACAAATCTCTCATATCAATTATTATAGTCTTTTCTATCCCCACTGGTGGTCCTTGAAAACTCTCAATTTTAAGCATTTGAGTTTCTTCCTCTGAATTAATGGCTAACACTTATTGCTGTATTTTATCCATATTTTAATGATTTAGCATGGTGTGTTCATAAATCTAAATCTTCCAAACGTTTCTTGTTTGAAGTACAATATTGATGAGTGAACTTTGGAGTCCCTCTGGTGGTCATTTAAGTCAGTTTTAAATGAGACTGATTTTTTGGTCACCTCTCAGCCTCACCCATATGCACCCCTCTTACCTCTGTGCCTCCAATTCTATCTACTCTGTGCCACCCATGCCCCTTGCCACACACAATTTCTTACCCTATTCCTATCAAGTATATAAGTACACTGCTAAACATTTTATAAATTCCCATTATTTGGTTGTGAATGGTCACAGCATTAGATTTTACAATAAAACGTTCACGTGTTTTTTGGACACTACTAAAAGTTAAAACGATTGCCAGTTCCCTTCTTCTCAATTGAAAATCATAGCTCTTGCTTCTTCCTTACTGAAATAGACTTTAGAAATTGATTTTAATTTTTAAAGAATAGCTTTTTGGGTACTTCCCTGGTGGCTCAGTGGCTAAGACTCTGCACTCCCAATGCAGAAGACATGGGTTCAATCCCTGGTCAGAGAACTAGGTCCCACATACTGCAGCTAAGGACCCAGCATGGCCATATAAATAAAAGTATCTTTCTTCATGTGTGTGGCCCTTGATGGCTAGTCTTCCTTTTTAGTCACTTGATTTAGTCCCTTTAAACATTCTTTAATTTCAGTAATTCAATAGCTCAAGCTGAATACAATTAGACTTAGAATACAGTGGCATGGGGCAGTCAGTATGCATAAGTACTGTCTTTCTCTCAGCTCCTGATTCTTAAATACATAGGAGCAGAGTCTTCCAGGGATTGGCCCTTAAGTGATGGAAGAGGCTTTCAAACAGATAAAGTCTTGAGTTGTGCATAGAGGAGATTAAGAAGTTATTTACCTAAACAGAAATGAGATGTCTCCTTGACATTACACGCTGTCCCCTTGGCATTTCTGTCATTATCTATGTTTCCAGTCAATGGTCTCAGAATTTCAGAGCATTCATCGTTCAGTTCCCATGAGTTCGTGGTTTTTCTAAGTGGGTATATATTGCCTGCCTTCACTCTCAGTTGAAAGATATTCATCCTTCAGGATGTTTTTGCTTTTATTCAGAAGATGAGTCTCTAATTTACTGTTGAAAAAAGGAAAGGGATGGAAGCAGAGATTGTACTGATACTGAGATCATTGAGTGCTCCTAAATCTTTCTATACATGTAGCTCCCCAAAGACCTCTGAATGCATACCTTCCCCCTCTTATTATAGGAGGGTTTACATGAGGCCTAAAATGATACACTATACACTAGTCATCAAATCTAAGATGCCAACCACCCATATTATTAAATTAGACTGAAATTGAATACAGAGCTGTGGTTGAAAATATTATCATAGCCCAGATTAATTTTAAAAATTACAACCAAGTATATATCAAATATATTATCAAAAATACTATAAAATATGTTTTTATTATATTATCAAATTTATTATCAAAATTCTATTAAAATCAACATTATAGATACTTTAGACTATTAAAAAAATAGTCAAACTGATAAATGCCCACTAGGAACTAAATATAAACAATGTTGCATTTGTTCAAAGTCAGCACTAATAAGAAAACGTATAGTGAACAGTTTGCAGGAAAAACCTGACTGCCGCTGCCTTTCTTAAATGTTGTATCGCACCACATATGGAAAAGCCAGCAACAGCGGCATAACTTCTTCTGCAGGCATTTTTTTCCCTGTAGTTTCTAATCTCCAATTCACTTTCATATACTGTGTGGCCTCAGGGTGTTCCGTGTTTCTGAAGAGGGGTTTGCAGTTCATGTTTTAGTATTTTTAAGGGATGTAAGCCATTCGATACAGCAAACAGAACATGTATTTTATTGTACTTCGAGTTTTTAATAAGTAGTTACTTTTGAATTATAGCAACCCAATCTCCATCATGCTGGTGTTCATCACTACTCTGATGAAGATTTTCTGAATCCCAAACTATGTGATTTGTGGATTTCCATGAATAACTGTTTTCAACTGTTGTCATATGGTCCCAATTATTTCAAAGTGGAGGAGCTGGCTGACAATATGAGAAACATGGATGCTTAGCACCATCTATTGTTCAAGAACAAAACAACTGTATGAGAACTAAAGGGGGAAATCATTCTTAAGGAAGGACTTTTTAAGAGAGGATTTTTTTTCTATTACTGCTGTAACAAATTATTACACACTCACTGACTCAAAAGAACACAAATTTATTACCTTTGTGTTCTGGAGGTTAGAAGTAGGCAACAGGGCTCACCAGGCTAAAATCAAGGTGCCAGCGGGGCAGCGTTCCCTCCTCAAGAAGAATCCTTGCATCTTCTAGCTTGTAGTGGACACAGCTTTTAGCAGATACTCTAATTCCTTGGCTCCTAATCCCCTTCCTTCATCTTCAAAACCAGCCATATTGCATTCTTCGAGATAATCTTACATGGTTATATCTCCCTCTGATTCTGACCACAGCTGGGAAAAGTCATCTGCTTTTAAGGACTCATGTGATTAGGCTGGTCACCCCACCCAATCTATCCAGAATAACCTCCCCATCTCATGTTCCTTAATGAGATCTGTAAATTCCTTTTTTACACGTAAAGTAACATATTCACATGTTCCATGGATTAGGACTCAGACATCTTTGGGGAGCAATTATTCTGCTTACTGCAGGGTCTGTAAGCTAGAGCATTAATTAAAAACCTTGAGCAAACATCCAAGATTAAATCCTTCACCTTTGGTGGTGTCAACATGTTGGCAGAGGTTTATTATCACTTGTGTTGGAGGCAGGGTAGAGAAAAGTGCATTCTGGTGTTAGCAACATTTTTTTTATTTTTATCACTTTAGTTCTTACGGACTCAAGGTACAATTTGTTAATTTTCTCTCACTAATACACAGGAAAAAAAAGTGAAAAGTGAGTGTTAGTCCCTCAGTCGCATACGACTTTTTGTGACTCCAACGATTATAGCCCACCAGGCTCCTCTGTCCATGGGGTTCTCCAGGCAAGAATACTGAAGTGGATTGCCATTCTCTTCTCCAGGGGATCTCCCCAACCCAGTAATTGAACCTGGGTCTCCTGCCTTGCCAGCAGGTTTCTTTACCGTCTGAGCCATGTCAGGGAAGCCTAATGCATATAAGATTAGTATTCTTAAAATGGCCATCTCTTATTAAATCTCCAGCTAAGTTTAATATTCTTTGGAGAAAGGGTCAGTCCTTATTTATTCTTGTCTTCCAACATCCAACCTTTGTCCCTCACCCCATTCCACCATTGAACCTGGTCACCAGTGCATGTATATGTACAGAGAGGCATACAACCATCTACAGATATCAGTGCATTCAATAAAAGTCATTATTTTCTAGTGTTAATTTCTGTTCTATGGCAGGATTTCGCTTTGAATGCCTCTTTTAAAATAGATAGATTACTTTCCCACCCACCTTACAATATTGAAATGCCATGTATGTTAATTACTATTATTTCTTTTCTGTAGAAATGCTATTGATAGGTTAGAGATGGAGGATCAGTACTCAATGCCTAGTTCTGTTGTATTTATAACAGCAATACAGGCCATGAGCTATGGAGGCTTAGCACTCTGCTAGCATTTTACCACTAATCTAGAAGAAAAGGCAAAGGGGACTTCACTGGTGGTCCAGTGGTTAAGAATTCACCCGTGAGACAATTAACCCTGTGCGCCACAACTACTGAACCCATGAACCACAACTACTGAAGCTCACACACTCCAGAACCTGTGCTCCATGTGAGAAGCCACTGCAAAGAGAAGCCCCACACCTCGCCTAGAGAGGAGCCCCTGCTCACGGCAATTAGGGAAAACCCAGGAGCAGCAACGAAGACCCAGCACAGCTATAAATAAATAAAAAGAAAAGGTAAAAGAAAAGGGCAGGAACTAGAAGAATATTCAACAGACTCGTTCCATCCAAACCCATTCTCTTTGTGACCAGACTCACTGGTGGCAGTTGTAAAAAGAAGTATCTTTTGGCTGACAACACTGTTTGTGTTCTTATTGACTTATGACCTGTGACCATCACTTTAAGATCTCTTGGGAAGAGGAAATACCTAGAAAATAGTTGCTGTGGCCTCACTTACTGCCGCATGTGGTTGATGTTTCTCACTTCAGGGTGGGGAGAATGGACATTTTGGAAAATAGCAGTCTTTTAAGATAATTTCTCAATTTGGTAATGAAAGAAAAGCAATTCATTTTTGAAAGGACTTGAAAATGAAGGTAGCCACTCAAGGTCTACCAGAACATCATTCTCAAAATAACTAGAATTTATACAGAGATTAAATTTTATAAATCATGTTCCCAACCATCTAACTTGATAATGACACCAAGCCTAAGGGATAGATATCACTTTACAACTGAAGAAACTAATGCTCATTTCTAGTTGACTAGGATTCTCAAAGAGCATACTTGTTAGCAAAAGTATGGAAAAATAATTACCATAACATCATGCAAGCAGAGAAGCCTTATTTTTTTCCTCCATGAAATAGTCAGTTTTTTTAAAAAAAGAATCTTTTAAAAACTTTTTATTTTGTATTGGGGTATAGCCAATGAACAATATTGTGATAGTTACAGGTGACAGCAAAAGGACTCAATGATACATATACATGTATCCATTCTCCCTTAAACACCCCTCCCATCCAGGCTGCATAACATTGAGAAGAGTTCCATGTGATATATAGGAGGCCCTTGTTGGTTATCCATTTTTAATATAGTACAGTGTACATGTCCATCCCCAAACCCCTAACTATCCCTTCCCCCATCCTCCCCTCTGGTAATCTAAGTTCATTCTCTAAATCTGTGAATCTGTTCTTTAAGTAAATTCATTTCTATCATTTCTTTTTAGATTCCACATATAAGGGATGTCATACGATATTTCTCCTTCTCTGTTAAACTCTTTCAGTTTTAATGACAGTAGCTCACCTTTATTCCATGGTTCCATGGCTACAACTGAGACTCCAAATAGAGTTACACAGGTTGGAAGTCTATTTCTCTGACTTGTACTGGCCCTGTGAGAGGTAGTTCTGGACCACTGTGCTGTCAGTAACAGGCTCCTTTAGTATTCTGCTCTGGAATCCTAAAGGCAGTGATTCCCAAACTCTGCTGCACATTGGATCACTTGGAGATGTTTAAAAAACACTCGATCCCTGCTATGATCCTGCACATGTGCTGCTTGGTGAGGCAAAAAAAAAAAAAAAACAAGTTTAAAAATACTGATGTCTGGCTTCACCCTCAGACATTCTGATCTGGCTTGTCCACAGTGTAACCTGGGCATTAGGATTTTTAAGAGTTTTCTGGGTAATTCTAATGTGTGGTAAACTGATCCAACTTTTCAGAAGGGCAGTTGACTATATCAAAACTCAAAAATGTGTTTTAAAGTAAGTCTTTGGCAAAATTTCCACTGTAAATAATGTATCCTGAGGAAAAGTCTAAGAATGTGACCAAAAATTGAAATAAAGTCGTGTTCATCTCAGAGCTGTTTATGATAGCAATAAATTGGAAAGAATCTATGGCAGAAACTGCTGGATATTCAGCAAAATCTATTTCCTGAACACACGGCTAGGTTACATTTCCCAGGCTCTCCTGCTGGCAGAGATGATCATAAGACTATGTTCTGGGCAATGGAATGTGGGCAAAAGTGATACTACTCAATATTCTGTAATAACTTATATGGGGAAAGGATCTGAAAAAGAATTGCTATATGTATGTGTATAACCAAACCACTTTGCTGTACCCCTGGAACTAACACAATATTGTAAGTCAATTATACTCCAATATAAAATTCAAGATTAAATTAGAAAAAAAGAAGTGATACAAACAGCTTAAAGTTCTTGCCCCTAAATATTCAATATCTTTGGAGTGATATTTCAAGCTCTCTTTTCCTTATGTTGGTGAGATACAAAAAACCCAGTGAAGAATCTCAAAGTCCAAGATGATGCTAACACTCCTAGAGAAAAGAGACTGGGTCCTTTCCTGAAATGATCACATGGAAGACCGTCCCTTACCAGGAACATTATGGTTCATGTGAACAAAAATAAGGATACAGAATTAGAGACGACTTTAACATAAAATTTAGATGTCCAATAATAGAGAAATTTGTTAAAGAAGCTTAAGTGACTTTCTTGCAGCAAACTTTCTTTGAATGACTTATTGATCATAATCTGGGCAGAAGCCAAATCAGAAGAGATATAAGAGTATATGCTTCCATTCTACTTTATAATCATCAGCTTTAATAGCAGGCTATTAAGTGAACACACTACCATTCACTTGACCACGGCCTTTATGTGGCTGAGCTGGGGTCATTCCGTTTTTGAGACTGTAAAATGTAACCAAAAAAAGGCAGTGGGGGGAGGGGGGAGTCACCTGTAACTAAATCCTTTAAAAAATAAAATGATACATTCTGATCAGTGATTTGTCATGGAGTTATAAGAATGGAGAGTTAAGGGTTGGTGAAGCAGTTTCCCTGGGTAACTGCAGCCTGAATTCCAGTCACAGCATTCCATCAAGGAGTTATTCACTTTTTTTCCCTTGAACACCTCCAATTCTGGGGACTCAAAGAACATAGAATAAAAAGCAACTTAGGTCTCTTTGTTTTTTTGGAACTCATAACAAAGATAGAAAGAGGGCGTTTGATAAATGCCAGCCTGTCTTCTTGCTTACTTTTTTCTGTTTTTTTAATCAAACACCCACTGACCAGGCCCTGGGCAGAACATTTATACAAATAATTTCATTTCATCTTCATAGCAACTCTATATGGCTGTGAGTATGTCAGTCACTCAGTTGTGTCCAAATGTTTGCGACCCCATGGACTATAGCCTGCCAGGCTCCTCTGTCTATGGAATTCTCCAGGCAAGAATACTGGAGTGGATTGCCATTCTCGTCTCTAGAGGATCTTTCTGACCTAGGAAATGAACTCAGGTCTCCTGCATTGCAAGCAGATTCTTTACCATCTGAGTCACCAGGGAAGCCCCTATAGGGTTGACATGCCCATATTTCAGAAGAACTGAAGCTCATAGGGTTGAAATAATTGATACATCTGAGAAGTTCATGTATCTGCCAAAGTGACAGGGGCAGTGCTTATTCCACTAGGGCGTGTTACCTCCTGAACCCCGAAAGAAGAAAGTAAGAAAAGGCCGAGGACTGGAGAGATTTGGCTAATGATTGGTAAGCTGACATTTGACATTCATTTCCCTGGAGAACTGGGCAAAACAGCATCATGGTAGGCACTTGGCTGCTAGGATTTACATCCAGCTTCCTCTGGCCCTAACAATAGAACCTTGGGAAAGTTTCCTAGCATCTCTAGGCCTCAGCTTCCCAATCTGTACAATGGAATACTATATGATAGCCACATCCTGTCATTACACTGGGATAGTTTGTGATGATTCACATAGAGCATTCTGCCTGACGTTTCACAAATAGTGGGTAAAAGGTGCAGGGTTTCATGCTCAGAGAAGGGAAGGTAGCAATAGTTGCCACAGTTGAGAACTTAAAACACTTCAGGGTGTCTGCAGTTTTCTCTGAAACATATAAATATATATGAGAGTGACATAAATGCATATTAAACATTTAAATAGTATATTTTATTTCAAGTTCATGTCATTCTCTTCAGGCAAAAATTCTGAAATACCCTGTGCTCTGTATGTGAAAGTGATATGGTTGGTGTATGCTTTGCAATCCATCTCTAGCCATCACTGGTTATTTTATGTGGTATTGTTCACCCTCTTTCTCTAATTCCTTCGACTTACAACATGTTTAGAGTCTACGGTCTATAGTCGTTACACATGGGGAGGGACTTCCCTGGTGGTCCCGTCGTTAAGAATCCACCTTCCAATGCAGGAGATGAGGTTTGATGCCTGGTCAAGAAACTAAGATCCCACATGCCTGCCTGCCTGCTTAAGTCACTTCAGTCATGTACAATTCTCTGTGACCCTCTGGACTGTAATCTACCAGGTTTCTCTGTCCATGGGGTTCTCCCGGCAAGATTACTGGAGTGGGTTGCCATGCCCTTCTCCAGGGGATCTTCCTGACCCAGGGATTGAACCCATGTCTCCTGCGTGTCCTGTACTGCAGACGGATTCTTTACCTCTGAGCCACCAGGGAGGCCCCAGGGTCCCACACACTGCGGGGCAACTGAGCCCAAGTGTGCTGCAACTACTGAACCTCCATATTTTACAGCCCAGGAGCCTCAACCAGAGAAAATCCATGAGCTGCAATGAAGACCCAACACAGCCAAAATTAAGAAATTAAACAATACATGGAGAAAGAAGCTAATAGTTTCGTTTAATGACAGAAACCATTACTTTAACACAGTGGTCTGGGCTTTTAAGTACACCTGATTCAGATTTTGAATAGTATGTCAAGCAAACTAAACACTCCTTTTACTTTCAAAATATATTAATATACTGACAAACACAAACAAGGTCACATAGATACATGGAAATCTGTTCAAAGAAAAACCAAGGAAATTTCCTCAGGATTTCCATTGTGTAATTATGTGTATGCAATCCCAGGAGAAAAGCAAAGGACTGTGTTTCTAACTGGGGATGTTTTCAGCTCAAATCCAGTTGTCTATGAGAATCAGGATGAGATAGAATGCAAAATGGAAAGAAGTGCCCCGGTGAGCTGGGAAAGCATTTGGAACTTTGTGCAACTGCTGACAAATTCAACAGGAAAACATATAGAGTTGAGGAGAGCTATTCACCTGACAGAAGGGTAGTAGTAAAAAAAAAAAAAAAATAGTGGAACTCTTTTAGCAAATAAAACCCAGTGGAACCCCAAAATGTAAACAAGGTAAAACTGGATTTGCCCTGTTTGGAGCAGGGTATGTAGAACTTCCTCTGATAAACCTCTCCTCTGTTTAGATAAACCTCTCCTCTTGACACCTGAGTATCTTCAGACCACAGGCTGGGGATCAGCACCTACCTGAATGCATGATAATCACCTGTGGATGCTCATTAGAAATGCAGATGTTGGGGTCCCAACCTCATGGATTCTGATGCAGGAGGTCTGATGTGGGACACGGAGATGCTTGTTACTGAAATGTCCTCCTAGAGACTGGGGTGTACAACCAGGTCTGGAAAGTACTATTAATAATAAAGCTACCCCAGTGCAATCTCTCTAAGTGAAGGCTATTACATAAATCCTACAAACAAGCTAGCTCTCCAGGCTTTTAACAAAATAGAGCCATGTTATAGGTTGATGAGGCTGGCAAAAAGGATAAACTCTATTGCTCTATTCTGTTGCTATCTTTCGCCTTAACAGAATAATGGAAGCAATGGAAATGGTTAAAGCTATACAGTCAAGAGATGGTCAAAGCTTGGCCTGAGGATTTGTCAAAGATGAAACTACAAGAGCACTTGAAGACAGCAGAATAGCATCCCATCTCCACTCTGCAGCAGACACTTTGGAGAGCAGCTGAAAGCATCAGCTCTGGAGTTCAATTCCTGAGCTTGAATTCAGGCTTTTTCACTTAGCTATTTGACCTTGGCCGTTATTGAATCAGGAAATACAGGGATCACAGGAAAGCTTCCACTGGGGACCTTCAGCCACCTGAAGGTGGCACCACAGTGGGTAACTCCCAGGAAGACCCCAGAAGGCAAAGAAAGCTACCATGGATAATCCCAGATGCCCCTGGAGAGAATAGTGTTGCTCCCTTCATGCCCCTTCCAAAACTCATGGAAATGTCTACCACTTAGCAGAAGTGAATCAAGAAACGTATTAGAGGGGCTTCCATAGTGGTCCAGTGGTTAAGAATCCACCTTCCAATGCAGGGGACACAGTTTCCATTCCTGGTTGGGAAAGTAAGATCCCACATGCTGCGGGGCAACTAAACCAGTGCGCTGCAACTAGACAGAAGCAACAGAAGACTCTGAGTGTAGCAGTTAAGGCCGGGCACAGCCAAATAAATAAGTAAATACTCAAAAAGAAAAGAAAAGAAACGCGTTGGAGAGAGATTCTGAAAACTGGAGTCCTTCCTTGCAGGAGGAGAATGCTCAAGGCACCATGGGTGAAGCTGAGTTAACACACAACCCTATATACGCATGTCTATCTCCTATGTTTCTGTGTCTTCTCACGCTGCTCGATTATCCACCGTGTTCCTTCTTGCTGGTTCCTCCCAGGCTATCAGGAGGCCGCATTTGCCAGTCAGGTGTTCACACATTGTCTACCACAAATAGAATGCCACAAAGGTCCGGCAAGAATTCAGCTGAAAGCAAGAGATAACATACACACTGTTTTATAAGGGCTTATTACCTGAGTTCTGTGAAGATGACCTGATTTCTGTGAAGATGACCTGATTTCTCTTAGGGCTCATGGGCACAAGTTAATTTTCTGAGCTAACTTACACTATGTGTAAGTTACTCTTCTCAGGCAAAGAGAAGTCAATTTTGAGAAAATTGTTATAGCAACAATGTCTTGGACCACTTGAAATATGTGTCTGTGGTTCCTTGACCATGTATGCTGCTGCTGCTGCTAAGTCGCTTCAGTCGTGTCCGACTCTGTGCGACCCCATAGACAGCAGCCCACCAGGCTCCCCCATCCCTGGGATTCTCCAGGCAAGAACACTGGAGTGGGTTGCCATTTCCTTCTCCAATGCATGAAAGTGAAAAGTGAAAGTGAAGTCGCTCAGTCGTGTCCGACTCTTAGCGACCCCATGGACTGCAGCCTACCAGGCTCCTCTGTCCATGGGATTTTCCAGGCAAGAGTACTGGAGCGGGGTGCCATTGCCTTCTCCATGTATAACTAGTGCTAACTTTATTTTATTTTTATTTTTTAAAAAAAATAAAAAATAAAAATAACTGGTGCTAACTTTAACTCACTCCTCCACACCCTACATACCCTAGCCTCCCGCGTTCCAGGCAGACGCTTTAACCTCTGAGCCACCAGAGAAGCCCTACCCTAGCCTATTACTACACAAATATTAATACACACCTAAGCAGTCATATTTGGAAATGAAACAGACATTATTACATCATTATTCCATGTGGTTAATTAAAGTCCAGATTCTGGGACTTCCCTGGTGGCTCAGTAATAAACAATTGGCCTGCCAGTGCAGGGTTCATGGGTTCAGTCCAGAAAGATCCCACATGCTTTGGAACAACTAAGCCTGTGCACTGCAGCTGCTGAGCCTGTGCTCCAGAGCCTGGGAGCTACAACTACTGAAGCGCATGCACCCTAAAGTCAGTGCTCTGAAACAAGAGAAGCCAGTGAAATGAGGAGCCCACACACCACAACTAAAGAATAGCCCTTGCTCACCACAACTGGAGAAAATCCCAAACAGCAAAGAAGACCCAGCACAGCCAAAAATAAATAAATAAAATTAATTATTTTTAAGGTTTTTTTTTTTGTAAAAAAAAAAGTTCAGATCCTGATTTGTGTGTTTGTATGTGTTGGGGCTGGTGGAAGTGCACTGAAAATAAGTGAAAGTGTTAGTCACTCAGTCTTCTCTGATTCTTTGTGACCCCATGGACTGTAGCCCACCAGGCTCCTGTGTGCATGGAATTTCCCAGGCAAGAATACTGGAGTGGGTAGCCATTCTCTTCTCCAGGGGATATTCCCTGACCCAGGGATCAAACCTGGGTTCCCTGCATTGCAGGCAGATTCTCTACCATCTGAGGCATCAGGGAAGCTGTGGGTGGGAGAGGTACATTATCCATATCCTAAAATAAAATGGAGTTTGAGGTTTCCCCACTACCTGAAAGTATTAGATTCTTCCTGTGAAAGCTTTCCTAAGTTGAAATGGTGTAAAGTAAAGAAGCAATTACCTTAGAACACATCTAGCTAATGGATGAGCAAAATAAATTGAGATAAAGTACAGATGCTCACAGACACAGTTCAAAGCTATGGTGGCTTGATGCTGAGATGTTGCATGTTTTTCTTTGGGAAGGAGCTTGCCCAAGCCACCCAAGCTACTAGACCCGAGATGCCTCTATAACAACTCTGCAAAACAAATGATGATTGCTGTTTTCACTTTCTGCCTTTTTTTTGAAAGTGGAATTCCTCTTTGGATTTAGCTAATGGATTTGGCCATTAGCAAAAACAGAGACTGATACAGGTCTTCCCTAAAAGCAAAAAGGTGTAAAGCAAGCTTTTTTTCTTCAGTAACTGATAATTATCAAAGTTTATAATCGTACAATACTGTTAGGTATCCATGTGACTACACTGATATCCCATGCCTTTTGGAAGATGATCACTGGGCTTGCTGACATAATGAAAGCAAAAGTGTTAATCCCTCAGTTATGTCCAGTTCTTTATGATGCCATGAACTGTAGGTCCATTCCCTTCTCCAGAGGATCTTCCCCACCCAGGGATCAAGAATGGGTCTCCTGCATTGCAGGCAGATTCTTTACCATTGGAGCCACTGAGGAAGCCTGTGCTGACGTACAGTGCTATGTAAATACATTTTAGAAATACATGCAGGAACTTATAAAGCCACATTCAATTTCTACTTAGGTAGTTAGTTGGCAATTAAGTCCTAGTGGGAAATAAATTCCCTATAGATATTTTAGAGTATAGACACAACAAATAGATAAACCAAAACATACCAGTATTAAAAAGAGTTTCAAATGCACAGTCATCTTTCAGTTTCCTCGGGGGACTGGAGCCAGAATCTCCCTGGTTACCAGAAACATTGAATACTCGAGTCCAGTGTGTAAAATGGCTAGTACAGTCAGTTTTCCATGCCATACATAAGCAGAATTCACAAATATGGAAAGACAACTGTACTCATGAACCTAAATGCACAAAGTGCCCATGTGAAAAAATTCTAAGATATATTCATTGGAGAAGACTTTGATGCTGGGAGGGATTGGGGGCAGGAGCAGAAGGGGACGACAGAGGATGAGATGGCTGGATGGCATCACTGACTCGATGGACGTGAGTCTGAGTGAACTCCGGGAGTTGGTGATGGACAGGGAGGCCTGGCGTGCTGCGATTCATGGGGTCGCGAAGAGTCGGACACGACTGAGCGACTGAACTGAACTGATATTTCTTTCTAAACTCTTCCTCTAAATATTGGAAAAATAGAAGGCACTTCTAGAGCCATGTACACATGGGCACTAAAACTACTAAAAAAAAATTATAATGTCATATGAGATGCTTCAAAGTCCTGCTGCTGCTACTGCTGCTAAGTCACTTCAGTCGTGTCCGACTCTGTGCGACCCTAGAGATGGCAGCCCACCAAGCTCCCCCGTCCCTGGGATTCTCCAGGCAAGAACACTGGAATGGGTTGCCATTTCCTTCTCCAATGCATGAAAATGAAAAGTGAAAGTGAAGTCACTCAGTCGTGTCCGACTCTTAGCAACCCCATGGACTGCAGCCTACCAGGCTCCTCCATCCATGGGATTTTCCAGGCAAGAGTACTGGAGTGGCTACATCTAATTAAAAACATTTAAGAAATTTAAAATGATTCAAAGGCTGCATAATGAAACAATAAAAGAGGACACACCTCTCTTGAAAAACTAGCTAATAAGAGGAGGACTCAGAAGATATAATTCTTACTTGTGAGCAGCAGAGTGTATATGCTAATTTTTAAATGTTTAACTTTTTAAAATAAGAAAAATTGCAGCATTCTTCAATCAACTTAAGAAATACTGCTTCTTTGCATTTAATCATTGCTTGCTTCTAGGAGATTGGTAATGACATTTTCTTTGGTCAAGTTGTTCTTGTTTCCATCTTAAAGGTTAAACTTTATTAAATCACTTGAGAGGTATAATTATACTCTTTTCAAATTTGCTTTTTCCCCCTATCTTCTTACAGGTGTAGTGAGGTTATGCAACTTGGTATATATAATATCACCAAAATTTACTTCAAAAATAGTCAAATATTGAATCTTATAAGTAAAGTCATTTCTATGATACAGTATTTCAGTTTTGAATAAATTCCCTTTTATTTCTCCATCAACTAAACAAAATTTACATTTCTTCAAAACCAAAAAGGAATCTCTAATACTTCCTTAATAAAAATAATCAAACGGGTTTTGTTTTTATCAACCTCCAGAAATTTATCAATGCTCCTGGCTCTTAGCTGAATATTTCTAAAATTCATTCATGATCCAATTATTCATTAAAAATTAAGGCAAAATGAAGGCCATTTGATGATAGAGGTTATATAGTTATAATCTTTGGGCTTGTTCAATATGTGGTATTCAATCTAGAAAGCAAGCAAAGAAAATAGTATGGCCCAGGAGTTCGTGATGGACAGGGAAGCCTGGCGTGCTGCAGTCCATGGGGTTGCGAAGAGTCAGGCACAACTGAGCGACTGAACTGAACCAGAAGATGCAGGAAAAGAAAAACACTAAGAAGAGAATATTTTTAATCTGCATAAGTAGACCCCTATATCTCAAATACGCTTTTCATCGAAGACCCATTAGAGATAATACTTCTGTATTGAAGTATTTATCAACAAAACTTGTGATTTATGGGCATTAGCCAAGCATCCTGTATAAGAACTTGCTCTCTTATTTGGCATGGAAAGAAAGAAAGTTGCTCAATCGTGTCCGACTCTTTGCAACCCCATGGACTGTAGCCTACCAGGCTCTTCCATCCATGGGATTTTCCAGACAAGAATACTGGAGTGGGTTGCCATTTCCTTCTCCAGGAGATCTTCCCAACCCAGGGATTGAACTCGGCTCTCCCGCATTGTAGGCAGACACTTTACCATTTGAGCCAGTAAGTACACAGTAATTAAGTGAACATCTAAACTTAGCCTAAAGTAAGGGAAAATAAAAGTGCCTTCCCTTTGAAATCCCTCAACCCCCTTTTTGAAAGAGTCTTTTCACACACGTGGCCCTACCTCCTTCTTCCCTTGATTCATTTCTGCTCTACCCGTTCTGGCATCGTCTCATTAATTTGCACCATCTATGTGTGTTGCATATGACATCTTCTTGTGTTCCCTGGTTTACTGTTGAGAGTTTCAGGTGAACGCATGTTGCTCAGATGTTCGGTTCCTTTCTGTCTTAATCACCTCTCATTCAAACCTTAGTAGCAAGGGAATTCATTTCAACTAACATGAAACTACAAAATCACATTGATGAAACTGGATCTTCTGAACTTCTCTGCATTTCTAAGAGGAAAAATACGCTGCTGCTGCTGCTAAGTCGCTTCAGTCGTGTCCGACTCTGTGCAACCCCATAGACGGCAGCCCACCAGGCTCCCCCATCCCTGGGATTCTCCAGGCAAGAACACTGGAATGGGTTGCCATTTCCTTCTCCAATGCATGAAAGTGAAACGTGAAAGTGAAGTCGCTCAGTGGTGTCTGACTCTTAGCGACCCCACGGACTGCAGCCTTCCAGGCTCCTCCATCCATGGGATTGAGTGGGGTGCCATATGGATATACCTTAAATTAGAAGGTCCCCACATCCAATCCACTAACAAGAATCATGTCAATTATCTCCCATGCCATATTAAGTTCATAAAGTCGATATCAATAAATATAAGAAATAAGCTCAACAAGTCTTCAAATATTTTGAGGAAGTCAGAAATCCCAGGGAAATTATCCATCCAGTTATACTTCTAGACTGCAGCTGTAGAGCTGCATAATGTTAGATGCATTTCCAAATTAATTCTAAATCTAATCAATTAATTACTAACTGGGTCTTACTAAAGTATCTAATTATCAAATCTAAATTTAAATTATATAAAATTATTAATTAATTATTGATTGATTATTAATTTATGATAAACTCTAATTTAAGAAGCCCTAAATTAATCCTACTCTCTTCTAACAAGCTCAGGTAATATTTGATACTCTCTTCCATCTTCCCCATTCTGAGTAATCAAATTTCCTGAGAAAAGGACATAATTTCCTGTGACTAGACTCTAAGAATTCTCGGGGATTGGTAGTCAAGGACCAAACTTGAAAGATACAGAAAGAACTTTCAGGAAAGTCACTGATTAGGAGATGTGAAGATATCCAGCAGAAGCAATATTCCTGTGTGTTGGATAGAAACAGATCAGACCTCTAAGTTAATTTAAGATAGGAAGAAGAAGCCTGCATAGCTTTTGGAAAATAAAAACATTAATTGTGTCCACTTCAATGAAATGAAACCTAAGTAAAGTCTGATGTGAAGAATAATCTGGGGTGACTCTGGCAACTTAAATCAACAAAGACCTCCAATCACTGGAGACAAGACATGTTTGAAGTGTTAAGTGAAAGGAATAAGGGTTGGAAAGTGCCTTTTATCAAGCAATGTATGCTCAAGTTACACAAACCATGGAGATGAGATTATTTTAGGAAAACCAAAATAAGGACAAGATAAAAGTGAAAAGAACAGGGGTTACCTAGAAAGGTTGGAGAACATAATGTTAGTTTAAACTTTGGGTTAGTTTAAACTCTTAATGGAGTACAGCAACTGTAATCCATAAAAGTACTCATCTTTAAAAAAAGGACTCATTTTTCCCACATTAAAGAATGCAAATTTCTCTACTAAAGGACTGACTTTGTATGAAGACAGATTTTGCTCTTTGAGGAGAACAATATTACTTGTTTACCTTGAAAAAACTCAAAATAATGAGCTGTGAGATAACGTTCAGCTGTACCAACCATGCTTTATTACACTGCTTCAAATGCAAGCTTTCAGTTGCTTATATTCAAAACCAAATTAAATGAATCTAGTAAAAATGACACAGTGGGTAAAAAACTAAAATCTACCAAATAATGAGTACTCACACATGCGTGGTGCATGCTAACTAAGTCACTTCAGTCTTATCTGACTCTTTGCAACCCCATAGACCGTGGCCTGCAGAATCATCTGTCCATGGGATTCTCCAGGCAAGAATACTGGAGTGGGCTGCCATTTCCCCTTTCAGGGGATCTCCCCGATCCAGGGACTGAACCCGCGTCTCTTATATCTCCTGCATTACCAAGCAGGTTTTTTCCCATTAGCGCCACCCAGGAAGTGCCAGTGTGTGCTCATGTATAATTAACTGCCATATAGCTATGACAACTAAGGGCTAAATGAGATCAAGTCATCCAATTAAAATCATAAAAGGCTTTGGGGAGACAAGTTTGTCCATTTGTTTATTTATATTAAGGTATAGTTAGCATGGTCCGTATTTTAAAAACTATAAATGACTTTCTGCTAGGTTATATTTACCCATCTACTTATCTATCTATGCAAATTCATTTTAATCCAAGTACTTAGTTTCTAAGTGATGATACAGAAAAGGTGTGTGTATGTGAGTGTGTGTGTGTGTGTGTGTGTGTAAGGAAGGCACTCAAATTAATGCCCTAAATGAGAGAATCTAAGAGAAAACTATACTTATTCTACTTACTTCCTTCTTCCAAAGATAGATTTGCCTTAAAGAGCCATATTTTTCCTTGTATACCTAATGCTGCTGCCTTCACTAGACAATTTATCAAAAACTTTAACATAGTAGAGTTGTAAATTTTACCCTTTCCATCTCTCAGAGTAATGTCTCATGTCCATTCACTCAGAGAAAAAATAACTTTATTTATCAGCTTCAATGCATTTGAAGGCAAAGTAAGCTAAAATTTACCAAAATTGCTCTGATTTTGTGCCAGGAAATAATCTGGGAAAAGCTAAATCAACTGGGACATTTCAAGTTGAGAAGATAGAAAATTATCTTTTTAAAACAGATATTAGATGCCACAGCTTTGTGGGTATTCTTCTGAGCTAATAATGACTTGAATCTTAGGATATGGAATCTGAAGGGAAACTACTTGTTAGCAATTCCTACCACCACCCACCCTCTTTTTTGCAAGAGAGAAAATTGTGATGTCTAAATCATCACCTAAACAAACACTTCTCCATTTTCAAAATTTAAAAAAACCACAAAAACAAAACACTTTATTGCATGAGACAGTATCTTCATTGTGAACAAATGAGAAGTAATCCATAATATACAAATTAAGCTGCTGACAACCCACTCCAGTATTCTTGCCTGGGAAATCCCAGGGACAGAGGAGCCTGGCTGGCTACAGTCCATGGGTTCACAAAGAGTTGAACAAAGCTGAAGCAGCTTAGCACAAAGCTTCTGAAAGAAATAATACTAAGCAAGAGAAAAGCTAAATTTGATAGCCCGGGCTTCTCGTATGTGATTAAGTGTTAGTATTAGTTGCTCAGTTGTGTCTGACTCTTTGTTACCCTGTGGAGTGTAGCCCGCCAGGCTCCTCTGTCTGTGGGATTCTCCAGGCAATAATACTGGAGTGGGTGGCTATTCCCTTCTCCAGGGGATCTTTCCGACCCAGGGACAGACTGCTCCATTAATATTTAGTCTATTAAAATTAATTCCACGAGCATTAACAAGCTACTATGTGGAAGGGGGGATGTGGATGGTACCTGTTCTAAATATCTGATCTGTGAAGCTTACAGCTAAAGACACATTTTATAATAAAAAATAACAGGAATAGAAATACATATGCTTATACTCAGTAAAAATTCCCCACAGGAGCTTTTTCTCATATTTGAATCCAAAATCCCTTTAAAACTCTGGTTTAACATAACAGTTCCAAGAATACCACAAGCACGTTCATACTGGTAACTTTCTATCAGAAAGGATCAGAAAGAGAGCAGT
Source organism: Budorcas taxicolor (assembly GCF_023091745.1). Classification (NCBI taxonomy): domain Eukaryota; kingdom Metazoa; phylum Chordata; class Mammalia; order Artiodactyla; family Bovidae; genus Budorcas; species Budorcas taxicolor. Next base: position 128,858,788 of record NC_068914.1, on the reverse strand, counting down.
CTGGTCTACAAAAGATCTGGAGAGGGGGAAAAGATGCATTTATTATATTCTTTGAAGCTGAGATAGAACAGTTCTTTATCTAAAGCTTCTAAGCAATGTGAATATCTTCAGTAAGTGAAAAGGCATTCTCCAAACTTTCATACTTAGAAATGCATCAGTTTCAAGAACTAGAAAGTTAGACAATAAGGAAATTTCCAAGATCTAGCTGTTTATGAGAACAAAGTGTTTTATAAACAGGGACATTAAACGCCTCTGCTTAAATTGAAAGGACACTGTCTAAAACAGACAGTCTATCACTGTGCTGAGTAATAATTACTCATTCATTTTTCTTGCTGGAAATACACCTGCAGCATTTAAATTCAAGGAAGCTGAATCCTCAGTAAAGCCATTTTGAGAAGAAGCCAGCACATACTGTACGGTTCATAACTCTTTGTTGAGAATATGTCCTGTAGAGCTAGTGGCCCTCTTAAAGACTTTTGATTTGCAGTAACTAGAGGCTTAGTGAAAGTGAAAGTGTTAGTCACTCAGTCATGTCTCACTCTTTGCGATCACATGGACTGTAACCTGTCAGGCTACTCTGTCCATGGGACTCTCTAGGCAAGAACACTGGAGTGGATTGCCATTCCCTCCTCCAGGGAATTTTCCTGACCTAGGGACTGAACCCGGGTGTCCCGCTTTGCAGGCAGATTATCTACCATTTGAGCCACCAGGTCTTAGGTCTTGAGCAAAATAATGGCCTGCTGTGACTTATTGAGTTTCTCTCCTAGAAATTTTGAGCAGACATTGAAAGTGTGGTGGTGATTATAACTCAAGTAAGGAGTTATGTAGGGAGGTTTCCTAATAATCAGCTTGTCACAGCCTTGCAGGTTCAGGCCATGCTAAATTTATTTTTTCTTCTTTCTATAACCACAATGAAAAAAGTGAAAGTGAAATCGTGTCTGACTCTTTGTGACCCCATGGACTGTAGCCTGGCAGGCTCCTCTGTCCATGGGGATTCTACAGGCAAGAATCCTGGTGAGGGTTGCCATTCCCTTCTTCAGGGGATTTTTCCGATCCAGGGATGGAACCCAGGTCTGCTGCATTGCAGGCAGATTCTTTACCATCTGAGCCACCAGGGAAGCCCTGTAATCACAATACCTGGGCCAATTCTAACCAAAATAAAAACACTTAATCCTCATTCTACATCCAAATTTCTCCAACTTTCCCCAAAGGCCTTAACAGCCATTTTTGGTTCACAGATTGAGCCGTTGAGATGTGCTATTGCTGCATCTCTAACAGGCAACCCCTGCAACTCTGCCTGTCATCCCCTGCTTGAATTTTGTCTTTTCCAAAACATCATCCAGGTGGAATCATACATTATGTAGCCATTTCAAATTGGCTTCTTTCACTTACTAATATGCATTGAAGCTTCCTCCATGTTTTTCTTTCTCCTTTTTAAGTTTATTTATTACTTTTGGCTTCTCTGGGTCTTCATTACAGTGTGCTGGCCTTTCTCTAGTTTCAGTGGGCGGGGTTACTCTCTAGTTGTGGCGCACAGGTTTTCCACGCCAGGGGCTTCTCTTGTTGCAGAGTATTGGTTCTAGGGAGCATGGCTTTCAGTCATTGCAGTGCACAGGCCTAGTTACCCTGCGACATGTGGAATCTTCCCAGACCAGGGAATGAACCCATGTCTTCTGCATTGGCAGGCGAATTCCTAACCACTGGACCATCAGGGAAGTCCTTGACTAGTTGAAATTATTATCGAGACCATTGGAGATTCACATGCCACTTCTAAGAAACAATAGAGATAAACTTTGCCCAGTCTCCCCAGTGATAAGTAATATTTTACAATACTGTAGGATTCTATCCCACCCAGGATACTGATATCACTACAACCCACTGAGCTTATTCAGATTTTCCTAATTTGCACGCATATTTGTGTGCATGTGTTTAGTTCTGTGCTTGTGTTCATTTTTGAAAAATAATTTTACCTATAATAAATGGAGTACTTGCTATCTGCCTGGCACTGTTCTAACTTCTTTATGTGTATAATCTTGTCCATTACTCATGGATTAAGTACTCTACTGGGCTGACCTAGTGGCTCGGATGGTGAAGCATCTGCCTGCAATGCAGGAGACCAGAGTTTGATCCCTGGGTTGGGAAGATTCCCTGAAGAAGGACATGGTTCTCCACTCCAGTATTCTTGCCTGGAGAATTCCCTGGACAGAGAAACCTGGCAGGCTACAGTCCACGGGGTCACAAGGAGTCGGACAGGACTGAGCAACTAACACTTTCACTTTCACTTGGCCGCGTTTTACAGATGAGAGGGTCAAAATGATGTGGCAGGGGCAAAGCAGGGCCAATTCTCTTTACCACCAGGCCGCACACCTCTCGTTGCTACAGAGCCCCTTCCGGTTACAATGTTCAGCCCTATAGAACCAGACCATGTTCAGAGGGCATGAGGCCAGGGACATGCTTCTGAAATAGCTATAAAAGTCTATGTCAGTCACACTCGTTCTCTGTGATGGCCCACACTGTGTCTGTAGAGAGTGCTTCTCTCTGAACCTAAATAAATCCATTTCTTACCTATAGAAAAAAAAAGTCAATGTCTCTTATAGAGGATTTTTAGGACAGTGAAATTATTCTATCTGATACTCTAATGGTAAGTATAAAAATTTATGCATCTTTCAAAACCCATAAAACTGTGGAACAGAAAAAGGGAACCCTAAGTGGTTCCTAAAGCATGGGCTTTAGTAAATAATAATGTATCAATGTTGGTTCATCAATTGTAATAAATATACCACACTACTGCAATATGTTATTAAAGAGGGAAGGAAGCAAATGGGAACTCTGTACCTTTGCTCAATTTTTCTATAAACCTAAAAACAATTTTTCTGTAAACTAACTCTAAAAAATACTCTATTAATTTACAAAATGGTAATAGACTCAGAGACAGAAAACAAACTTATGGTTGCTGCTGTTCAGTCACCCAGTTGTGTTGGATTCAGGGACCCCATTGACTGAAGCACACCAGGACTCTCTGTCCCTCACCATCTCCTGAAGTTTGCTCAAGTTCATGTCCATTGCATCAGTGATGTTATCCAGCATCTTATGGTTACCAGAAGGGAAAGGGAAGGAGGAATAAATTAGGAGTCTGGGATTAAATTATACGCACTACTAAACATAAAATAGATAGCCAACAAGGACCTACTGTATAGCCTAGGGAACCATACTCAATATCTGTAATAAGCTGTGATGGAAAAGAATCTAAGAAAGAAATATATATATATATAACTTAATCACTTTGCTGTACACCTGAAACTAACACAAGATTGCAAACCAACTGTATTTAATTAAAATTTTAAAAATAATAATCTATTCATTTTAAAAGAGGTTTTAAAGAGTCAATGGCTCTTTCAGATGGACCTAATCACAAAGTAACTGAAAATGCTTTTATCTTTGGAAATCTCCAAACTGTGGTCACTGAGCATTTATATTTCGTGAGCTATCTTGGGTTATCTGAAGTGGCAGGAAAAGAGTGACAAAAACTCAGGCACTTCGTGTGTGCCCTGGGGATGTGTGCAGCTTTTTTCCCCTCCCACATCTTTCCATGCATGGACCTCCGTGGCTGAGCAGAACGAGGGCAGGCAGAGGAACGTGTCTGTAATTCCCATCCACTCCTGAGCCCTGGGGAATCTGAACTTATGCTTACTGCTTTGTCACTTGAACATTCAATCTTAACTGTCAAGACGTTCTTCAAGGCAGAGAAAGGACTTCAACATGGTATGCCAAAATCTCTTTTCCATACACTTTTTGGCAGCTATGAAAGAAAATGCTGCTCCTATTCTCAAAAATACTGTTTTTATGTTCCTGTGGAAATTCACGAAGGGGATATTATATTTAATCTTTACCACAGAAGAAATACTTATTTCTGATGGAAATAATACTAGACATGGATGTCATGGAAAATATTATGTAAGCTTTTATATTGAGTGGGAAATCCACTCTGTACCTCTAGAGTATTGTACACCCACCAATCAGGAGGCTGGCCAATGACTACCCACTGTGGAACTTGTTGCTTTGACAAACACGCTGTGCTCCAGGCAAACTGTACCTCTACACATTATCATATAAAACCTGAGACACAGATTAATCTTAGCAGCTATTTGGAGGAAGATATCTGAACATACCTCAGCCTCCTCCGCCCCAAATCACAATCCAATATTAACTCATAATCTTTTTCATTGGCTTTGGTAATTGTATCCTTTGAAGGCAATCTATGAATATGCATAGAGCCCTTAGGCACCTTAATTGCCATTTCATCCAATTAACAAGTTATTAAAAATGCTTTGTGTGAGTACCTCTTCCCTCTTCCTTTCATCACCAAAGAGTGAGCAGAGCCTGTAAGGATGAAGGGCAGGAAGAAGTCACAGCAATGGCAGATAACAAAGGTATCAAAAACAAACAGCCAACTTCATCCCATCTCACTTTTTTAAAACTATCTTTTCTTTTTCAATTTTTTAAAAATTTTGGCTCCACCATATGGCATGTCAGATCTTAGTTCCCGGACTAGAGATCAAACCCATACTCCCTACATTGAAACTCGGAGTCTTAACCACTGGATCACCAGGGAAGTCCGTAAAAAATATTTGTTTATTTGGCTGTACTGGCTTTTAGTTGTGGCATGCAGTAATCTCCCATCTTCATTGTAGCATGCAGGATTTTTTGTTGTGATATGTGGGATCTAGTTCCCTGACCAGGTATTGAACCTGGGCCGCCTGGATTGGGAGCTTGGAGTCTTAATCACTTGACCACCAGGGAAGACCTCTTCCATCTCACTTTGTCACTTGACCCTCTAGGTTTAGGTTTTAATGATCAATTCTTCTCCTTTACTAGTTCTTAGGGGACTAGTCCGGAGAAGGCAATGGCACCCCACTCCAGTACGCTTGCCTGGAAAATCCCAGGGACGGGGGAGCCTGGTAGGCTGCCGTCTATGGGGTCACACAGAGTCGGGCATGACTGAGTGACTAACACTTACTTATTTACCATCTCTGTGCAGTCGGTACCACCAATTAAATGCTTCTACTTGGAAGTGGCACATGTCACTTCCACTCATATTTTATTGGCTGAAGTCAAGTCACCAGCCATACTTAACTTTAAGGGGACAGGAAATTGCGATCTTAACAAGGACCCAGCAGGAGGAAAATCAGAATATTTGTGAGTAATTATTACCATACTGCCTATTCCCTGTGACTGACTCAGGAGTTTAATGATACAGTGTGGTTTGAGAATTTAGCATCGAGTGTGCGACTCTACGAAAGTGGACCCTGAAGGTCTATGATAAGATCTAGTGTCTTGTGGGAGAAAGCTATTTAACTAATAAGTTGGCTTTGTGGTCCCCAACTTGTTGTCACATTTGCTGTAATTCAAGGAAGGTGATAAAAACTGTATCTCTTATAAGCATACTTAGTTGTCCCTTATGAGAACTTTCTATTGTTTTAGGAACTAAGAAAAGCTTTGTCTTCCATTGAGGAGTTGGCATGTTTCCAGTTGGAAATTAATTAGAATCTGTTGACTCTGCAGAGAACTAGGTTATAAGCTTTGAATCAGCCCCAAGAGTTAACCTATTTTCTTATCTGCTTTTAACCTTGTTTCTTCCACTGTAATTAATTGTAAAACAATGGTATTATATTTGTCCTTTAGATAAACTACCTCCAGCCATTGTCAGAGATGGAGAATGAACAAAGAATTGGAAGTCGGGGTGAGGGGGGGGTGGGGGGGAACTTGTCATTTTGTTAAAAACAATAGCTTTCCTGGTGGTGATGTTGTATTATAGTAATGGGCTTTCCAGGTGGTGCGAGGAGTAAAGAACCCTCCTGTCAAAGAAGGAGATGTAGAGACGTGGGTTTGATCCTTGGGTGGGGAAGATCCCCTAGAGGAGGGCATGGCAACCCACTCCAGCATTCTTGTGTACAGAATCCTTTGGACAGGGGAGCCTGGTGGGCTAATAGGGTCACAAAGAGTCAGACACGACGGAGTGACTAAGCACCCTTGCACTATAGTAATGCAAGATGTTGCTACTGGGGGCAACTGTGTGAAGGATATACAGGGTTCCTGTGAGTTACTTCTTATAACTGCATGTGAATCTGTAATTATCTCAAAGTTAAAAGCTTTTTTAAAAAAATCTACAATATCTTCCCAAAGATGCTGCTAGTGCAGGTGCTTTAAGTTTTTTTAAAGGACTTGAAAATGTCAAGATTCTCTTTCAAACCAATAATGTAATGAAATTCCCAATTTACCATGCAGCGGGAATCATTGTGGCAATGACTTGAAACCACAGACAAGGGATATTTCCATGAATTACTTAAAAAGAAAAGACACAAGATTCATATATTTAAAATAGAGATGCATTGCTGAAGTCTCCCCACTTCCACCGCTGTCATGTCAAAGTCAGAGTTTCCCAAAGAACTCAAACAGCTACAAAACTCTCCGTCAGACATCTGAGCTTTGAAACATCCGATGAGAGTCTGAGGAGCCATTTTGAGCAATGGGGAACGCTCACAGGCTGTGTGGTGATGACGGCTTCAAACACCAAGCACTCCAGAAGCTTCGGGGTTGTCACGTGTACCACGGTGGGGAAGGTGGATGCGGTCATGAAGGCAAGGCCATGCAAGGCGATGGAAGAGTTGTGGAGCCCAAGGGCCATCTCAGGAGAAGATTCTCAAAGATCTGGTGCCCACTTAACTGTGAAAAAAAGATTTTTATGGGTGGCACTAAAGAAGACACTGAAGAACATTACCTGAGAGATTATTTTGAACCATATGGGGAAACTGAAGTGTTTGAAATCATGACCGACTGAGGCAGTGGCAAAAAGAGAGGCTTTGTGTTTGCAACCTTTGATACTATGACTCCATAGACAAGACTGTCATTCAGAAATTCCACCCTGTGAATGGCCACAACTGTGAAGTAAGGAAAGCCCCATCCAAGCAAGAGATGGCTAGTGTTTCATCCAGCCAAAGAGGTGAAAGAGATTCTGGATTTGGTGGTGGTTGTCGAGGTGGTTTCAGTGGGAATGACAACTTCGGTCATGGTGGAAACTTCAGTGGTGACGGTGGCTTTGGTGGCAGCCGTGATGATGATGGATATGGTGGCAGTGGGGACAGCTATAATGGATTTGGTGATGATGGAAGCAGGGTTCGAGGTGGCAGAATCTACAATGATTTTGGCAACTACGACGATCAGTCTTCTTGGACCCATGACAGGAGGAAACTTCGGAGGACAAAGGTCAGGCCCTTGTGGTGGCTGAGGCCAGTACTCTGCCAAATCTTGAAACCAAGATGGCCAGGGTGGTTCCAGCAGCAGCAGTAGCTGTGGCAGTGGCAGAGGTTTTAATTACTGCTAGGAAACAAAGCTTAGCAGGAGAGGAAAGCCAGAGAAGGGACAGGGAAGCTACAGATTACAACAGATTTGTGAACTCAGCCAAGCAGAGTGGTGACAGGGCCTAGCTGCTACAAAGAACACACGTTTTAGATAATACTCACGTGTATGGGCAAAAAACCTGAAGGCTATACTTGTGACTAATTGTATAACAGCTTATTTTAGTTTCTGTTCTGTGGAAAGTGTAAAGCATTCCAACAAAGGGTTTCAATGCAGGTGTGGTTTTTTTTTTTTTTTTTTTTTGCACCCATGCTGTTGATTGCTAAATAAAATAGTCTGATCATGACGCTGAATAAATGTGTATTTTTTTCAATGTGCTGTGTAGTTAGTCTACTCTGAAGCCATCTTGGTAAATTACCCTCAGTGTGAAGTTAGAATTCCTTCAGAGTAATGCCAGTTTCCATTTGAAATTTATTTACAACCTGCTTTGATGGAGAAGCTGCTGTCTTCAGAACCTTGGTGTAGTTGAACTGACAGTTATGTGTTGTGACCTGGAGTTCATTGTTAGAACGGTCACCCATGAAAAGTCAGGGAGTTTCTTTTTTTGGTTTTATCATTAATGACTGTTGGCAATAGATCTAAATTGAGTATATATGTATGCAATATACCTAAACTGAGTTATGGTATCAGATAAAGTTATAGATGGGAATGAAGCTTCTGTATCATCCATTATCATGGATAATCAATAAAAGATTTAATACCCTCTTGAAAAAAAAAGTGAGTACTCTCTGCCTTTTTTCCTTTCTCTCCTCTCTCTGCTTTCTGTCCCCTTACTTCCTTTTCTCCTTCCCTCTCTTTCTCCCTTCCTCCTTTCTTTGTTTCTTTCTTTCTTCTTCCTTACATTTTTCCTTTTGAAACACAATTGAATCCCTCCTATTGCTAAAACTATGGTAAGCAGTTGATAAAGAAGACAGAAAATGTGTCTGCCCACATAGTGCTTATAATTTAAAGGAGGAGACAGTAAAATTACAGTTATGATGCATGCTTAGAGTAAAATTAAGAGAGGGCTGGGATGAGGTAAGGGGAGTGAGGAGCTGCTCTAGACAAGGTCATCTGAGAAGAGGAAGGAGAGAGAGAGAGAGATTTGCATATTTTTGAGAATCCTTAAAACTACCGCACAATTGCACTCATCTCACACGCTAGTAAAGTAATGCTCAAAATTCTCCAAGCCAGGCTTCAGCAATACGTGAACCATGAACTCCCTGATGTTCAAGCTGGTTTTAGAAAAGGCAGAGGAACCAGAGATCAAATTGCCAACATCCGCTGGATCATGGAGAAAGCAAGAGAGTTCCAGAAAAACATATATTTCTGCTTTATTGACTATGCTAAAGCCTTTGACTGTGTGGATCACAATAAGCTGTGGAAAATTCTGAAAGAGATGGGAATATCAGACCACCTAACCTACCTCTTGAGAAATCCGTATGCAGGCCAGGAAGCAACAGTTAGAACTGGTCATGGAACAACAGACTGGTTCCAAATAGGAAAAGGAGTACATCAAGGCTGTATATTGTCACCCTGCTTATATGCAGAGTACATCATGGGAAATGCTGGGCTGGAAGAAGCACAAGCTGGAATCAAGATCGCTGGGAGAAATATCAATAACCTCAGATATGCAGATGATACCACCCTTATGGCAGAAAGTGAAGAGGAACTAAAAAGCCTCTTGATGAAAGTAAAAGAGGAGAGTGAAAAAGTTGGCTTAAAGCTCAACATTCAGAAAACTAAGATCATGGCATCTGGTCCCATCACTCCATGGGAAATAGATGGAGAAACAGTGGAAACAGTGTCAGAATTTATTTTTTGGGGCTCCAAAATCACTGCAGATGGTGATTGCAGCCATGAAATTAAAAGACGCTTACTCCTTGGAAGAAAAGTTATGACCAACCTAGATAGCATATTGAAAAGCAGAGACATTACTTTGCCGACTAAGGTCCGTCTAGTCAAGGCTATGGTTTTTCCTGTGGTCATGCATGGATGTGAGAGTTGGACTGTGAGGAAGGCTGA